>NW_024609857.1:49025835-49485084 GCF_016920785.2 Ixodes scapularis | reverse complement strand
GATGGCCGTCCGGTGGCCGCATTCGCGGAGTGGGGGAGTGCGATCCAGCAATTGTCAGAGATTAGCGGCCATCTCTGTGCTATTGATGTTAATACAATTAATGCAAAGGTGTCGCCAGCTGGACAACAATAACCATAATAAACCATTGCTTCCCTTCCCCAAAAATGAATTTTGTCCATTTGTCCATCCTAGTGGCGCCATCTCTTGAATTAATTAAAAAGCAATGTGAAAAGGTGGAGGTTGCCAAGCGAAGCTGCAGACTTTGCGACAGTAACTTTGCCAGGTTTTGCCGTTTTCACGGACTTTGCACGCTTTGCACCGCTGGCATGCCTAGTGTCAAAAGCGAAAAAAAAAATTGCACTCTCGTTTTCGCTTTTGCTCTACTTATTTTTTAATCTCCTACTAAGTTTTATTATATTAAAAAAAAAACGTATAAAACATAAATGTATTATATTTAAAGTAATATTGTTATAGATACATTTATGCTGACTATTTAATATCGGAATTATTGTCTCTTTATTGTCAGCGTACATTATAATAACTCCATGGGCGCAACTTAGGGCAACTAGCGCAATGGCTAAAGTTAGAAAATGTTCTCCGTTTATCTGGCCACCCATCCGGAGCCTAAAGAAACAACCATGGCGGTCGCGTGTCGGGGTGTACGAGCTTTAGGGAAACTTTTCTGCGTGCATTCCGGTGTGAACCTAAGTCCCTCTTTTTGCGGCGCTACGAACGCGTCGTGGTCTCGTCAGAAAAGCTATGCAATACAGTTCAAAGAGTTTGGAGACCCCTGCAAGGTCTTGGAGAAGGTCGAAGATCCCGTCGTGAGCGACATAGGACCAGATGAGATTGCCGTGAAAATCTTGGCTGCGCCCATCAACCCTTCGGACATCAACACAATCCAGGGAATCTACGGCATAAAGCCCAATCTCCCAGCCAAGGCAGGTCTAGAGGGAGTAGGCGAGGTCACAAAGGTATTTGGAGCTTGTGCTTTGCGACTCTTTTGGTGGTCATGCAGACCATGTTTGTGACTTCGGTGACTTTTAGTAAGGATTGCTTGAACAGCAAGACGCCAGCGTTTTCGTCTGAGCATAACTGGCACATTGTGGTCGCCGCGCGTGCACTGTAGTGTTTAATTAAGTTGCGCGTAAGCAATTATCTAATAAGGAGCTTCCATCAGCTCGGGTTGGTGCGCTGGGATGGATAGGGCCCCGCACCATGCTGGTGGTTGGCTTCACACCGCGCGGATGCGCTTACCAAGGCGTAGGATGCCGCTAACTGCACGGACATGCACTAACATGCACCAGATTTTCAACAATGGTACCTAGTTTTTACATGTGAACTTGGAAAAAACGTGTTGAGCTTACGATGGTGACGTTCAGCCAGTACGTGCAAAATTTTTCGGCACGATTGCGCTTCGAGCAGAAAGTTGATATGCCGCCAAAAACGATTTAACGTAAAAAAAAAAAAAAAAGAATTGCTTGTTACAAAGTTTGACGAGCGGCTTTATGAGCCGCTTGTAGTAAAATGGTTACGATTTTGCGAAACACAGGGGGATAGGTTCAGCAAATCTTTTGTTTCTTCTAAAACGAAACTCGAATGATGGAAGTGACTATAGACCTTTTCCACAAGGGCGCCGCCATCTTGAAGTGTCGTCACTTCCAGTATGGGCGAAAACATTACTTTGCCGTCGCCACGCCAATAGAACACATTTAGGATATAAGCCTAACCGTCACACATTCTCGTTTTGGCTCCGCTCTATTTTTTTACTGGTTACAGGTTGAAACGTTTTACTATTTTGTCGTCGCCCATACTGGAAGTGACGACAATTCAAGATGGCGGCGCCCCTGTGGAAAAGGTCTATACACCTTTCCAAAAAACACTCGACCCCAGGGGCAGCAAACCGTTTTCGAGCCCAGTCACTGAGTTTGAGGCTAGACTCTCACCGGCGTCCCTCCTAACCCTAACCGAGGGGACTGTGATTTCAACAGGCGCAGCCTGCGTAGGGGCAGTTTCAAACGCTGCTGGCGGCTAAATTCTCGTATTTTCGCGCTATATTTTGTGCTTCATGGTACGTACATGTATGTTCCCGAGGACACTGAGATAGCATTGTGCTACATTTGAAAAAACAAAGAAAGCAAAAAAACAAAAAAAAAAGCTGTAAACTATTTTTGTTGGGTACGCGCGCGACAGAACGAATGCGACTGGAATGTATAGTTCTAGTTATTTGTTTTGTTCTTACGATAAGTTTTGACGGCGCCGCGGGATTCGCCGCATGTGAAGCGACAAAGCGCTTTGCTGTCAAAAATAAATTGCAACAGAAGAGGGCCGAAAGGCATGCATTCTTCACGCTCACAAATAACGTGTTTACCGATGGACAGGACGCGGACATACAATTGAGGAAGTGTTAACATTCGAACAATATATCGTACGTACCACACGATGCAGCGTTATCCGAAAAAAATTTATTTGAGAAAGATCTCAAATAACACAGTCACAGTCGACGACAGTCACATCTTGACGATCGAACGGAATCCGAGATGACTTCGTTTTGGGGCACGTTTTGGGGAGCTTCCTTTTTTCACAACCGCACCAAGGCAAAGAAACAAACGCGACTGACCCGTTTCTCACCCCAACCCGGACACTCTTTTGGAGATGACTGAGGATTGTAAGCGGATTATTTCTGGGAGGGAGGAGAACAATGTTCGCAAAATCGCGTCGAGCGTCGTTCGACGTCCTTCACCTGCTTCGTTTCCCGTGAATGTCGAGCAGAAAAGCTTGAATGGCGGGCACTTACCAGCCTTATTTCTCGCAATGGAAGATAACACAAAAAGGGTACGCAGCACGCATAAAAAAAATTAAGTGGAAACTTCCAAGAGAGCGGGAAAACGTCGAATGCAAGACCGCAAAAACGTAGGTAGAGAACCGCGCTGAGCGGGTCTTCACAGTCCCAGAGAGTGGCAGAAAACATCTAGCTGATAGAGGGCGCGAGAGTCGCACCAGTCGCATCAGCATCAGCAACATGGCGGCGGCCTAGGAGCGTTTTTTGGAAAGGTGTATATCGCGTCTGATTGTTTAGAGGCGATATCGTCACTTCCGTTTCTTTTTAGGAGAAACAAAACTTTTGTCAACATGGCCCCCCTGGTAAACGCAAAGTTACCAGTTACCGTCATAATCTAAACCTCAAGACGAGGAGAAATAAAATAATAGATAACACAGTTCTTCTTGTGTCAGGGTTTAAATTATGATGCTTCCTAACCGGCTCGCTTGCACACTTTTGCTCCTTGCAAAGGTTACCATGTCGTGGTCGGCACAAGCCGATGCCCTAGCGGCAGCGTCTTGGCGGGCATCCACACGGGCCGCCACCAACCGATCGCTGTCCTGCTGGCTTCGTGGTGTGACACTCTCGCCCATACTCGGCAGGGATCCCCGAAGGTGCGCTGAGAGCGTGCAAACGGCATGAAGAAACAAAGGGCAATGGGCATCAACATCACGAATAGGCAAAGCCGATGCAAAGGCGTGCGCGAACGTAAACAATGTTAAAAAAGTACCGTCGTTCGCTGCTATGAAATGCGTCCTGCAAACTCAGTAATGCGCAGTCGCATCCCTTCCCTACCACTCATACTTTCTCTAACTTTACGGCTACTCTGTTGTGGGTCCTGCAGACGAAACGATCGTCGGGATACATAGCAATTGCTGCAGCTGAGGGTGGCACAGTTTACCATGGCTATCGCTGTGAATGACTGTCGACTCAACCACCAGCATGGTTGTTACGGGTGTCCGATGTCGTGATGTGACGTAGGTGCAAGGCATGTATACGTAGGAGTAATTACCAGTACTGCAGAAGGATGTCACTTGCAATGCAGTGTGGCACTTGATGCCGTTGGCTTGCACATGAAATGCAAGGTAATAAACTGGAGTTAACAACACGAAGCTGTCAATTCCACATATATGCATTACTGATAGCAACACTACCAAGAGTCTACCTTCCACACTAGTTTCCCACAATAAACTTACTTTTCCCAGCAAAAACGCATGTGTAGAACAAGCATCATCATATGCAAGCTGCTGTCCACATAATGCAGTATCAGAGGACTGCATGGAATAAACGAAACAACCACATAGTCAGAAAATCTAGGAAAACAATTTAGATAGGGTAAACAAACTTACCGAAGAAGTTACACAGAAATAATTAATAAAGCTAAGTAAACGCACAACTCTTCGCACAGGTGCTTTGGCCACTACAACGAATAGCAGTCAAAGTTATCCAGCTGGTCTTGACCAACCACTTTTGCCTTGTATTTGTTGTTTTTGTCAGTTCAATGCTGCTGTGTGGTTTGAATTTGACTGCACATCTTACCACTCTTCTTTTCTTTTTCTAAAACAGATCGGGAAGAATGTGAAAAACATGGACGTGGGAAGCTGGGTCTTGCTTCCAGGAGACTCGTGGGGCACGTGGAGAAACTATGGTGTCGGCGATCACAAAAGGTTCCGAAAAGTAAAAAGAATAATGTTGCATTCTCTTGATCTTATTACCTCTACAAAATCTCTTTCAAATTTTTGGACCAGCTTTGATTAGTTTTATGTTTTCATAAAATGGGGGGCTTCTATTCAAGTTCAAAAGCTAACCTGTGTTATGCTGCAGTTCTGAAAATGCGGGACTTTGAAGTGCGTTGGAGGGAGGCCATAAGTCTGCCCTGTTGGTCTCCATGGCAAGTAGCATATCTTAAGCAAGTTAGAAATTCAGAATAGCAAATGCTTTCTTATATCTAGTGTTTGCAAGAACAGCAGTGTCAGGCGTCTTGGTGTTCTGTCTGGAACATAGCAGATCCCTTGTAATTACTCAAAGGCTTTTTTCCCCACTCCTATACTTTAAAGCTCATCGAATTCAATTCCACAAATAGCTGAGACAACAAAAAACTGAAAAAAAATTATATCACAAACACGTGTAATATCTCTAAGACATTTAAATTTTTGTTTTACTTTTTTCTTACCTCGGATAACTATTGAACTGATTATTCATTTCACCCCTGTCAAATTCTTTCAGCAGAGATAAAAGTTATCCTGAAAAAATAATTAGGTTATAGCTACAGTTACTTGACCAAAAATGTAATGAAGTTACAAAATGATAATACCTATTTAATAACTGGAAAGGTATTAATCTCCCGCTGTATTCTCATTGTGAGCAGACATTTATTTAAATTAGTTTATTTAGTGTTCTCCTGAGATCCAGAGGCATTATACAGGGGAAGTGCAGCAAGAAGTTATAGACTTAAAAAGACAGATGTTCACACTGAAAGAAAATGGTTATAAGTGCAGTCTTAAAGGATTCTATGAGAGTTTTTTTTTTTTTCAAATAAACTTATCTTATGCAAAGGAAGAAATAATTTTTTAAAACATCCTAGTTGGGAAAGGGAGTTATAAAACGAATTTACAACGAAAAAGAAAAATTTTTAGAGCTATATTTACGGCGCAATACGAATTTGTAGTTGGCGCCCGCAGGTGCCGCGGAAAAGTGGTCTTCATTTGTCACGTGACTGGTCTCCATTTGTCACGTGACTGGTCGTTATTTGTCACGTGACTGGTCGTTGTTTGTCACGTGACTGGTCCTTATTTGTCATGTAATGCTTGCGCCCTTTCGGAACCTTCCTATGGCCTCCAAAAGTAACTTATTTATCTTTGTTTTAAGTATAACAAAAAACTGAGATTAATAAGTAACTTTTAGAGCCCAAAGGAAACTCCTGAAAAAGCGCAAGCAGACGTGATAGACCTGTGCGCCGGTCAGATGACGGTGGCAGCGCCTTGAAGCTGACAAACTTGTGCGACGGCGGCGGCGTGGAGAAACGCGTTGAAGCGGCGTCGCACAACGCTCAGCGTGCAGCAGCGGCGACGCAGCGCGGCAACGCACAGGCCTACCACGTGACCAGCGGCGGCTCCCGCGTGCGCCAACTACAAATTCGTTTTGCATGACTCAGTATTCACTCCTTTTGTAGTGGTCCCAGAGGTGGCACCAGCCCAGGAAAGTATGAGAAATGAAAGAGGATTGAAACATTGCATTACAGCTTGAAATGCCTACCGTGTGTTGATGATCAAGACGTGAGGGAGCTTGCAGAGTTGCAGATTATTAACTTGCAAATCAGAGATGTGCAGTTTTTTTGCCATAGACACAGAGGTGACTATGACAAAGTAGTTTTAATGGAAGCGATGCTTGCAACGTCATGGTAGGTTGCGAGAATGGACGATTGTTACTTTTTGAATTAAAGCAAAATACTACAAAATCAATGGAACCTTAAGACTATAGCACAAAGCCATCAAATGAGGTGTTTGCTTGCCGGTGTGCATGGGCACATCATTAGGGACCATTCCCACACTTGTGTTTGACTACAACCTGTTTCAGCATGACCATTTTTTCAAAGGGCGCTGACAGGTCAAAATCTTTTTTTTTTTTAGCATCCAAAACGTTTTAAATTGATGCCTGGACATTACCCTCAAAGGTTGAAACTTAAAAAAAAACAATTTCCAAAAGCCGAATTTGAAGTTCCCATTTGATCCGCGCCAGTGCAGTGATGTCAAAGATTGAGTCGTCCTACAACTCTGGTTTCTCTCACACCTTCGTGTCGTGTTTGTTTGTGTCCCGCGGTTAACCGCTCCGTACGTGCCGCCTATTGTTATGAGCAGAGGACTTTTCACTTTTGAGTTTGAAGTTCTTTTAAGGTTCTTTCAGCAATCTCAAAGTCTTTGAAACGGTATGAGGTCAAAGAGAATGTGCAGTGGACTTTTGTAACCGACGTGAGAGAACGCGTTGCGCCGGTTCTGCGTGAAAGGCTGCCCCTAAACCAAAACTATGGTACACAGACACCAAACCCAGTTGTTTTGACCGTTTCACGATTTCCTTTTCAAAGTCTAAGAGGTCGTCTGGCACCTAAAAAAGAGAGAGCTTTGTCCGATCCACTGACTCACTGATCATCCTCAGTGCTACATGCGTCGAGCGCCAACATGTTTTCAGGGGGAGGATAAAAAGCCAGGAGGCAACATCACTCCAGACTCCAATTTTCAGTATTTGAAAAAGAAGGGCTGTAGTGTGTTCACAATTGCTTATTACACAAATGTCGCTCACAAAGCTTCTCAATTTCATAATCGATTACATCCCAAATAAAAAGAAGCAGGGAGGTGAAGAGCGGGAGAGAAGAACATTTTTTTTCACATTCTGGTATTTTTTTGCATGTCTATTACTACATCTTGCATTGTTCCTGACAACATAAACAAATACAACCTTTGGTATGTCAGTGCTTCTTTAAAGGAATACTGAACCGAAATTTCGAGCTCACAAAACAACACTAGACTGATAGGCGGGACACTGCAAAATCCAACATCACTCGTACAGTAATATCTCTAACAGGTGGCTGTATTTTTGGAAAAAAAGTGTGCGATTGAACACGGCCGACGAGGCCGTTTTCGGAATGTGGGACGTCACAATTCTCATTCCCTCTCCTCCTTGCTCCGTTCCGTCGAGCTGGTGAACCGAAGCGAGGAGGAGAGAAGCGAGGCCGCTTCTCATTCTCAACTGTTCCAGGAGGATTGTGACGTCATAGCCCTCGCTTGATCGCACCCTTCTTTCTTTAAAGTATGGCCATCCATTTGAGTCATAGTTGTATGAGTGATGTTTTGGAGTTCGTAGCGTCCCGTTCAACGCTTCTGCAGCCTTACTTCGCGAAATTCAAATTTCGGTTCAGTATCCCTTTAAGTCTTTTGTGACAGATTACAACCAGCTGCACTGCTGCGGAGCCGGTCGTAATCCGTCAGGAAAGGCTTCACCCTTTATTGACGGGATATACAAAAATTGCATAAAACATATATTTTTTAAGATATTAACGCTTAACAAGCTCCGATAAGAGAACAGAGCGAAATTAAAAAAGAATCGTAATGTAAACTTGCAAGTTATAGCTTTGTTGCTTGCAGGCAACACTAGGCTAAAGTTTGAAAATGGCCCCCTTGCATAACCTGTGTGGATCACTATAAAATGTCACTAATGTCTGCTCATATGATAGCCTCACATCGTCGCCTCAGTGACCATGTGATGCGCCAAGTGGCTAACCCTGCTACATCCTGCTGCATTTTGTCAAAATATAGGTAATCTGTGCCAAGCCTGCGTCAAAACCCAATTTCAGTCGCCTCTTAAAACTGAAACTAAACTGAGTACCGTAATTAAGTATGCGTGTGTTACGTGGCGCAAGTGGCTGCCCAGCACAAAGTATCCTGCGTCAATCGTCCATCTGGTCTTGCATGGTTTTCCCGCCGTCTCGCGTTTCGTGCTTTTGTCGTCTCGTGGGTCTCGTCTCGTGTCTTTTTTTAAAATATTTTCAACGATAGACGTGGGTGAGTGCGGACGCTCAGACGCTAGCATGCCATGTACCAGCCATGCCGTCATGCTGTGAAACGAAACCTCGTTCTTGTGCGGCGGGAGTTACTTTGTGAGCTAAAGCACTGGCTCCTGAAAGCAATGACCGTGGGAAAACTATATTTCGTCCCTGCCTTCCACTCACCGTGGCTGAGCGACGTCGGGTGTTGCCGTCCCCTTGTCGCTGCAGATATGGCACTTTCTAAAATGAAACTATGTACTGCCGCATGTTCATCAACATTCCTGTTCTTGTTTAAGTCATATGTTACTACAAAAATCCCTCTTTAACTCAGACTGCTGTGTCGAAGTATTGATTACCTAGGTTTCTCTCGGTGGGCTTTCCTTCAAGAGGGACCCCGGTAAGTGAAAAATTTGCCGCGAAAGAAAGTTGACATAAAGCAAAGACATAAAGCAAAGAAGGCAATGTCTGCATGCTAAACCCACACAGCACTTGTTTGTCTCGAGTTCAGTCATTCTACAAAGCGCTCCAAGAACTTCTTGACCTTTGCTCGCGATGTCTTGCATCAATGCGCTCAGGTTCTTTTTTTGTGTGTGTGTTTAGCTTGTACCTTGTTTGTTGGCCTGACAAGCACACGCCGCTTGACTGTTTTTGTCGTATGCTCTACAGTTACATTTTGCATGCAATTTTGGGAATCGGTTGGCGACGGAGCGGAGAGGCATAATTTCAGTTTCAATCAAAAAGTCGTTGTCTCCGCTCGCGCGACGAAACACGCGGAACTGCAAGCCTGCCAAAGTTACCCTCACGGGCATGCAAACATGATTGCACGACAGAGGCACCAGCCGGGATGCTTGCAATTCATTGTTTTATGTTTACTTAATTTTGATAGAAAATCTGGCACGTCAGGAACCAGTAAAATGGTGGCAAGTGGTTTTTTGGAATTGCTTGGAAATGCCTACATCAGTGTGCACCTGTGGGATGTCTTAGCAGTAAAAACACAAGCAGCGAGTCCCACTACAACACGTCACATTAGAACACAAAACAAAGTGCCCTTCGGTTGTACAGCACTTTAAACAAATATTTTTTTTTCTAAGAATATTTGCTCCAAAAGTTACTTTTGCTGCTCCGAAACACTATCTTGGCTGCTCCAAAAGCCACTTTTGCTGCTCCAGAACCCTCTTTTGGTTGCTCCAAAGGCCACATTTGCTGCTCCAAAACACTGTTTTGGCTGCTTCCAAAGGGGCTCCAAAATGGCTTTGGCCAATCACATCACTGCTATCATAAAAGTTTAGTGGCAGGAGGAAAACTTATCCATATTTTTCGCCGTTCCACCATTCTTGGCTGCCGCGTATTTGCGCGCCAAGCTTCTTTTTTCTCGTAAATTATCTGCGTAACTTTTCACTAGATGGCGCTATAGTTTAGGTCTTCAAGGCTGTTGCCAGACTACTAGTTTAAAAAAGTGTTAAAACCAAAACTGTTAAAGAAAAAAAATTTCTATATAGTTTGTTGCCTGTAGACAACACTTGTCAACAAAGGCTTAAAAACCGGTTTTTGGCCTCTCCGGTGCCAAAAAGTCACAAGTGCGTGAGCTGGCCTTTACAGTGCTGAGATTTCAGAACACAAAGTTGTGGAAACCATGCTGATAATCGTATTGCCCGGCATTCCTTTTTCCTCGGCAAAGGTGTCCAATAAGCTTGACCTTGTGACGGCGGCCACCATGACGGTGAACACTCCCACGGCGTACCGCATGCTGTCGGACTTCGTGACGCTGCAGCCTGGAGACACCTTCATCCAAAACGGGGCCAACAGTGGAGTCGGGCAGGCGGCCATCCAGATTGCCAAGAGCATGGGCCTCAACTCCATCAACATTGTCCGTGACCGTCCCAACCTGATTGAACTGAAAGACATGCTCAGGGCCCTGGGCGCCGACTACGTCGTGACCGAGGAGGAACTGAGGTGAGAGACCATCCATACCACCCGCCAGAACATCAAACTGCGCGCACAAGAATGTCGACGTCGAGTAGAAGGATTCTGTTTTGTAATGATTGGCGGTATAGGAACATCAGCAGGTCGAAGCCCGTGTGGGAAGGGTGGCATTGGCTGGGAGGTAATGGTTCCTGGGAACATAGTAGAACAGCCTGTTATACCTGTTGTATGCTTCATGTTTCCACTTTTGCCTTTTCCAAGTTCATTTCTCCTTATTTGCATATTTGTTCACAAGAGTTTGATTTTAGTCCTCTTTAACCTCTTCTTTCTGTCCTTTGCCTTCCTTGAAGAAAACTGGGGTTGAATGTCAGTTTTGCAAGGGTGTGTGTTTCCCAATGGTTAATTATCCAGGAAACCAAGCCTGATAACTGCCACCATGTAGCTCAGTGACTCTCTAATGGGCGTCCACGAACCCTTTGGTTTGTGGACCCCCATTAGGGCCTTACGATCCCCAAAGCCCTCAACCGAGCGATAAAATATATATATATTTTTTAAATTGATGTTGACTGTTTTACATGTGCACCAAATGAGTTGCATTGATTAGTTTGGAATTTGCTTGCATATAATTTGCATATAATTTTCTTTATTCACCCTTTTGTCACTGTTACCGTCTATTATCCCCCCTTCCCCCCAGAGTGGGGTCCCCATTCACTTCCATTGACCCAGATGGGGCCCCCAAAACACTGTTAAAAACCACTGGTGTAGCTCCTTCGTGGTTTCCATCCTTTGCTGTCTCACAAACACATGGATAAATTTGTCGGTAGCAGCTAGGAGGAGAGCTTTTCAAATTGCAAATTTACTCGAGAACAGCACATACTATTTATAAGGAAAGGCTTACGTGCATGCTAGCCTTCTCTTCCGCGTTATTGCGGTCCATAGAAGTAGCTGAGGAAATGATGAGGCATAGAACACGTTCATGCACAAAAATTATTTAGTGCACTGGATTCTAGACTTGGGAAGTCGGTTGAGTTCATAGCTACAGCGCAGATGGCCTTCCTTTCTAGGTACTATACTTGTGCTTCGTTTCTTCTCAGGCCCTCTAACCCTTTCATAGACTACAATGATTGGCTGTTGCCTCTGCTGCAAGAGCCAATCATTGTGTTGATCTTTTTTCAGTGGCGCAGCTTTGCTATAGCAAGTTACATGTTATGGTTTGTTCGTGCATTGGCATTTGACTGTATCGAGATATGACTGCAAGTTCCTATAGCATCCAAGAGTAAAGAAAGACTGTATACCACTGCTACATAAGTAGTAGTCATGTGCTACTGCGTGAATGGGCCTTTATACTGTATTTTGAATCACACTATGCAGATCTCAATTTGCATGAACTGCTCTTCAGAAGGGCCCGAATTAGTAAATGAAATCATTAGAAATACCGAGGCACAACCTTTCGTATAAATATCCTATGCGCGTCTTCGCTGACATCCCAACCGAGATATTTTATATGTCTGCGCTTTAGCGCAAGTTTTCTAACGTAACGGCGCCCGCCATCCTCATGGTCTTTTGGGAGCGCCCTTGCCTAAATTATAGTGGCTTGAACGCATTTCCAACTGATCTGTTTGCCACTTCCCGAAATCTCGTCCCTCGGTTCCCGCCCAATGACTTTACAGAAATGTCATGCTGTTGCCTCCGATGATCCTGATGGTGGCAAAGTAGAGGGAAATGGATGTGGCAGATATCTGTCCTGCTGCAGGTCACTCTCCCTCTTGACAATCCACAGAAGTTTAGCAGCCAGGAGTGGGGACGGAGGAACGATGGCGGCACTAGCATTCATCTATACTTTCTTCCGAAACTTCCATCTAACCTCCGATATTGCGACGTCTAGTAGCATGACACACCAGCTCCCGCAACCCTGTTTGTGGCCACTTTGGGACCACTTTTGATACTTGGGCGACATGCGGAGTGCAAGTTCGTCTGCTCCTTGAGCGGGGGTTGCGGTGACTCCAGAGCTCCGAGCTCCAGTTGGCTCCGATTGGAAGGATTAGCCCCGAGAAGTTTGTGTGGCGCCCCCTTATGGCGAACCGGGGTGACGTCACGTCACAGCGAGGACAGAATTTTCCCCCAACTCGCCCCGTTCGCCTTCGCCCTGTGGAGGCTGTGACGACATTAGCTGTCGGCGCGCTCGTTTCTATTCAATTTTTTTTTTTTTGTGCGCGTTTTTTGTAGGAAGTGTAAATTTTCATATGTGACTTTCTTGAGACACAGCCTATATAGCTGCAGAAGAAACTTCAACCAACGTTTCAGGCATGGTTGACAGGGCAGGCAACGCACGAATTGCAGCTGGTATATGAAAATGACGAAATATGGCCACAATTGCAGGAGCATCACTATAGATTTACATTTTACACAATCAATGCAGCTGATGGTGTGAATAAATTGGCAAATAATGTATACTATTTCATGTTTTTTGTTTTTTTGTATCTGTTTTTAACCAAAGTCGCCGAAGCAGGAAAGCTTCATGCTGATCGAGCAGCATGTTAAATATAGTCTGGGCTATAAAGAGAGAATCACAAGTGAGACAGTGCAAGTAAAGGGCCAAAGTGAAGAAAGAAGGAACATTTATTTGTATACATTGCTCGCATTTGACCTTTGCTATATTCGGATTGTATTTCAATGGATTTCACTGGTGGTGTTTGTGGACTTGTTTATATTAACCCTCAAGTAATGTACAACCAACGTAACCGAAGGTGTCTAGCATGTTTAGTCTCTTATGATCTGAAATTTAGATTTTATTTAAATCAAATTGTCCCTACGCAAACTGTCACCCTTCACAAGTTTCACATTTTCTGCAGCTAGTGCAGCATCTACCACTGGACAGCCGTTCGAATGCTTGCTGTTCCTCCTGTTTTCCTCTGTTGTCAGAGAGTCTGGCTGTAGGGAGTTTGGAGGCTGAGGAAGCTTTTGGGGACCTGCAGCAGTGCCTCTTTTAATTGGAAATGACAATTCAAACTTATCGGTGCATTTTCGGAATACACAAGACCGGAATAAAGAAAGAATGTCAGGATAAAGTATAAACATTCCAAATTTTGGTAGTATTGCTGCGCATATTTTCGGCAGTTCAGTACATCTCATACAGGCAACTGGGGGCAATTCGGCCATTTTTTCTGCTACCATACAAACTAATTTCCAGTAATTGGGCATCGTCTAAAAAATAAAGCATGTCTGCATAAGTCTACAAACAGGGATGGGCAAAATACAGGCAAATATGTATCGAAATACAGTTACAAAATACTTCGTCAAAAATGTATTTATTACAAATCTAATTACATTTCCAAAAAAAGCTTTTAAATACAAGATACAAATACAACCAAATGTATTTGGTCTCCTCTAAATACTTTTCCAAATACATTCCTCAAAATTTGCGTCAGCTACTTAGGGCACCTGCAACGGGTTTCTGGGTATCTCATTTTAATTTTGCATCGCACACTCGGGAGTTAGTGTGCGAGGCTCTAGTAACGTAATAGAAATATAATCACAAAAAAAAATGTGATTATATTATATATTAAGCTTGGACGTAATAGGTGAAAAAAGTACAGAGCTTCAAGCAGCTTTTTTTTTTTCGATTACATATTGGTATAGACCAGCAAAGAACCGAGACGACCAAGACGCGCAGCACTAGCTAGAGAATATTTTATTGTTGCAACTCGCACCTGTTACGAAAATCTGGACGACCCGCGCATTTAGAATGTTCCAGGCAAAAATATGGATGGAAATCAGGCTGGAAAGCATCACAAGTTGTCACAGGCGCTTATTTAGCCAGTCTGCCTGTGAACGTCGATTTTGTCACTATTCTTGCCCTGGACTAGCACCGTAATCACAGTCGCTAAACGCGTGTGCTTGAATGAGAGACACTGCATTCAGTGCAGAACATAGTTTTCTTCCTGCTCTTGACAGTGACAATAAATTTGAGGGATGTACTGTCGCCCACAAAATTGTATTTAATTACAATTGTATTTGAAATACCCACGTTTTAGTATTTAAATACACACGTCAAATACATTATCAAATTTGTAATTAAATACAAATGTAAAATACACAAATTATTTGAAATGCATATTTCAAATACTTGTATTTGAAATACTGCCCATCCCTGTCTACAAACTATATAATTAATTCAAGAATAACCAATATTTATGTAAAACAACCCTGTTTCCTTGAGCACTTCAAAGGCCTTCAAACCCAGCGCCTTTAAAGGGGCACTGCAAGGACGTTTTTACTGGGTTTTAAATTGTACCCAACATGAGCGCACTGAACATACCGTAAAATCCCGAGAGATGCCCTACCCCCGAAAGAAAGCCCACCCCTATTTTTGGCTTGATTTGCTATATTTTGTTTAAGCACCAAAAGGTAGCCCACCCCTAGTAATCGTAGTGTTGGGATCAATGATGGCCTCGACTTAAATGCAGCCAGTTATCTATGGCGGGATATAAGCGAACGTTGCTGACTGGGAAGTATAGTCATCTTTGCTTCGTTGCCCCTCGTCACCAGAACAGGCTTGGAAGGGACACATGACATAAAAATTGAATTTTTTAAACTTTTCTTGATTATGCACCGAAAGTTAGCCCACTCCATGTCTTCACCCGATTTGCTCTCGATTTTAGGTGGGCTATCTCGGTATTTTAGGGTAGTAACTTAATGAAACTTATCTTTTCTCGAATTTCGCTTTATATTAAAAGTTATAGGCAAATTAAAATTACAGAAACAAGCAAAAAATAACCTCCTTCATGACGTCCTTGATTGCTTGAGTGGCCGTGAACTAGAGGAGGGGTAGTGAGCTCAGTGAGCGGTCACGGCTGCCGCACTCTGTGTTAACGGCTCGAGAAAGCGCCAGTAAAGCATGTTCTGGCTAGGCTGTATGAAGTGGGCAGCCAGGGCGGCTCGCATTGCATTTGCTGCGCAATTAAACACTAATTTGGCATGACACTTGATCAGCCAAATGACAGCAAACACGGGAGCCACTTCGCGCTGCCATACCGCCAAAAGGCCAAACCGCAAGCTAAAGCTGCTCGCCGAAGGCCTTGGGAACGCTCGGAACCGGTCGGATCCTCCAGTCCGTTCGACCACACTGTCGCCGCGTACATCCGGGTCCTTTCTACGTCGCCGCTCTTGGTGCCTGCTCCTACTACACCTTTCCAGTATGCGCCGCCTTTTCCATTGCTTGGTGGCGGGTATTTCGACCGGTCATTTCTTGTTTCTTAGCTTTATAAACTGCATTTGTTTCTTTTCTGATCTAAAATACTGGACGAAAACTGTTTTCATAAATAATTGAAACCGTTCGCGCCACTTATATTTTGTATTTCGACTAAAAAGAAGCTTTTAGTGGCTCTGACCAGTAGTAAGCCCAGGACCATAAACCTCACATTTTGCGCGCTTTCGGTACCGCGGGTCGCCCCTGTCGGTGGAAGGGTTTTACGTCATCCGGTGAAAATATGATACACTGATATTTAGTTACTCTCTCCGTGCCCGCCGGCTGGCCCGAACCCCAAGAGACGTTGAAACCGCAAAAAAGGTAGACGCTTAAATATGATTAAAGGGCCCCTTTAAAGCATCTGCTAACCAGCTCATGCAGAGTGGCACGCGCAGAGTCGGGGTTGCGAGCTAATTTGCTGACAGCCCAAACGCCTTTGTTATGAATGCCATTTGAGATATCTGCAAAGCGGGATGTAATATTTTCTTAACTCATGAACATGCAAGGAACAGGATTCCAGCGTCTGAAACACGCCGCCGCTTCACCGACCCCTCGCACGATTGCCTTGTGCCGTGTGGAGCGACGGAGGTTCATCGGAGCCATTGCCTCCGCCGAAAGCTTTCGGGATTTTTGACCCAATTATAAGGGTAAAAGCGACAAGCACGCTTATAAGAGGTATGAAAACACATCGGTACCGGCCTAACCCAGCGTCTTGTACACCGGGTAAGCCATGTCCCGCTCCTCGAAGTGCTTGCGGCACACAACGGCCAAACCAGGAAACCGTGACAGGGAAGCGAGCCGGATGCGAGATCGCGAAGTGGAGTCCTTCCCGTGACGTCGTGGTACACCTCACCCTATCAGGGTGCGGCGACCGTAGCAACGCTTGTGTTTGCTCTCGGGGTTAATAGTGGGTAGGCCTGAAGGCAGCTAGCATTGAGGTCTACCCACTATCTTTCCATCAGAGCCGATCGGAGCTTGGCATTCTGACGTCAGAGGAACCCCTGTGCAAGAAGCAGACAAACTTGCGCTCCGCATAGGGTGGTAAACACACCAGGGTGGTAAACACACCAGTTAAAGACACATTCCAGGCACCATACCTAAATTAAAAAATTGAGCCTGCATTTCGGTGCCAACTAATGCCAGCCCCTTTGGGGTTCTCTCCCACTCTCGCCGTCTCCTCAAGGACTCCAATCATGAAGGAGATCTTCACCGTGGTGCCACCGCCAAAACTAGCCCTGAACTGCATCGGCGGCAAGAATGCCACCGACATGATGCGGCACCTGGCAAGGGGCGCTACGGTCGTCACGTACGGGGGCATGTCTCGCCAGCCAGTCACGGTCTCCACCGCGGCACTCATCTTCCAAGACATCCGGGTGGTCGGGTTCTGGAGAACCCAGTGGGCCAAGGAGAATGCTAACACCAAGGCTGACGACAAGATGTACGAGTACCTGGCTAAGATCTCCATGGAGGGAAAGCTCCAGCCACCTGCCCACAACCTTGTGCCCTTCGATAATTACGAGGACGCGGTCAGGACATCCATGGAGTCGTTTGCCGGAGCGAAGCAGATTTTGGTGATGGCCTAACTTTGCTCAAGGTAAGAGCCGACGTGTATCACAGCGAGTTGGACTCTTCTATAAAAAAACTGCCTAGAGGGAAGGTGCCTAGAATGCCTTGGAAGAGGGTCATTGGAATTGTATGTTACAAGGAAAATACAGATTTGTTCTGTCAGTCAAACGGCGTCGTCAGTTCCATTTTGAAACAAAACATCTGAACGAGTCTGTGCTATACTTTGTTTCACCTTACATCCGAGCGTAGCGGATGCCACGAGCCATTGGAGCCAATCCAAGGCTGTGTGAGTGTCACGTGACCTTGGAGAAGGGGCACAGCGATGCGCGGAAAGCGTATCACGGGCTACGTCAACAGAGCGGGATTGGCCAGGATAGCTCGTTGCGTCCGCTGCGTCTAGACGAAAGGTGAAACTCTGTATACACAAACTCAACTCTCCTACGTCACGCCGCGGTGGTGGCGCGCCGGACGCACTTCTGGTCTGGGGTGGTGGGCAGAAGTCGCCGTGCCAGACATGCATTCCTGTGTTCCTTTGGAAGAAACAAGACAAAAAACCTGCCTTCTCGTCAAAATGCTGCGACGGGGGCTGTACCCAGAGAGTCGGGAAAGGTTTGAAGATCAGTTTTCATGTGTTTTTTTCTCCTCCGTTCATCCGAGGACGTGGATAGTAGCCGTGAATAGGGCAAACCAGACGCTGTCGAGCTACGATTGCTTGTGCGGGAAATACTTTGTGGTCGCCAAATGTATTTGCTTTGTTCCAACATGAACGAGAGAAAACCTCCAAGTTGTCCGGACCACCCACGGGTTCAGTCCGTCTTCAAATTAACACGGCCGGCTGATCGTTCGAACTTTCGTCTGCTCTTTCAAACTTGTCTGCTTTTTGTCGTCTGCTCGTTCAAACAAAAGCGGCCCATAGACCAAACTTTGACCCAGTGATTGCAAAAAGAAGTAATTGCAGGCCTCAAAAGACTTAAATAGGCTCCATGTAAACAGTAGATACAAGATGTTGATCATTGGTGCCGGTGGCCATCACCGACTTGTTACGCTTGCTCTGTTCCCGCTTCCGATTTTTAGTATCGACGTCGATCATCGCCGCTACCTTCTACACTTTTGCAGCACGAGCGACGTCGCGACCGAAAATAGCTAGAAGAATCTCATTATGGTTTTTGGCGTCCATTCTACGGCGTTAACGCGAATGAATCGCCGCACGTCAAATTATTTACGGAAAGTTTAGCAGCGTAACCAGCCTTGATAATTTTGCTCAGGCGATTAAAGTGGTAAGACATTGCGATGAGGACGTAGAATCGACAATTCCAAAGCGAAAAAGAGTATGCAGACACACACACACCGACAACGTGACATTCGAATGGTTTGTTGACGTGGGACGCGGTGCTTCTTGCCCGTACTCCATTGCGCATGCGTTCGAACTGTCGTCTGCTCTTTCAAACTTAGCTGCTTTTTGTCGTCAGCTCGTTCAGCGGCCCGTAAACCAAACGTTGACCCGGTAATTTCATAAGAACTAAGTGCAGGCCTCAAAACACTTTTGAAGGTTGGTTGGGGTAAGTAGGCTAAGTGTAAACAGATACAAGATGTTGATCATTGCTACCAGTGGCCATCACCGACTTGTAATGCCCGATTCCGCTCGGGGTTTTCAGCATTGACGTCCACCATCTCAGCTACGGTCCACGCTTTTGCAGTCCGAGCGACGTCGCGACTGAAAATAGCGTGCAGAATCTCATCGTGGGAGTCAAGCTTTAGCGCCCATTCTGCGGCGTCCACGTGAAATGAATCGTTGCGCGTCACATCATTCACGCAAAGTTTTGCCTCGTTAGTTTTGCTGAAGCTGCTCAAGTAGTCAGACATTGTTAGGAGGACGTAGAACCAACAATTCCAACGGGGAAAAGGGCATGGGGACTCCAACCGACACCGACAACAACGCAATTCAATGGTTTGTTAATGGGCGACAGCGGGCTTCTTGCCCACCATCCACCGCGCATGCGCGGCGCAGGTGGCGTCCGCTGGGGGGCGCTCCGGTTTGTTTGTAACCATGAGTTGGTGTATAGAAACACTGCGATTTCCATAAATTTTTTTTAAGTGTAATACTGTATTTTCCGGACTATACATGTTTACAAGTTAAAATTTTACCTGGTACGGACTATCTACAGATGCCTACTATACAAGGTTTCATATTCTTCTAGATCGTTCACTGGGAAGAATGTTATGAATAACAGAGTATATTAATAATGATTTATGTATGATACAAGCTTCTTTGTGAGCTAATACTACAGGCAGGCATTGGCCAATATGTGCTGTGTATGATAATTTTTATGTTCGGATTAGACACTAAGTGCGGACTATGCATCATGTGCGGACTATGCACCGGGTGCAGATTATCTAAGCAAAAACTGTTATTTTTTACTCAAAATTTGCCTATAGTCTGTAAAATACAGTACTATGATTAAGTGTTTCATTAATTACGCCTTTTCTCTATGTTAGGTGCTTGACTGGTCACTCGTTTCAGATCACACACTTCAAACATAAAAAAAAAAACGGCGAGTATACTTACAGCGAAAATAGTTCATGGGTGAGTGTTTATTCTCCATGAAAATCTGAAGGCCTCAAGTGTTTAAACATGATGTAGGGGGCTCGTTCCATCGAGCCAAGGTAGACAATCAATATGATACGGTGTGGTACACTCAATGTGATCAGTGTAATACATGCCACACAATGTCAGAAGTAATAGCCTACGTGACTCGCACTGCTGTTTATTGATTGCCAGTGAAGACCTGAAATATGTGACTCGCACTACGAAAAGTAAAGAGGGCAGAAATCTGCATCAAAAGCAGAACCCTCCTGCTCAAAATTGACTGCTTTGAAACTTTATTTGCTGCAATCATAAATAGGCATTTTGGTCTGTTTTGCCTGCAACAGCATACTATTATAGAATTAAAGTAAAATCAGGAGAAAGCTTTTCTTCTTTTTTTTTTTAATTTCTCAAAACTGCTGCAATCAAAATAATACTGAGAAACATTCTGCTCACAAACCAGGCACACGGCTAGAGCTCATGAAGCACGTCGAGCCAGTTTCTCTGCGGGTTGGTACAGGAATCCATCCAGGCACTAGTATGAAAAATAGGCTATGAGCGCCCAACCACATCTCACTACCGCTTCTCAATATTTTACAATGCAAAACGTATAGATATCAGGTCTCATTTAGGCAGCTCAATAAAGATGAGTGACCATTCAAAGCGGCCCATACAATAATGGTCACTTTGGTGTTGATAACTGTACAACTGCTACTAGTAGTATCACAATGAAGCACACCTAGCTCCGGCTCTCGGAATGAACGAGCCGGGCCGGAAAGTCAACGAGGAATGAAAGACTTGGAATTCGGCCTCGGAGAGGATGACGCACCAGGCGAGGCAAACGTGCCGAGAACGACCGATGCACATTTTGCCATTCCACGCCATTTGTTCCGACACACTTTGTATCACGAGCTCTTCAGCACCTTCGTCGGCGCCTCGAGCTGAGCGGCTGATGCATGTACACTGCGAGCGATTCAGAACCTGGTTCCCTGGTCACCCTTCTGGAAGCTCTCCATCGAAATGGCTTCCGTGATGGTGGACTTGCTCCCGTGGGGGTCCTCCTCGGCCTTCTCTTCCTCCAAGTCGTCCTCGTAGAAGTTGGTGATGCTTCCGCTGAAGAAGACAACCGCCACGTAGCACAGGCTGGCCACGGCCAGGAACACGACGGTGATCAGGTGCAGGGAGAAGCGCAGCTTCTCGATGTCGTACAGCCAGCAGTTTCCCCTGCGCCCGCACTTCTCCTCCCAGACGAGGCAGGACGAGTCGAGGATGGCGCCGTACACCAGCGGGTACGGGATGAAGGCTGCGATAGTGGAACACTTTTTTTTTGTAATCTGTCGAGCACAAGAACAGCCTGGTCTCTCGGATTCGCAGAGACAGCTGGTAGGTTTGCTCTAGAGCCGCTAAGAATAATGACACTTCCGACGTTTTGACGCTTAGGGTCACTGTTGCCAGTCGTCCGAAGCTTTATTGGATGTCACAGAAAGCCCTTTTCTGTCCTCCACAAATGTTGAAATGGTCCGTGACACAGCAAATAGCTTTCGCGTGGGCTTTGTGACACCGTGTCTGAAGCTGAGAAAGTTGCATTTTCGAATTATAGCTATTGCTCATTTGTCGGTTTTGCACTAGTCGATCTGGATGAGCATTGTACTGGCATGCGGTCGTGTATCGCTACAGCATGATGCACGTTAAAACCCGAGGCTAGCGGTTGTACTGCACTGGTTAAAATTTTCACCTAGTACTGTGTCGCTACACCTCACAGGCAGAACGACCTTAAGCTGTATAAATGCAAACATGAATTTTGGTTTTTGATCTGGTTTTTGCCTTATTTTTTTGCACTAGGCACAAAATGGTGGCACTCCCAAGAAAGCGAGGGGATAAAGGTGCAGTGCCCTAAGCTTAGCTTACTTTAGTGGCTCTAGTTTGCTGCGCATGTGCGTCATTTGCAGTGTCTGATTGAATCGTTAACGACTATTACATGTGCTGTAAACAGAGTTCCAGGTTCTCCCCGAGTTTATTTTTGTGAAAACTTGGAGAGTCTCATTTGGAGTTTCACTTTTTATTGCAGAAGCTTTCATTTAGTATCCAAGTTTAATTTCGTCATATATCAAATGGTCCAAGCTTTTAAATAAAAGACGTCTAGCTTTTCCGCTCTGGTGAAGAAGGAACACCAGCGAAACTGTACTATGGTGGGAATGAAGTACTGAGCGAGCGTTGATGATTAACCCATTTTTGTTAATTGTTCAAAGTTACTAAGGAGACTGGAGTGGCCGCCTCTCAAGAGGTTTGATCTGACACTCATCAAAACTAGGGATGTTGCAAGCCTCCCGAAGTTTGAGTTCAAAAGGTTTAGATATGTTTGAACCTTGCTAAGCTTCGAATTTGAAAAGTTTGCAACTTTAGAACCTTGCTGAGGTTCAAATATGAATATCTCGAAAATTCTGAGGATTTTGAAATTTTAAGCTTGAAGATATTTACTAGGTGATTTTAATCTTCCCTTGATCAACTGGTCTGGACAGTTTCCCGCTGCATCTAGTAGCTCTTAGGATTACTCGGATTTTATCAGTCTCTGCTCTGATTTTTCTTTTTCTCAATGTGTCGCTGAGCCTACTCGGATTACTGATGCGACGGCCAATGTGTTAGACCTTATTTTTACAACTGACCCTAATCTCGCTTCTTCTGTAACTTATTTACTGGGCATTAGCGACCATGCTATTTTGAATTTCAGCCTGCAAGCTTCATCGCATGTTGCTAACAAATTTACCAAACACTTTCTCGATTATAGCAAAGCAAACTTCGGTGCAATAAATGATGAGTTGGCTTGCTTTCTTGATGAATTTTTGCCTGCGTTGTCAGAACGTGTGATTGAGACTAATTGGAACGTGTTTAAAAACAAAGTAAATTCTCTAATTAATTCATTCATTCCGTGTAGAAATATTGTATCTAACCACATGTCTCCCTGGTTTAATGTAACTCTTAAACGCCTTGCTAGTAAGAAAAACGCCTTTTCCGCGCTGCAAAGTTCTCTCTCCTCGCTGAGTGCTGGGAGCTTTATAAATCTGTTGTCAATGCTTATAAGGCTGCCATCAAGCAAGCAAAACTGACTTTTTTTAATGTTACCCTTCCTTCAACGTTAGCAAATAGCCCTAAACAATTTTGGAGTGTTATGAACGGGCCTAAAGGAACGGCTTTGTCGCTCACTGATGTTGGGGGAATTGACATTCCGAAAGCCCAATGTGTATCCATTCTGAACGACGTCTTTGTCAAGGTGTTTACTGATAATGATGGTTTAGATCAGTGGTCGGCAACCAGCGGCCCGCGGGCCGAGGTAGAATTATACGGCCCTCAGCCTCCCGGTAACCCCCCCCCCCCCCCCCCCCCCCCCCCCCCCGCCCCCCCTACGCAGTCAGCTAAGGAAACAAAAAAAAAAAAAAAAATAAAGTTGACTAATTCGCTGCTCGTCTGCGAGCAGACTTTTTCACAAATGAAGTGCATAAAATCCAACTTCCGCTCACGAATGACTGACGAGAACCTCCACAATGTTTTGCGACTCGCAGTTAGCTGCTTGAATGTGGATGTCCGTAGTTTGGCGAGCGCAGTTCACCACCAAAAGTCTCACTGAGAGGAGTCTCTAGGTTTTCATGGAAAGGTTGTATCTCGTGTTGTTTGTCATGAAATAAAGAAACTGTTCATTTTCGATTTATGTATGTCAATGTAAGTTCGTACAAGCAGCCGTCCGGAACGGGCCGGACGGCTGCTTGCCGTCCGGCCCGTTCCGCCTTGGCTTAGCGGCGACTCGACCCGCTTCGCCAAAAGGTTGCTGACCACTGGTTTAGATTATCCTATTTTTCCAGATTATGCATTTTTTCCCATGGATCCGCTTGCTTTTGATTTCGACGGGATTGTAAAGTTGATCGATAATTTGAAAGTTTCTTCCTTGTGTGGTGTTGACAATATTACCTCTAAATTTCTTAAGAACACTAAATATTACATGTCAATTTTTCTTACAAAAATTTTTGAGCAGTCACTCAACCTTGGTGTCTTACCGGATGATTGGAAAAAAGGAAAGGTGGTTGCACTTCACAAGTCAGGTAACAAACATAATCCTCTTAATTACAGACCCATTTCATTTACCAGCACCCCATGTAAACTTTTAGAGCACATTATTTATTCTCATTTAGTTTATTTCTTAGATTCAAATTTTTTCTTTTCACCCTCACAACATGGTTTTCGCAAATCTCTCTCTTGCGAGACTCAGCTTTTGTCTTTCACTAATGACCTACTTTCCATTCTTGACCGTGGGTCCCAGGTTGACTGTGTGTTTCTTGATTTCGCCCAAGCTTTTGACAAAGTTTCTCATAAATTCTTACTTTTTAAACTTAGCAAACTTAACATTGATCCTAATGTTTTGTCGTGGATTAAATGTTTCCTAACTAATCGATCTCAATATGTTTGTGCAAATGAAACTAATTCTTCCCTTAGTCCTGTTACCTCTGGTATCCCACAAGGTTCCGTTTTAGGACCTCTTTTGTTCCTTATTTATATAAATGACTTACCACTGTGTGTATCATCCTCAATAAGTTTATTTGCCGATGACTGTGTAATTTATCGTGAAATAACTAACGATTTTGACGCAACACACTTCAATGTGACCTGTGTGCTGCATCCGAATGGTGTAACTTATGGAAAATGACTCTTAACACTAACAAATGCAAATCCATGAGGGTTCCCCGTCGGAACACGTCCCCATCACCATACTCAATTTCTAACAACCTAGTGGAATCTGTGACGTCTTACAAATATCTTGGTGTTCACATTACTTCTAACGTTTCATGGAAATTACATACTGATCATATCGCTAACGATAACTCTATGCTTGGATATCTGAAAAGAAACTTCTCTTTAGCCCCAATATCATTAAAATTGCTTCTGTACAAAACTCTGGTTCGATCAAAATTAGAGTACGCCTCGTCAATCTGGGACCCCGGGCACACAACGCTTGTGACTAACGTTGAAGCTGTTCAAAATCGTGGAGGACGTTTTTTCTATTATAACTATCATCGCACCGCTAGTGTATCATCTGTGAAAACCTCATTGTCCCTACCTTTTCTTTTCTTACGGCGGAAAATATCTCGTCTATGCCTTTTCTACAAAATTTATCACTTCAACGCTTCACTAAAAGATGAGTTATTCCTTGACCCCGCATATATCTCTTCACGCATTGATCATCGTTTCAAGGTCGGCATTCCTCACTGTGAGACATCAGCATACAACGACTCCTTCATACCAAGAACGTCTTCTGAGTGGAACCACCTTCAAGCATCTTTAGCAGCTATCCCATCACTTGATTTATTTAAAGAAGCACTTACTAATCACTTTTGTTAATATTTTGTTGAATTGATTGTGTTTTAATCACTGCCTTTTACGTTTGTATTTTCTTTTGAGTGAATTCTTATATGCCCCGCCCCCTCTGTAATGCCCTACGGGCCCTGAGGGTATTGAAATAAATAAATAAATAAAAATAAATAAATATTGAATCTAATGTTTAGATATTTCGAAAAATCCATACATTTCGAATTTAATCATGTGTGAAATATTGAATATTTAAGATTTTGTCCAGGTACAAGTTTGAAAGTTTAGATTTTAAGTTCCAAATCTGAATTTCACAAATGGAAACCGGATTCCGTAGTTTTGAACAAAGTTTTCTTTAATTCACCTAAAAAAATCCTGAAATGTGCTACAAATTTTACTGAAAACTTTGCCCATTTCTCGTACGCCGTGAATATACTCCTGCCCCTTCAGTGCTGTAGTACTGACGGTACTACCTGTGTTACCCGTTATTTTGTTGTACCTTATAAAACAAGCGTTGAACTGGTTGAACAATTCATTGAAAAGTCCTGAGGTGGTCAGGTGAACATACTTCCTGCTTATTTGCAAGCTAGTAGCAATTCGATCAAATGTCGCCGAAATGCAATGCTGGCATAAGACAGCTAAATATGCAGGGCAATGCATTCACATAAAGGCATCCAGGCTTCCCAATATTTTTTTGCAGTATGACCCTTGGGATTGAGAAAACACTGAATGCAGGCACAGCACCCGACACAAGTCAAGGTTGAGGAGAATGCAACCAAACTAAATTAGGGGTCCACCCGGCCTAATATACAGCTGATCAGGTCATGACCGGTTGTTACCGGGCTAACCATATTCCCACTGCCTGGAACTTTTCTTCTTCAATGAATGAAGATGTCTGCCACTCTAAAATGCAACCGGTTACTAATGATAATGAAGTAAGTGCCGATTCAGCGCTCACTGTAGCGCATCGGCGTTGCCCTCCTTATGCACCTTTCCCAGGCAGCAAGGAAATCGAGGGACTCGCGTTCAAAAGCACCTAATACTATGAAGGACGCTCCACGCACAGTGCCTCAGTTGAATTTCAAGTGTACTGATCGGGGATCTGTTGGCCTACAGGTTTCCTTGGGGAAACCGACGCAGTTGTGCGCGGTGGAGGCTCTGTGTAGAAGTCGAAAGAAAAGACCAATCTAAAGCAATCATTCAGCACTTTACAAGCGTACCGTTTGTAGCACAATCAGCTACCGGTAAAGCTCCGAGGGCAATTTCAACTCCACTTCACACATTGACATCAATTGTGTCAGTTATATTTGTTGCTTGGAACCTATGGGGTGAACTTGACTAGAACTTTCTCAAACTTTTGTTAAGAAGTTCGAAGTTCGTCAGACTTCTGAACTCAAACTTGGAAAGTTTGAAAATTGTAGAATTTCTTAGCGTAATAGGTTCGAAAACATCTGATTTCATAGCGTGAAAAATTTGAAGTTTTAAAACTATTGAATTTCTCAGCAACAAAAATTTGAAAGTACGGAAATTTTTGGATTTCCCATGTAATCGGTTTGACGTTTCGAAACTTTGCAAACCTTTCAAACCCCTTGGGTCGATCTTTGAACCTTAGGTTCGCAAAAAGTTTGTGGCATCTCTAATCAAAACTTATGTAAAGTTCTGTCTCTCTCTCTTTTTCTTTTGTCATTGTGATTTTGATGTAAGTATTGGAGTTTTTTTGGATAAATCCTAAGGGAGAGAAATTTTCAATGTATTTTTGGTTGTTTCCAAATGCCGTTAATGGTAGCAATGGAGCATGCATATTGATGATATTGTTTTTTGACCGAGGGCTTACTAAAAGGGATGAATATTATGGACTCAAACCAAATTGCATTGGACTCTACAAGTATAATTCGAAGCAAACTGCATTAAAATCTGCACTCTTTTGCACCTTGCTAAGAGAAGTGGTGGAGAAACGCCACATATTATTGCCCTAGTCAGTTTCTAGTAGTCTCGCACTGAAAGGTCTCAACCTTTCAGTTGTGAGAGAAAACCAGGAAAAAACTGCTGAATGCTACTTTCTGCTCTAACCATGCTTCTAAAGCACAATGCTGTCGGGAGCCACCTGTAGCCATTAATGAGTGTGAAACAACATGGCGTCTCTTTCGTACAGCTTTCATCTGGTTTAAGCTTGATTCCTTTCATGAGGTCTTTGCCGTGCACATTTAATCAGCGTTGTATTGAAGCACCATCGAAGGTAGCGAGCTCATTGTGAAGCCTGAAGAGCCTAAGACACTTCCTATTGTTCCATGCTTTCTACGATACTTTTTGTTTGCAAGTCCTGGAGAAAATTGCTCTTATCGTAAAATCTTTGAAACACACTTGAAGGTTAAATTTTCTGTGAATCTAGCACAGCCACTTAAAGGGTAGCTGAAGTGGTTTTGTATTTCAGGACACACTTAAATCATCTTCATTTGACCTCCAGGCTTTCTAATATAGAAATTATTTTTTAGTTTGGTGCATGGAGGCTGCAGAAAATAATTTTCCGAAGGGTGACACCAGAAAAGGAGTTTTCAAAATCTCTTCTTGCGCCTCTTCAGTGTCTTTCAAAGCTATGCACGTGCATTCTTGCTATTTGTAAAAAGGGCAGAAAAAAATTAGACATTCACAGTTCTCTGTAATGCGAAATAGGAGCGTAGCGCTTGATGAGGAGGAGGGGAGGGTACGGGGGGGTATGCCTCTCCTCCCCCTCAGTACCCTCCTCTCCTGCTCTCCTCCTCGCCTCCCATTTCACAAAGAATTTTCACTAAATTTAGCGAAAATTTTCTTGCCAAGTTTAGCGGGGAAATTTTCCCGCTAAATTTAGCGGGTTAAGTTTCCCACTAAATTTAGCGGGAAATTAAGCAAAAATTTTCTTGCTAAATTTAGTAGGAAAGTTAGCGAAAATTTCTCCGCTAAATTTACCCGCGAATATTTTTCTGCTAAATTCAGCCAGGTTAAGTTTCCGCACTAAATTTAGTAAAAATTTTCCTGCAGGAAAATTTCCCCACTAAATTTAGCGGAAAATTTAGCAAACATTTCTCCGCTGAATTTTCCCACTAAACTTAGCGGGTTACATTTGCCCGCTAAGTTTAGCGAATTGAGTTTCCTCGCTAAATTTAGTGGGGAAATTTACGTCGTGTGGCCTCAACACCAATTCAGTTTCTCCACTAAATTTAGCGGGAAAACTGCGACGTCCCATAATGCAACGCGTGTCGTTACGCTGGCAGCCGAAAGCTCTTCTGATGATGTAACAACTGGTCAAAGGTTTTTCTTGTTTTCTCGCGTTTAGTTACCTCTTTGGGGAAAATGAACGTGACATTCAGATTTATGGGATAAAACTATGCTAGGCTCAACCTCTATCTCATTTTTTAAAATTAAAGTGCAGCCTCTGCATGTCTTAATTGGTTTTCTTTGAACAATCACAGGTTTTTTTTTAAGGATTTAATGTGGATGCTTACCAAACATGTTTAGCAGGGACGATGTCGTTCCAAGAGCCATGCTTTTGTCAATTGGATCTACACACCTGGAAAAGGAGAGCATTAATCGACACAATTATTATTAAGGTTGGGATGAAGAACATATTTTGCAGAGAAGCATGAAAATGAGCATTATGTAAATTCTATTCAGCGTCGGGTGTGCTGGCTGCTTGTTAAGGTGTAAATGACTACTGTAGTGCAGCCAGTGCTATGAAGTGTTCACCATGCACCAGATGCAGCAGCGCTTGAAAATGAAGGGCAAAAATACCCTTCAGAATAGATTTCTGCTCAAGTGGTGAGTGATCAGTTTGGCTTTGGCCTGGATTCAACAACATTCTATAGTTGGGTTCTTTACTTTTGGAGAATAGAAATGATTTCATGTTTTCCTATGTTTACATACCAGTTTATGCCAGTTGCCCAAAGAACCTTCAGTTGATGACCTCGATTATTACGATGTGCTGCTGCGAAAAGTTGTATTCTGTGACTACTTGTAGGAACGAGATATCCATGCTCAAATAGTTCTCATTGTAATTGAAATCAGTTAGCTCATTTCTCCATCAGAATGGAGGGGACTGAAAGAAAAATCTCCAAGAAAACAGCTTGATGGTTCTCAGCTCCCTAACAGTGGCAAACATAGGACTAGATTCCATATAATTTCAGTTAGCATTCTTACTGATCAACAAGGAACAACCACTCATTTCACAGAGAAATCAAGATAGAGGAAAGAATATGTCTTGTATTCAAGAAAAGAATGGTCAATACATGGGAGTGACATACTCAACATCAATAGATGTCACACCAAACTAAATATATATAAATAAATAAGAACATCCACTGTTCTCAGACTTTTAATTGGCATGTCCACGCACAAAAGACTAGCGTTTCCCCTTTTGTTCTGCCTCCATTCATGATGCATCTTGTCATTGCGTGAGTGTCTCTCTTTTTTTAACGCATGCTTACGAGGACCATACTAACCTCAAATAAATGAGCATGCTTCCAATGCGGCCAGTTGAGCCTAAAAGTTGACCGGCAATGACAATCATCAGGAAGAGGCTCAGCTTGTTGCACGTGGAACCACAGAGACCTGGCGTCACGTAGGAGCTGGCCTCCGCAACTGTTGTCGCGATGCAGCTGCAATTGCTGTACACCTGCAAGTTGGCATGACTGCATCTAGTTCAACTTTTGCACATTCTTTGGCAGTGCAAGAAAAACAGTGTTAACCGTGCATGTTCTATGTCATCCTCGTAGTTCAGCCTTGACTTCTTTTGATACAAAAGCTTTAAACCTCGAGGATCCCGAGGAACCCAAATTTGCCTTAAATGGCAGCAAAGGAACCTCTTCTGGTCTCGACGTTGATCCAGTAAAGCAGTGCAGAAGCTTACAGAGCTTCTACTATGATGCTGTTACTGAAGTGTTTTGCTCTTAGTTATGCATTAATGGGTGCCTCAAGTCTGCTAAAATAGTGCTTAAAATGGAAGACGACACTTTGCTGAGAAGAGGGACAGTTTAGGAAATTTATAAGCTTGGGGAACCCATGAGGGTTTCCTATAAGTACCCTCATGGGTTCCTAAAAAAAATCAATGGATTTTCATAAGGTTCAGAAATTACATATTTATACTTGAATGTGTAGTAGTGTGCACGAAAACTTGCATCCAAGCAATCTGCCCGTTTTTGTTTTCCCCGAGCTCGGGGCTCTGAACTTATCATTACTTAACTAGCCCCGGCTGCATGTTCCGTCAATTTCAGAGGGGAGGACAGCTTCATGGTCTTGCTCTGTGATGCTACAGGTTTAATGAAGCTGCACTGAGATCGACAGTAAACAAACCAGGTGCCATACCGTTTTGTTGCTTGGTGACAGAGACACGTCCTTGCAGCCGGCATGGCAGGGTGAGAAAAAGCTGGTGAGTTTGTCGTTCGAGCAAACGGGCTCGTAGATCTGGGTGGTGCAGTCACAGTTCACGTTGCACGCATCCACGAGAGATGTCCTGCAAATGAAGTCAACAAGGATGCAACAAATGTAAAACCATTTGATGAGATTTGAGACCACTGTGCCACTGCACCTTTAGCCAATCGTTGGAGACACTATGACTGATGGCACAATGATGTTAGGTACCTGTACCTCAGATCCCACTGACTAAAAGGTCTGACTTTCTTTGAATGTGCTGGCTGGCTCGACAAAGGACTGTGGTCACCACCCATATGTCGATGCATGCTTTTGTTTCCAACCAAAGTACCCAGAGCACTGAGTGCTTTGAACACAAGTATGGGCACAAGGAAACCATTTTCTTAGTTCACATTATAGGCAACATTGTATATTACTGCATTCTTTATGTGGGCATAACGTCAATGTTCACACATAGACATCTATATCAAGTGAGTTGGGAATCTATCTCTCACGTCTGGAGACGATTTGAACAAAATTGTGCTCACGTGGTGTTGGTGCCGGGGCTGACTCCCGCAACGATGGGGTTGTCGCACCCGATAAACATCATTGCGATGAACCCGGTCGTGAGGGCAATCTCAACAAGGGCAGAGTAGCCCGCGAGGATGGTGGGCCGTGGCCTCAGCCGGTGGACTGCCACAGCACCCACCATGATCCCCACCATGGTGGTCACCACCTTGGCTGCTCCTGTGGGAACCAACAGAGTGTTCGAGCGACAGTGCTTGTGAACTGTCCGCACTACGACACACACGCTAGGGGAAGCAGAAGTTTTTTTTTTCTTCGTTGTGAACGGAAACTCGATTCCATGTTGTTTTTTGTGGTTGCTTGCCTGCAGCAACATACTGGTATTTTTTTGGAAGGTTCTTTCTAGCTGCTATAATTTGTTACGTCCGAATCCCGGCCGAGGTGCCCGCAACCTGACGGAGGCTTATTGCGGAGAAGGCGCCGTGTAACCGAGCTTTCGGTTGCACTTAAAAGATCCCCAGATGGTCGAAATAAATCCCCAGTCCTCCGCTGGGGCGTGCCAGATGCCCGTCATTGGTTTGGCACGTAAAACGCCCAAATTTTTTTTTGGCTATAATTTGTTACAGTTTTGATTTATAATATAACCATGGATTTATTAATTGATCTAGATAAATGTGGCTTGCAAGCGATGTGGCAGTATCTGATGTTGCTTTTGTTACACTGGGGTATTGTAAGGGTGCCTGAAATGAACATATTAAAGTGAGGGAAGTGATTCTTCCTATGGTGGTCTGGCAATTAACACAAACCCATTTCGTTTGCAAGGCAGTGCATTTTTTTTTAATGCACTGCCTTGCAGTGTTTTCGGTCATTTTAAAACAACAGACTTTTTGTTTCATCACTCTACTGGGATTGTGGGCAGTTTCTGTTTTGTTTATGGGAAAAATATTTGTAATTGTGGTATTAGTCTAATACAGGAGTGGCCAAGCTGCGGCTCGCGAGCCGCATGCGGCTCTTCGCGTGTTAAAGTGCGGCTCGCGGCTCGCTCTCTTACACACCCCCCCCCCCCCCTCCCCCCGGCCACCCTCCCGGTCACACGAGCACTTCCCGAGAAAGAGAAATGGAACGCGTTTTAAATCGAAAAACAGGTAGCGGTTTGGTAGTGTTGAGCTACTGCTTACTGCCTTACGTACAGTTGGACTGCTTTTGACTCGGATAGACTGAAAGTAGTTAGAATTTAGTTTATTGTTTTAGACAAACGTTTGTGCCCCCCCCCCCCGGCTCTTGGAAGTTTCGTGGTTTTGTTTGCGGCTCTTAGGCCGGGTGAGCCTGGCCACCCCTGGTCTAATATATGGATTGTTGAAGGGCACTATTTTGTGGTAACTGTCATTTTTCTTATTGATCCCTGCAACTCACTATGCTGCACTGATGTGATAGCTGTGCCAAGGTACTCGTCGTCTTGCATTCGACTACCTTTCACAAAACTGAAAAATTTGCGACAACATTGTGCCGAAGTTAATTTATTTTTTATTTTTCTCAATAATGAAACCGTCTATGGGGCCATTACATAATTACGTGCAAATTTTTCACACTTCCGATGACTGATTCGACTATGTATCAGGTATTAGATTTTATCTTTGCATTGAACACTGGTAGTAAGAGAAAATTTCTGATCGAGGTTGATGTTTGCAAGTTAATTAGCTCGCTTCTCACCGTACACTGGCGCACTGCGGTGAAGCGGCATTCGCAGAGTCGGCAACGCAAGAACTGCGATTTGTGCTGTCTGCGCTACTTTTACGAAGCTTAGTGCACTTCGTCTACGCTTTGCACCGTGTAACAAGGTGTCATGCGAGCAGGGGCGGATGCAGGAATTTCCCCGAGGGAGGGGGGGGGGGGGGGGGGGGGTCAGGTGTTGGTCAGCGTACCATATGTTTAGGAACCCCCTCCCTCCCTCCCTTGTTTTACGCCCTGAATTTTACACATGTAAAAATCAAGAGGGGGGTCAGGACATCCGGACCCCCCCTTTAAATCCGCCCTTTAAATCGTCGTGCGTGAGGCTTTGGAAATGACCTTCATCCCTTTCGGAAAAGTCACGCAGTGCGATCGTGTGCATCTCACTTTGCTGCAAGGCAACCGCGTGCATGGGTGAAAAGTGCTCTTGGAGCGAAATGGCGCGCGCATTTCCGTAATGTTTACGGTACTGCATTTTCCTAACGATACTCCATGGACTGTCCACAGGCATAAACTGCACGCGGATTCTTTTCCATTTTTTTTTTCAACCAAAATTTGGTTTTGCGGATTATACACCGGGTGTAAATATGGTATATAGAAGCATCTACCCATCTCGACACCTGAGCAAAGCTTCAATTAATCCAAGAATCCCAGAATGAGTTGCATCATATATGTTGCTCATTTTCTGTTTCCTTGCAATCTCTTACCTGTGTAATAGCTGGCTTTGGATGCAGATTGCCCAAACTGGAACTCCACATATTTGGTGAAGGCTGTCCCATAGCCCGCAGTGGCGTGAAGCACAAACACTGCTCCGATTGTTTTCAGCATGAAGATTGGGTTCCGGCCCAACCTCTTGACAATTACTACAATGTCTGGAAAGACCACGAGACGAGAAGTCAAACAGTAATACGAGAGCTGTTTTTTGTTCAACCTCATGAACTGGGCAGAAGAAAAAAAATAATAACCATGAGAAATGTCTTATTATGTACAACCTTTGAATACATGCTGTGGCCACTTCTCCACATAATCATTGCCTAAACTTGGTCAATTATCATGACGTGGCATAATATTTTGGATGTCCTCCTCAAAGAAGGTTACTGTCTGCGTTCTCGGTTGTTCCATGACGCGTTAGCAAGATCGTCAGTCGCGACAGACGTTCTTCTTTGACTCCCATCATCATAGACATATGTTAGTCCTTCCCGTAACTTCATGCAGTTTCCCCCATTCACATTACGCATCAAATTCCTTAAAGAGGGCATCCAAAAGTTTGGCCCTTTATGATGAGGCCCAAAAAGCTGCAGGTAATATCGTGAAGGAATAGCTACATGTATGTATCTTAACTTTTCTGTTTATGTACACATATAACCAATTTTCTTTTCTCTGTACACAGCTCGTCTGATGTTTATCCGCTCAAGAACATCGGCAACTCTGCTATGTCTAATCTGGACAAATCACGACGATAGTCTAAGTTAGTAGAAAGAATATGAAAAAGGAACCTGCTGGAAAAGTGGCGGCCGATAACTCGCTAGGAAACTTAGCAGATCTGTTGTCCCGAATAAACTATAGGTCTCTAAGCAAAACGTTGACTAGTACTACTGTGAGGCTTCCAGGCAGTTCTGCAAGTTCTTACTCTCAGGTCAGACTACGTTCATGATTTGTTTTAGCAATCCTCCCATATAACAAGCGGTCTCAGAAGTACACCGTGTCGTGGTATAAACATTGATGGTGATTTCATACCTTTACAAATGGCGAAATTTATGAAGGGATGTTTCTCTGGGCCGTTTTCCGTCTTGAGACCGTCCTTGGATTTACTTTTTGACAGCTTCTGGAGATTGTTCACTTTGTAGTGCTTTCCCGACGGCAGAATCCGCGGGAAGAGCATCATAGGAAGAGCGACAAGTGCCAGCCCCATAGCGAACAGGATGTAGCCCATCCACCAGGCGCCAACCCACCGCGGGTCTCTGGGTGTGATGCCAGGGTCATCTGGAAAGGTCAATCAGATTCCACTTGTGCAGTGTGGAACGTGATACTCAGCTTTTAACACAGAGCGCGTTTTATCAACCGAATTCCACGAGAAAACCGTCATGAGTAAGCGCCACGAAGGACTGTAACACCCTGACCTGATGTGTAACTCCGTGACGTCACGTGACCCTGACGTCACTGTGTGACGTGGCGTCATGATGTCACGTGTATCATGGCGTCGCATGAGGTCACGTGACACTGCAACGTGACATCACGAGATACCATGACGCCGTGTGACGTCACGTTACACTGACGTCATACAACATCATGTGACTCCATTATTATGACATCGCATGACGTTTGAATTCACGTGACAAACAACACGTGACGTCATGATATGCGACACCCAGCGTTGGACCCGCATCGCACCGGTGCAGTGCGGTTCATGGTACATGGAAGGCTAGAGGGGAGAGGGGAGCCTCCTTCTCTCCCCGCCAGTCTTTCGTGTACTAAAGTGGAAAGAGTTTACTGCACTGGACGGGTGCGGTGCGGGCCCAGACGTTTCGGAACCGCCCATAGACGCTGGTTGTACGAGCAGTACCCCCCTCTCCATTCACGGCTCGTCTCCCGCACTCTGGTCTCCCGTTATGCTCCCGTCGTTTGACGTGCCATCGGCTTGAGGATGGCTGCTATCGTAACTGCATTGTATTATATAGAATGCATCTGTTTTGATACACAGCGTCTAGATGGCGTTTCACCGTACTCTTTACAATGCACAGTTTTGCAATGACAAACTACAGATAACTCTTCAAACGATGGGAGGCTGACTGAAGTGAGGGATGGGGGCAACCCCCTTCGCGGGAGTTCTGCAGCTGACCTAATCTAGTAACATTGGTTAGACACCGTGACATCATGGTATACCATGATGTCATGTGGCATCACAGTTATGTGATGTCACGTGACGTCACACACAGCATATGTTCAGCTCATTCACAATACATTCTGTGCTCCTTGGTCTCTGTCAGCATGATCAAGCTGTACTAGCCCAGACGCAGCCGATGCTACGAGCTGATGGGACCAACCAGGCAGCATCAAAAACTCACAATCATGGCTTTCGTCATGTCTCTGCACGTGTTCCATCATCGCTGAACCAATCATAAACAGAAAAGGCCTAGTGACCTGCGCTTCTGGCACTGTTTGTTTGATCCCATTAGCCCGTAGCGTAGGCTGCGTCTCGACTTTGGCTAAAAAGAGGTATTTTTTACTACTTTTAAGTAACCACTGCGCAGAATATACTACAGATTTCATATTCCTTAAGAATGGAAGAGCAATCAAGTTTTTGCATACAAACACTGATTTTCGCAAAAGGTGCATTTATGAGGCCAACTTTCCTTTTGCTTCTCTTGATGACGGGCAATTCAATTAGTTGCGCTTGCCGTATGTTGAACAGGCATGAGCTACAAGCTCATTTTTGTTCAAGAAGCAGAACAGGAACAATAAATGCAAAATCAAATAGCCGATTTGGGATCTTGAGAAGTCACGCGAGAGACATCTCCTGAGGACAACTCTCAAAGTTAACGCACTCGAATTTTTTTCTGTGATCTGTCACAGAATGTTGAACGCGAGTGTAGGTTTTATACTCGGGGACAATAGTGCAGGGATGACTCAAAGAAAACAATTACCGTGCGTAGCATTGACAGCATTGACTCTATACTACGTTTTCTCCGGTTATGATATTCGATCGTTTCTACGAAGTCTAATTCCGCAATTATTCCCATAGAAGTCTGTATGAAAGTTGGGAGTTGGACCCGCTCTGTACTTACGGAATGGATCTTCGTAAAACCGTAGGCAGATCCCGGCGGTAAGGAATCCCAGGACGGGCCCAAGGAGCCTGAAGGCGAAGCCCATTCCTAGGGTTAAGACAGCACTTGATATACTCTGCAGAGTGACGTCATCTATAACAAAATCGCTAATCCAGTCAAAATATTGTTTTTTCTTTTTTTAGGGGCGAAGCTCCTTAGGGGCTAGCCATGTCCGTATGTCCGTCCGCCGTCCGGCATGCCCCTGCTCGTGAGCTCACGAGCAGGAGCTCACGAGCTCCTGCTCGTGAGTTCAGCAGCGAGAGCAAGAAAAAAAAATTAAAAAAGATAATAAAAAAGAAAAAGAAGAAAAAAAAAATAGGGGGCTCTGAGATGCCATCCCATCTGTCTTCTTAAAAAAAGGAAAAAGAAGAAAACCACACATTCTTCTACTGACATGATTGAAAACGGCACCATCAGCACTACCTATGACCAAAATCAGTATCAAGAAAAAGAAGAAAAAAAGAAAGAGTAGGGGGTTCAGAGTTGCCATCCCATCTGTCTTCTTAAAAAAAGAAAAAGAAGAAAACCACACATTCTCCTACTGACATGAATGAAAACGGCACCATCAGCGCTACCTATGACCAAAATCAGTATCATCAGCACCACCCGAGCTTCGCCCCAATCAACATCATTCACCACGTGGAGATGCGGTATTTTTATTTATTTTTTTCTAGTGCGGGTTTTGTTTAGGTTAGGTTAGGTTAGGTTAGGGCGGAAGCCAATGGGAGCGCGGATGCTGGGGCGAGTCTGAACTTGCAAGTGCGCGGAACGCTTTAATTTGTGCCATAAAATGAAGTGTGAACCAAGTACTAGCGCTGGTCCAAGTAGGCGGAAAAAAAGAATTAAAGGAAGATCCTTTAATGGATTCTTAGGAAATGCGTTAACGCGACCTTTGGTAAACGCCACACACGCCCCCCTTTGGGAAGCGCTAACACTGACCCCGCAACGATGCCAAAAAGAGGCAGAAAAATTACAAGAAAAAGAAAAGAAATCCAATACAGAAAAGTGAAGGGGTCAGCGTTTCCCAAAGGGGTACGTGTGTGGCGTTTACCAAAGGTCTTGTTAACGGATTCGCTAAGGATCCATCAATGGATCTTCCTTTAGTTTTTGTAGTACTCGACGCGGGAGCGCGTGTAACACACTCCGATTGTTTGCGCTGAGAGAAAGTGGAATAACGAGAAGCAGCAGGTATGCAAGCTTACTGTGGCTGACGCAGCTGATGATCATGACGATAAAATACGGTAGAAATGCGGTTATATGCTATCCAGCTGACTGAAGAATGCGTAGGATCAGGGAAAGCTCAATAACCGATTATTCCGCTGGACAGGAGTAGATGAAACAGGGAGTTACTCTCGCACAACAGTTTATTCATTCCGCGCATACGACCGTGGACTTCGAGCGCACATGGTCGAACAAAACTGGCGGAGTTTTAAAGGTAAAGACAGAGAATATACGTCGTGCGGGAAAAATAAATGGCGCCGAAAGAGTCACGTTCCGATGTTGTCGGCTGTCGCGCGCGTATGCGTGCTCAAGTGCACCCATGTGTAGGTTTTTCTGTTTTGTTTTGCTACATCCGCAATACCGCTTCGAAGTTGTTCGTTAAAAGTAGACTACTATTGAAAATAAAGCAACAAGAATGCGTAACAAATATTAGGTATATCTGATATTTCGTTATCCCTGGGTTCATATAAGTGGGCGCATTTTAATTGTCTCAGTGAGCTCGCATGTTCATGTGCTATTTTTAAGATAACGTAATAAGTGAAGCCATGAGTTTGGTTTATTTTTTTTTCTTTGCCACAAGCCCTGATCATTGTAATGTAAATATGTAATGATGTAAAATAATGTAATGCAATCATTGTAAATCCTCAGTGTAGAAACTCTCACCCACTACAGAAGGTGCACACACTGCATCCTCACTCTAAGGAGGCAACAAAATGCAGCACCTGCTCTGAAGCTCATCTGGTGCTCTCGTAGTTTATGCTGTACTCGAAGAATCGCGTGCTAAAGGGCAACGCAAAGGGGACTTTTTTGCGTTGCTTTTCCTCCCAAAACTCAGGATATGCAGATCTTCGAAGATCGTTCGAGAAAGCTTAATAATTCCCCCAATGTTTTTATATAAAAAATAATAAACAAGCAGTGTTGGGAAGTAGTCTAAGTACATGGTACTTAAGGTACTACTGTTTAGAAAACTTGTACTTTACTTGAAGTACATTCTCTGAGCATGTTTACCTTCCGAATAAAGTAAAACTCCCGACTTCAGTGTACATTCCCCAAATTTAAAAACAAAAAAATGGCATTTCTTCGTGTGAAAATGCGCTCTTTCGAGATGTCGTCTGCTCATTTCTCGGAATGAAGTAATGGCGGCTATAAAACCGACACAAATAAGTGCCTTGTAAGTTAATTATTTCAAATAGTTCGTCAGCGAGAGTACAACTACTCTGTGGCGACTTGAGTTTATACAATATTTGCTGCCATTTCCGTAAAAACTGATGCGCCTCCGAGCAATGCATACCAGTTAAAAAACACTGTATAGGGAATGAAAGGTCATCATGGTAGATTGTGTTAAAAGTACTATTACTTTACCTTCAAATATATTGTATTTATAGTACGTCACTCCAAGTACATTGCACCCCGTGTACTTACTACTTTACTCGATGCACATAACGCCTCATTTACGTTGTATTTTCCTTCAAGTACTTTTAAGATGTACCTTACGCAACACTGTACACAAGCATGCACTGTCTAAAAAATCAAGGTCATGCAGTGCTAAACCTCAAAGTAGAAATGACACATTTGCAATACATAATTGACCAAACAAACAAGGAAGTACAAAACAGTGAGGCACGCAGAAACAGAACCAGCTATTTAAGCATTTTTGTGAAAAAACAAGCCGATTTATATTTGGCTAGCACCATTCCGATAACGGATCAAAACCTATGAGCTTTCTTTTTACCAGAAAAGCATATAAAAGTAACTTTAAAAGTAATATGCTACTTCTTTACGGTAGTTAGTAATCTACTCAATTACTTTCCATTTGAGTAATTTCTACTCTACTAAAATTAATTTTGAGGCCAATACTCAGTAACTTAACTTAATTACTTTTTTAAAATAATTTGTAGATGTCTGTTGTTCACGAACTGCTCAGCATACATCGGCACTGCTTCGTTTTACTCTGCGCTTTCCTCACGGTGGAGCTTGAAGTAGTGACAGCATATCCCAATGATGCTGAGACTAAATACACACTAATTTGTGTACTTGCTTACTTGAGAAAAAAAAAAAAGAAGAAAAACTGAACAAACTTGCAAGTAATTTCAAGACGAACTAATTTTTAGTTTTTGAAATTGCATTGTAATTAAGGAATTCCTCAGCTACTGCACATCTATCTAATTATACAGTAGGTGAAACGCTTTTAATTAGTAATATTACGGCTTTAACACAGACTGAATCTTATACCTGCAAGTTGATAGATCTCGATCAAACTCGATGTATTGTATTGTTCTTAAACAAGATATTTGACAGAAGTCTGGTTGGGGCCCCTGAAGAAGAAACCGAGTTGATTCTGGAACGCTGTGTCCCACACGATTAGAGTTGGCTAGTGGTGCTTTCTTTTACAATAATTCTATTATCCTCGGTTTAGTTTCTTTTTTCTCGGACACCGAAACCTACACAACGTTGGTCCCAGTCAATGCTGCTAAGCAGTTTCATTCATGCTCGAGAGGTCTATTCGCGCATAAAACGATACGAAACGGGATTGAGGCACACACTCACCAAAGTACATAGGCGAGTTCTTCTTCTGGATGTTGTCGTCCATGTAGCTGCTGCCCACGATGAAGAAGGTGGAGCCTCCGAAGCCGTTGATGAAGTTGGCCACGAAAAAGAGCGCGAACGGGACGTAGCTGTCCGCGGCCGATCCGGGCGCGCAGTCGTGGTGCTTGCCGACCGCGCTGCACAGCAGGTTGTCCGGCTTCTTCCTCGCCAGCAGCTCGGCCGGATTCGAAGAGAGGATGTGCAGCGCCGGCCCGTACACCAGGTAAGGCACGATGCTGAGCAGGCAGCTCAGGACCACCATGAGCGCGCCGATGCCCATCAGCTTGGGCCTGCTGATGCGGCTGGCGTAGTAGCCCGCGATCAGGTTGATGATGATGGGGCTCAGGTTGTCGGCGATGAGGATGATGCCCGTCGTCTTGCTGGACATGGCGAAGCGGCGTTCGATGGTCGACAGTGTTCCCACGAAGTAGGTCTTGTAGGCTCCTTGCAGAATGCCCATGACGCTGTAGACGATGAAGAAGACCCTAGGGTTGGCCAGCCGCTGAAGGATCTTTGGACGGCAGCTGCCCAGACCGCACTGGTAGTCCACATTGTCCTCCATGGCGTGGGCTGTCGCCGCATTGTTCTTGTTGTTGGCGCCGGCTGCTGTGTCGGCCGTGCTCCCTGGTTTCCAGAGGGTGCCTTCGACGGAAAGAAACACCAATAGAAACCTTTTAGAGTGGAAAATTGACTAAGGTAGGTACTCAGCAAGTTGATTAAAGTAGAAGTTTGGGCTAGTTGGTATTTCATGATTAAAGATTAAAGCAGCGCAAGGACACGGACAAGAACAAGAAGGTAAACAAACAAGGCGCTGCACAGCGCCTTGTTTGTCTACCTTCTTGTTCTTGTCCGTGTCCTTGCGCTGTTTTAATCTTTACTCAGCAAGTGCGCGAATATGAGTGGTGGTTTTTGTGCGGTGTCGGTCGTGCAATGCGTAAAAGTGAATGTCGGTGTAACATGGGGGAATGGTTCGCTTAATGTCTTGTGGGGAAGCACTGAAGCAGCGCAGGGTCACGCTTCGTGACTCTGCACCATTCGAGCGCTCTGACATGCTGTATTACCCGGTCCGGGCACCACGGGGCCCGGTCCCGGACACAAGCGCAACAAATAGTAGTGTTTTTGTTTTTAAGATGAAAACGTCACCTGAAACATTGCATAATTCATACGACTATCTTTCAACAGCCTTTCAGTTATAAAAAGAAACAGAAAAAAAAAAAAAAAAAAACCGCATCTCCACGTGGTGAACGATGTTGATTGGGGCGAAGCTCTGGTGGTGCCTGTCTGCGTAGACGCTGAGCCGCAGCATGCCGAGCCTTTCGTTCGTTTTCATCCATGTCACGCTGCGGTCAAATACTCAAATGCGCATATAACCACGTTCCATACCACACATTCTCTTTCTGACATGGATGAAAATGAACGAAAGGCTCGGCATGCTGCGGCTCACCGTCTACGCAGACAAGCACCACCAGAGCTTCGCCCCAATCAACATCATTCACCACGTGCAGATGCGTTTTTTTTTTTGCCCTACACGAGCACGGGAGCACGTGCTCACGTGCTCGTGAGCACGAGCACCCGACGCCGGACATCGGACGGACATACGGACATGGCTAGCCCCTGGGTATTCACACGAGGGAGAAATCCCGGAAATTTCTCCCCGTCACGCGCATCCCACGACGAAAACGTCAGGCTTTGCGATGTGCAAAAGCCTCGCGTTTTCATCTCGTGATGCGCGCGTGCCGGGGAGAAATCCCCGGGATTTCTCCCTCGTGTGAATACCCCTAAGGAGCTTCGCCCCTAAAACCGGCGATCACTATTTTCCACTCAAAGTGTGCTCTGTACACGGGGCACTTTTATACCAAACAAATAATAAAAATAAATATAGAACGATTTTCCGAGAAAGATATGATTGAACATTTATTAATTGCTACATTTTCCACGTCATATGTCCGACGACAATGAAAAGAAAAAAAAAAAAAAAAAACAGGATGATCTTTTTTTTTTTTTTTCGCTTGTTTCCAAGAGATGACAGTCACGAAACGCACGTTCTTTTCGGACTCGTTCAGACGGCGCAACCATTTCGCGAAACTACGTTTCGCGACACTAGATGCGCGAGAAAAATGCATCGTGTGAACGGGCCTTAAGACTTACGGGCACCAAGTTTGACATGTAACAATGAGGATGCGCAGTGCGCGGCACAGCGAACGCGAGTACGGCGTAATTTTTCGCATTTTGTAACATCGCGTGGCTGTGCTCAGCGGAGTGTACACAGGTATACGCTATGATAATAATGCAATTAAATGGAAAGGTGCAAGCGAGCTGGGCAAGCAGTTCAGTGATTCTCAGCCATTGATATTTGGCGTACCCCTTGTGGATCGGAGGAAATGATGGAGGACCCCGTTCGTGGTGAGGGGAAAGGAAAGTATAGGTTAATTATTCTAAAGATTTAATAAATGGACATAGCTAAGTGCTAGTGTGAAGAAGACTTCTCCTATTGACACATACACCAGAAAACTCGCCGAAAACTGGAGCGTTTCTTCTCAATCTAAGAAAATGCAAGTTTTATTGCCGGGCTTGACTGATGAGGCAGGGCTTCGCGGACTCCCATTTGAGAACCACTGCGCTGCTTTGTGCTGTGCCGCGCTTTCTGTAGAGTCGACGAAGACGAATGCCGAGCGAACATGTGGCTTCGAACGCCTCCAGCTTGATCCGTGTTTTATGGCAAGGCCATCTGCTTCTGTGGTTACGACTGCTGCATGGGCGGATACCGCTGTACCCTCCGAGTCGGGTAGTGGTGATCGCTTACTTTGCTCGTTATCGCAGTGCGCCGCTTCTAAGCTGACAGTTCGGTGGAAGCTACGTTTTCCTTTGAATCAGTCATACGTCTATCTTCCGCCAAGTCGCACTCCCTCCCATACCCAGGCGAAGGGAGCGGGCTCAGGGGATGAAAGGAAAGTGTTTTATTGGTCCGGCGAGTGCGTTGCTTCCACCGCACCATCGTATCAGCTTATTGATGAGCGGAGTATAGGTGCCGGTGGCGTGCAACATTCAACTTCGCTTTAGCATAACCTGGCGAACACCAGAAGCTGGTCCGAGGGAGCTATGCTCCTAACAAAAATTATCAATGGGTTTCAATTGAGTTTCTAACGTATTCTTCACTCAATTGAAACTTATTGATGATATTTGTAAGGGTATGTTGTAATTGGTAGACGTCTGAAGCGGTCACCCAATGTAGGCTTATAGCTTCTTCGGAGCTCGCCCACGCCAATTTTTTACGAATTCACTGCTCACGCAAGATTGCTGGAAACTCGGTGCTTGAAAACGTGCCGTGGAACGATGATCTAACGTGCATTATACATGCATGAATTAATAAATGGATGGATGTCTATGGTTAAACTCTTTAATCAAGCGGCGACTCGCGCCTCCTAGCCAGTGTTTTTTTCTGTCAACAATCAAACTTTAAAAAAAATCGTGACCTTCAAATTATTTTACATCTACCGGATTTTGAATAGAGCGAAAATGTTTTCGATTCCCGTAGATATTGTTATAACCGGGTTCGTCTAGACTCTAGATATACGCGTATTAAAAAAAAAATTAGTAAAGCTTGTGTCCAGGGTTCAGGTATATAATACCAGATGTGCCGGAATAATATGGCTACGATTTTAAAGGGACCATGAAATGACTTTTTTACTTTTTCCACACAACTTTTACAATAAACCGTCAATGTTCACTGAATGCCGAACAGGCATCCGTTTTCGTCTCGGTTTATTAACTTCTACACAAAAAATTAATGAAATATCGACTTTTTCTTGACCGCAAAACAAGCCGTGACGTACGATGTTTCCGGAACCGGAAGTTCTCTCTGCAGTAGGAGATGGGAGCGTTAGCGAGTTGGGGTGCGCCGGTGGGTTTTACTGCGCCGATGTCACCGACGTATTTTCTGAATCGGCGCCTCTCATCGCCGCATCGCAGCTGAGCGAAATTCAATGAGATACGTTGCGCTACAGCGACAGCATGGGACTAGTCCCATACGCCGGTATGCCTGTTGGGAAGTGCAGATGGGAACAATTTGCCGCGGCGTTTTTCGCGGTCTCGGAGATGCAGGAGCGAGCCGACGTTAAAAAAGATACGTTTGAACTGTCAGCAAGAGCCACGTAAATACCTGTTCACACTCGGAGCGGACGCGCGCGTTTGATGAAGTGCTGTATTCGCGCTGTTGGTAAGCGCTTCGGGACCGATCTTTTACAATTGCAACTCGATACTGACGCGACACTCGGCAAAGAAAGGTTGGACCGGTATTGCACGTATACCTCCCACGAACTGTTACAGCTCGACAGTGACGTGCAGTCTGTCAGAATAAAAATGGCATACCAATAACAAAGTGTACATACCGTGCTACGAAGGTAATCCATACAGCGTTTATTTCAGCTCTATATCACACAAAACAAGGAGAGGATCGACGAGGGTCCCTTTTCGACGAGTGTTCGTCAACACTGCCTCGGAAAACAAGGGGAAGAGATTGACCTCACCTCTTAACCTAAAATTGAGGTCAGCGATCAAACTATAATACGGAAGGGTCCACAAGGGTAGCGCGGCCATATTCCATTCAGTACGCCAGCCGGTCGTAGGCAGACGGTCTTGCGACGAAGCAACGCTGCGCCGAGTCGGAGTGCCTGCTAGGCCTATATTCTGAGAGTTTCGTCGGAGCGGGATTCGCGGCTGTTGTCGCTCTTCTCGGGTGTTTGTGGATCCAGCGTTCTTGCTCGTCGTGGTTTGTTTTAAGTACATTTCTTTCTTGCTGCTTGAAGTCGGCACGCGCGAGATGAACACGTAGAAAAATAAACGTTCAGTCAGTCAGAGTTTTGAGAGGAAGGAAACCAAAGGAAATAACCGTTGTAAACTTGGCCCTGCCCTACTGCGCACGCGCAGTAGTTGCTTCGTTTACCACACGATAGATGGCGCTTGGCTCTCAGCATTATCAAATTTGGCAATTTTCGCCACACATCTCTAATTATGCTACAAAATGTGGATCTGAATATTATTTAACAAAACTTTTAGGAAACATTCGCCGGCTATTTATTGTTTACGATCGCGGTGCTGGTCAGGTAGGCTCTTACCCAATAGGCGATGTGGATTCGGCTGACGTGCACCGATTCTGCGTATGCATCGTAGTGAAAAGGCAGAGCTTTCGAAGGAAAGAAGTCGCAAAAGAGTCCAGTTTTCTTTTAAAAGTTCTATAGCAAATAATTTTTTTTGGCTCCCTAGTCTTGTGTTTTTGTGTTCCTTTTCACACCTTTTACGACGTGCGGTGGATGAAATTCGATTTTAAAATCATTTCATGGTCCCTTTAAGAAGACCCATTTTCAGTATAGAGCCGGTATAATTCCCAAGTTTGATGCAGACCTCTTTAGGAAGGATTGTAGATTGAGATATTGTACCAAAAGGTTAAGTCTTTTAATAGCTCTATGAAAAGGCTTAACTTTTGCCGCTAAATTTACGAGTCGTGGGATTCAAGCTCCTGTTCGCAACCGGGTGCGGGCTCCTTCCGCCCAACGGATCGACAGGATCTATCCTTTCCTCGACCTATGCCACTAGTCAGGTGACCTCTACTTAACTATCTCCGCCTTCCGGACGCCTATTTTTTTTTTCTTCTAGATTAATCTTACTTTCGGCAACTCCAAAGGGTAGTACTTCGCAAAGAAGTGTTCAGCCATCTCCTCGCACGCTCTATAAGCTCTTATTTCACAAAACCGACGACATCGGGATTTTTTTTTTTTTTTTTAACATTTGCTTAGTTTTATTGTTTTGTATAAACGTCTGGGCTCGGTCCCAAATATAGTGCAGCTACCTGTAGCAGCTGCTCACAGCTATGATTGAGCGAAAAAGGCCTCAAGGGTAAGTTACATTCATTGCAGCGCAGTTTTAGTACACCGTGTTCTAAATTATATTAGAGCGCAGCTCTTAGGGGCCCGTTTCCGGCTTGAGCGGCGTCGGCGTCGCCGTCGCCGTTGGCGTCGCCGTCGGCGTAACCGCGCGGTGCATCATGGGAAATGTCCCATAATGCACCGCGCGAGCCCCCCACCGGGGTCACGTGACCTCGTGGGGGGCACGTGACCCCCCGAGGTCACGTGACCCCGGTGGGGGGCTCGCGCGGTGCATTATGGGACATTTCCCATGATGCACCGGGGTCACGTGACCTCGGGGGGTCACGTGCCCCCCACGAGGTCACGTGACCCCGGTGGGGGGCTCGCGCGGTGCATTATGGGACATTTCCCATGATGCACCGGCGGGGGTCACGTGACCTCGTGGGGGGCACGTGACCCCCCGAGGTCACGTGACCCCGGTGCATCATGGGAAATGTCCCATAATGCACCGCGCGAGCCCCCCACCGGGGTCACGTGACCTCGTGGGGGGCACGTGACCCCCCCGAGGTCACGTGACCCCCCGAAGTCACGTGACTCCCCTGAGGTCACGTGACCCCCGCCGATGTCGCGTGACCCCCAATGACGTCATCGTCACTGATGACGTCACCGGCATCCACATCGTCATCGTCATCATCACTGATGACGTCATCATCACTGATGACGTCACCGGCATCCACATCGTCATCGTCATCATCACTGATGACGTCACCGGCATCCACATCGTCATCGTCATCATCACTGATGACGTCACCGGCATCCGCATCGTCATCATCACTGATGACGTTACCGACATCCGCATCGTCATCGTCATCATCACTGATGACGTCATCAGTGACGTCACTGATGTCGTCACCGGCATCCACATCGTCACTGATGACGTCACCGGCATCCGCATCGTCATCGTCATCATCACTGATGACGTCACCGGCATCCGCATCGTCATCGTCATCATCACTGATGACGTTACCGACATCCGCATCGGCATCATCACTGATGACGTCATCAGCGACGTCACTGATGACGTCACCGACATTCGCATCGTCATCATCACTGGTGAAGTCATCAGTGACGTCACTAATGACGTCATCGGTACCCGCATCGTGATCGTCAATGATGACGTCATCAGTGACCTCAGTGATGACATCATCGGCATTGGGGGTCACGTGACCCCACAAGGTCACGTGACCACCCCCTGGTTAGTTTAACCCCCCCCCAGTGCCCTTCCCTCCTCCTCCTCAAGAGCTGCGCTCTAATTCGGCGTTACAGGGAGTTGTAAGCAGCTTTCACTTTTTTCTTCTTTTTCTTTCCTTTTTTTTAGGCGCGAGGATACGTGTTTTTTTTTTTTGTAATACACAAGTCCGCACTCTGCACTAAGTTTCTGCTGCGGTGCGCTTCTGCATAGCGTCTTATGTGCCACTTTCAGTCCACTTAGGTTATATTTTGCTATCACACTGCATAGCTTTTATGTCGATTGTTGGCATACACTCGCTGCCCTGTGAGCAGAGCACGACACGCTATACGAATAAGCGATCACCGGCGTTCCTCCTCACCCCCCATGCAGGGCGTGGCTTTTTATGCTCACACTTCGATTGGTTCTTTGATGTTCTTATCGTCTGATGCTGCAGTTTCATTGACTGCGAGGCGGTAATAAAATACACAAAACTCGACACGCCTTCTTTTTTTAGATGTTTAGAACTATTAGAAAATTATAATAAAATACACTCTAAAAATAGTCTGTGCGTCTGCTTTCCCGCACAACACTCGGAGAGCCAATCAGCGCAACTTACGGAGGCAGCTCAGCGAGTGACGATGCCGAAACATATGTTTATACCATAAAAGGCAGTCTGAGTTGTGACATTAAGCAATGCAAAACGTCACGCTTGCATTGCTTAATGTCATAACTCAGACTGCGTTTTTTGGTCTAAACATATGTTTCGGCATTGTCATTCGCTGAGCTGCCTCCGTAAGTTGCACTGATTGGCTCTCCGGGTCTTGTGCGGGAAAGCAGACTTACGGGCTTTTTTTAAATGTTCGGCATTGTCATTCGCTGAGCTGCCTCCGTAGGTTGCGGTGATTAGTTCTCCGAGTGTTATGCGTGAAAGTAGACGCACATACCTTTTTTAGCGTTTAGGAAACTTTAGAGGAGCAAGCTTAGAGACGGTTTGCACACGCGCCAGGTTACAGCCGTCCTTTGCTGACCTTCTCTTGGCTTACCCAGATGCCAAGTCAGTGAAGCGGGTGTTGACGGGCTTCCGCAAAGGCATGGGGAGAAGGACACGGTATAACCTATAGTGGCATGACCCTGCCCTGCTGCAATCACGATGGAGTGAAGTCAACGTAATAAGAGGAAACAAAAATTGATGGTGCCATACTGTGTATACGTGTCCTACGAGTACCGTCAACCCTCAACCTAGGCATTCAAGGGACCGCGAAGTCATATATGGTGCACCACGATGAACTCGAAACACCAATCTTTGGTCTTCCTCTTTATTTTTTTTTTTAGTCTATTCAACCAATGAGAAGGATGATCAGACTATGCTTCAAAAGTCGTACGATCTCGCGGTGACAAACGGGGGTTCCCTTTGCCCAGGCCAAAGTCTCACGACTATGCGGGGCAGGATACCGGCGACCCTTTTACATATGGTCGAACTAATTCGACCAACGAAAAGAAAGACATCTCGTTTATGTATTTTCCTACACAATATACTATTCTTTATTAGAGTCACTGGCAGGTAATGGCGAGTCCCGTGTTATCGTTCCGTAGCCAACGAGACTGTGGTATTAACCGAAAAGAACGCTGAAGGACGAATCGCAAAACAAAAAGCTTGAACGTGGTAAGCCGTCTTCCTGCATTCCGTAAGCTGTCAGCGCCTATATAATACTCTTCACTAAAAAGCAAACTGTTTCTTAGCCCCTCACGTCTACAAAGCTCGCACCAACCGTCCATAAGAAAAAAAGAAACGAAGAAAAAAAAACTAAAAAGGAAAAACAAATACGCCGTAGCATTTTTAGTAAACAAACTATGATTTGTTGTACTTAAAGGGTCGTTAACTACTTACATTTTGCTAATATCACGCCGGATGGAATATTTCCCAACAAAATTGCATTCTTCGTTCGAACTTTTACCGTTTATTTACTACGTGAATTTTTTATATCTTCGCCCTCTGTGATGCCCTCTGGACCTTTAAGACATCGAAATAAATAAGTAAATAAATAAACAAGAGAGCGATGATTCGTGTTCCAACCAAGCACATCGCGAGGCAGTTTACCGTACCGTTTACCGTACAAATTACTTTTTTTTTTCTTGTACGTAAGGTGTCATCTTGACGCCTTTCTATCTCATTCTTATCGTGCTAAAGATGTCTCTCGGCTCACCGTAGAACGGGCTCCTTTGCGACTTGTCCGTCTTGTCCTCTGTGTGGAGGAGCGGTCTACGCGTTTGGACCATCTTTTCGCTTTGATACAACGAACGTAGCATTCTTCGCGCGCCCTTTTTTTGTCTGCGTTTTTGTACGTATGTATGTGGGCAAGTGATCGCAGCTGTGGTTCCATTCTGTCCGACCTAACGGCGATAGCAGCTGTTGTAGCAGCAGTATAAGCAGCCGGAGAAACTACGGCTCTTCGGTCGTCGTCGTCGTCGTGTTCCAGACGCAGTTCGAAATATATAGCCTCCATCGACGCCGTCTGTTCGTTCTCCAGAATGCTTCGAGCTTTTACCAAGTCGCGCTTGTGAGCTCGTCACCTCGCGGATGTCGAGCGATCTAATTGAGTTTTTGGTAGATCGTTCCGATAACGATTCATGACGCATGCGCAGAGGCGGCAGCGGAGTATCGGGTATCGGTATCGAAGATATCGATCTATTAAAACCGTCTACTCTTGGCGCCCGTCGCGACGAGCGTTTCAAGGCAATGGAGTTCTTCCGCATTTCTCTGACGAACCGGTACGGGTGTATACTAGAGAATTCTCGTAGGCCGTTTTCCCCTCTCTGCTGTGCTCTCTGCCGCCGCGAAGACGTCGCTACCGCGCAAGCACGCAGCTTATGTCTAGGCGCAGCCGACGCTACGATGTTATGGAACCAATCGACGCAAGTCATTAGGCTTCTTATATTTATGATTAGTTCAGCGATGATAGAACACGCGCGGAAACACGACGGGCACCATGACGATGCGCTTTTGACGCTGCCTGATTGGTTCCATCAGCTCGTAGTGTCGGCTGCGCCTGAACCTGAAGGGAAATGGCGAAACCAGTCACGCAGTGAACCAATCACCTGAGAAGTCACAACTCGTCACCTGATTAGTTTAGCAGACGACGAGCGCCATAACGATACACATTTGATGCTGTTTGATTGGCGCCATCGGACCGTAGCGTTGGCGCTCCAACCGGATTTAATAGAGAGTTTTTGTAGGTCGTTTCCGGTGACTCCGATAGTGACACTCCGCCAACTCCCTTGGCGTAGGCATCGTATCGTTAGCGGGTTCCGGAAAGAAAGTTGCGGGACGGCTGAAACAAGCTATGAAATCTCGCTATTAACTAAATTGCAGTAATATGGCGCGAGCGAGCTGATGCATGTTTAACATTTTCATAAAAAAGAACACTCGAGACTGAATGGCGAAACTTGAAGCAACCAAGTGGAAGAAACAAGAAAAAAAGACGACAGAAACAAGACGTTGGTTTTCAACCATTTTTTCTCAATTTTTTTAAACACGGTTGGTTCAAGTTTTGCCACCCAGTCTCCCGCGTCTTAGGAAAATTGTTTCTATTAACAGAGGCGAAAAACATCGTCAACTCAATATAAACTTAAATCCGTTTTCTAAAAAGGAAAAAATAAAAAAAATAATTAGGGTACATTATGTATGAGTATGGTATGGAACGCTGCGTTCAAATTGTTTGGTCTGCGTAAGTCCCCACTTCAACCTCGAACAAAAATATTTTTTACCCCTTCCATGGTATGTTACGGACATCAATATCACGGCAATAATTTGCTCAAATTACAGGACTGATCACCGACCCAATGGATTCGTACAATTACACACACGTCATTTCCACATCGAGGTATTTTGTACGCCAGCATATCTGGACAGCAAAAAACGAGGGAGGTTGCCGAGGCGTATACAACATATCTCGATGTGGTACTGACGTATGTGTGAGCGCGCCCTCAATCGCTCTGTTTGATGAAGAACTGGTGTCCCTGGGACACGTCTGATATATTTAGTGCTTGCAACGAAGTGACAAGGTTTGCGTCCTATTTAATCACGGCGATTTTGTGCCGTTCTTTTTCAATAAAATTCACTTGAGAGTCAGCGCTCTGTCTACGTCTCCTCTCGTCCATCGTCTTGTACGCGCTGGTTTTAATCGTCAGCAAGGAAAAGGAGATGAGAGCGTGGGGAGTTGAGAGCGCCGAGCTTTGATTGGAAGAGTCTCCCTCCAATGAGGGCGAACAGCAGCGTCGTCTGCTTATCGCGCAGTGTCTCCCGTTCGAACGCGTCGGAAGAGCCAGTAGAGACAGAGACAGCTAGCCTTTGCGTCTACCCGCAAATCCCTCCAATTAGAGCTCTGCGTGCTGAAGTCCCCACGCGCTCGCATCTCCTCCTTTCCCCCAGTTTCACACCGAATACAAAGATGGCCGACGAAAGGGACGCTTTTATTAGAGGTCAGCGGATAATGCCAGGGTGCCGACGTCGCACAGCCTGTCGGTGAGGGTGAGGGGAACAAGACGTGATACACACCGCGTTACCGTTGCTGTGTACCTAACGATGAAAAAGAATAATAATCTCAAGTTTCCATTCAGTTCTAATGGTGTAGCCTTGCGCAGGGTCACTGAATATATGTGTCTTGGTGTCATATTAGCATCCGACATGAGCTGGAACGCACACGTTGCATGTATAACAAACAAAGCCCTGGCAAAACTATTCTTTCTGAAGAGAACGTTAAAGTATTTAACTCCTGAAATAAAGCTTTTAGCATACACCTCTCTTGAGCGTCCACTACTAGATTACGCAAATATATTCTGGTTGCCACATATGCAGAAGAATATAAGTATTATTGAAAGTGTCCAGGAGAAAGGCAATCAGATTTGTTTACCGCAAATACAGTCGTTTCGATTCACCAATAGAACTGCTAAAGAAAGCTGGTTTATTGACTATCGTTGATCGTGTATAAGACTCAGTCGACTGAAATTTATGATCCTCCTTTGAAACAATGCATTCAAAATAGATAAAAACAAGTACGTTAAGCGATCGGAAGCGAGAGCCACTAGACATAAACATAGCGACGCACTTGTTGAGTATTCCTTCAATAACAACAGTTTTAAATACTCATTTTTTCATTCAGACAAAAGAGACTGAAACAGTTTAGATAGGTACTTTTTTAGTTGTTCAAGTGTTGAATTGTTTAGTGATGCAGTTGAAACCCAACTACTTTGTCCATTTATGAATTGATATTTTTTTTCTCTCACAAGAATGACGCGATATTTTGTTGTTCCCTTTTTAATTGATATTTGCCTCTTGATGTGCGTTTCTTTTTCCCCAATACCTGCAAAAATCCCAATGGGATTGGCTGTATTTTGGAATAAATAAGCTTATGCGTAAAAAACTAAAAACGCTATGGAATGGCAGCTGTGCCGTGACAACGGGGACATCGAGATAGTTTGTTTTCTGTATACCTTGACACCAGTGACATCACGTACGTTGGCCTTCTTCCGTGATAATAAAGTGATTAATGCGGTTAAAAAGCGTCACGTTCCGACTTTCTTTTTTAAACAAATGCCCAACCCCCTCCCCTTTTTTTCTTTTTTTTTTTAAGTGGTAGAAGTCAACAGCTTACGTTTCACATACATTGTGAAACGTAAGCTGTGTGTATACATTGTAATCTCACGTCGCGTACTTCCCAGAAAAAGGGCAGAGACTTAAAGCGGTGATGCAACGATTTTTGTAGTACAACGAATCCTTAATTTATGGAACACACGTTCACCACACGCAATAGAAGTCGCAGAAAAAGAAATTAAAGAAAAACGAGCGGCCTTGAGCTCTTCACCTGGCTGCCTGAACAAGCAGCCACGTGATCTGGAGCCAATTATATGCCGCCAGTGTTGATCATGGCCACACGCTGGGGTTGGCAAAGCACAATACACGCGCTGAGTTCCAGATATTGTTACGGTTCGGCTATTGTCATCATTGCACCGATTGGACACTGGCTTGTCGAACGAATGATTATCACGTACGAAAATCCAGTGCTCACGCAATGCTCGGGTCCAATCTATGAACAGTATTCAAATATCGTCACTGGGGAGTACTGCCCTCCCTTCCCCAGCTACGTTGTCAAGTTCGGTGAAGGAGAGATTGAAAGGAAACGCTCGCTTTTGTCCTTGAAATTACACCGCAACAAAGAAATTTCTTGGTCAGCGGCGTTGCGTACGAGTATATATATACTTGAGTCCCGCTAGTGCCAGTAAGCTCATGTGAAGTGAAAAACACTCCAAGCGAATATAGTTGCACGGTCCCTTTAAAAGGGCATTCAAACGAGGGAGAAATCCGCGCAGGGATGTGCATGACGTCGACACCAGGCGCAATTTCTCTTCGTGTTTACTCCGACGAAGTGCCGGGGTCGGCGTTTGCAGTCCATTTGAGCGGTTTCCACACTTTACACCACCGCAGACGAACTTAGCGAGCTCTACTATTGATATCAAATAGTTTAACGACAAAATATTATTGAAAGCAAACTAATAAACGGCCAAAACAAGAGTCTTCTTTTTTTTTTTTCTTTTTTGCCGTTTAAGATTTTTTTTTTTTTTTTGTCCGCCGCGTAGCCGATTTAGAGCACCGCATAGCAAAAACCTGACGTGTTCGTCGCCTGATGCACGTGCCGGGGAGAAATCCCCGGGGATTTGCCTCTCGCGTAAATGCCCCTTTAGCTCTATTAGATACAACCAAATGAGCTATAGGCTTCGTAGTAAGGACGCTTCGGTCCTCTTGATATACTTCAAAATCATCAATTGTTGTCGGTCATCCATAGATTTATACCTGACCGCAGGAAACGCTTTTCCCGTCCCCCCAAAAATGTTAAAACATTCCGCAAGGAAACAAAACGATATCGCCTCGAGCGTTCCGACACTGTATGTATGTATAAAGCTCAGGAAGTCGCACTTTCGAATCCGGTAATGATTGCCAATAGACCCTTTTCAAAAGTCCGCACAATCGCCTGTCCGCCAATGCTTGGTCACGTACTCTGCAGTACGTATTGGACACGAGTGTGACGTCAACGTTCGGCGAGGACTCGGATCCAAGCACACGCTTCGTGTCCAAGCAGTGTTGCTTGATGAACTTTTGAAAATGGTCTAATGCACCCACTTCGCACTAAGTACCAACATGGCGGCGCCCGCAAGAAAATCGGGGAATGGAGTGCCAGTCCTCCAAGCGTATAGCGAGTGGCTGTGTATACGCTCTACTTCCCGGTTAATGGGATAACCGAGCGACGTTGAAATATGTCATTGTTTGCAGCGGCAAATATGCGGTAAGTAGTTGCCAAGCGCCGCGAGCGTGCACAGAACACTTCTAGGACACGGTTCGGCTCGCGTTACATATTCGCCAGAGCGTATATACCAAAATGGGCGGAATGCCAGGCACGTCGAAAACAGTTGACCGAGACGCTCGGCTTCGTGCGGAACCGTTACGTTCGAAACGACACACTCTTAGAAATGCCTGCGCGTCAACTTACCCGCTGAACACTCAAAGAGCCAATCTCTGCGATCTAGGAAATCAGCTCAGCGAATGATGAGGCGGAACATCCGTTTAGACCTAAAAATTAAGTCTGCGCTGTGGCATTACGCAATGCAAAGCGTCATGATTGCATTGCGTAATGCTACAGCGCAGACTTCATTTTGAGGTCTAAACGGATGTTCCGCCTCATCATTCGCTGAGCTGATTTCCTAGATCGCAGAGATTGGCTCTTTGAGTGTTCAGCGGGTAAGTTGACGCGCAGGCATTTCTAAGAGTGCAGCGACGGCAAGGCGATCGCTCGATGACATCGCAGTAGATGAGCGCACGGCCCATAACGTAACTTTTAAGGTTTGGGAGTTTCAAGATGCAGATGAGATATTCGGTGAGGGGCGCTCGCGCTCCCGCGTTGAGGCACACTCTTGAAGTGCTCGCCAAGAGTAATGACGGGTCTTCTGAAATGATTCGCTACATCAGCCTACGCTCAACGTGCATGCACCGGATTATTACCAGAGTTTAAAATACATTTGTGCAGATTTAGGCAGCAGGAAGTTGAAAGGCCGTGTTTTTATATCTGATTACCGGGTATACGTTGACGCTCGAAAACGTCCATCACAGACACACAGTCAGAAATCGACGACGGCGAAGCCATTCATTTTACATTTTTTTATTATTATTTCCAAACGTGCAGTGTGTAAACTATTTATAGTTTAACATTAAAAAAAAAATTAGAAGCGATGGGAATCTCAACTTCCGCCATCTTGCCTGCACACTAAGTGTGTTTTCGTCAGCCTAGTTGTACCAAATTCGGTTGTACCTCTCGATGTAATACGATGGCGTCGTATCTGCCGCGTCGGATGCGCCCTATACAGTTGTGCTACGCGTGGTGAACGCAAGTCGAGACGAACGTGTCCGGTTTGGGGTCACTTTTGAAGCCGTAGCGTACGAAATATGTTTTAGCATAGCCTCCTATATATAAAGGGCAAGCATGCGCCCTTCGCGCCAAAACAACAAACACCGCTAGATCGCGGTAAAAGAGGGAAGAAGAGCGGAAGCCGAGGCAGGCCCAAGGGGGAACGATTTTGAGGGCGCAGCGCCACAGGGCTAGCGGCCGTACTACGAACCACCTGTTTTCGTATTTTATTCGGGGCAATCGAAAAGTAAAACTAATCCCGGCTCCCTTCATATTTCAGTTGGGTGGCGATTTGGGCCAGTCCTTTGTACTTCCCGGGCTTACCCTCCTCTCATAATTGGAGTAGGATGATGCCAATGATGCGCAAAGAATTAGATAACGGACGGACAATGATTTTTTTTTCTATTTTTACAGGAAAGTAAGAAGCGATAAGGGGTTTCAGAAAGTGTTTGCCGATAATCAAGGGGGCACATTCCCCCCACACTTTTGTTTTTGTCATGTTTTGTCGTTCTTTTTTCTTTCCCCATTTCGGCGGCCGGTTATGGCGGGGGTGGTAGTAGACCCAAGATGGCGGAAGAGACGGGGATAAATTCTCCAGGATTTCTTGTGAACCTGCTCGTTGACGCTGGCCAGTGTGCTAAAAGTAATTTATTGGGCTTTCAATACGAGGCGGTCAGGCCATGAGCGTATCGTAGGTGACGGAGATGTTGACGTGAGGTAAGAGAACGAGACTGTTGCTCTTTAAGAGTTGCGAAGCGGAAGACAGCAATTCCTATTTTAACGCACTCGCTTTTTTCTTTAAAGCTGCACGATGCACGAATACGCCGACCAGAACAATGCGGTAACAGCAGCGCACCAAGGCCGATAGCCCCCTGCAATCGTCCCCTCCGCCGGCCCGGTTCCTCTGATTCTTCGTTCGTCCGCAAGAGGGCGAGCGGTCGGTTGGAAGAGAAGCTATAATTTTACACTCTAAAAAAAATCAATAAAAAAAATAAAACTACTGCGGAACACAGAGACAGCCAATCTCGAAGAAGAACGGAAGGACCCCAGTGGGCTAAGGATGTGACCATAGACCAGTAAGGTGTCAAGGGCGCATGCAGGGTCATTGAGCAAATGAAACGCAATTCCTGCGCACATCGCATTCTTACAGGTCTCAATGTAATTTTAGCTTCGCCATTCGCTGAGATCTTTATATTGTTTTGTTATCTCAAAGACGTATTTTTAGTGTGTACTTTTCGAGAGTTTGTCAGTATCCCCCCCCCCCCCCCCCTCCCCCATATTACGTTACAATTTTTAGTATTGTGTAGAAGTTGTGTTCGTCGTTTTTTATACTTACATTTTTATATCTATGCCCACGTACTTGCGTAACATCCCTTGCGGGTTCTCAAGGAAATTAAATTATGATTATGAAGACGATGATGATACCTCTCAATCTAAGACCAGTGATTTATCACCCCGACATTTTCAGAAATGAACAGAGTTGCCCCGACAACACCTCGAAAGACAAGTCCATAATATACTTCATAGCCGCCCCCCCCCCCACCCCCCCCCCCCCCCCACACACACAGACGCATGCACAACTCTTCCAAAATCCCTTCCTATTTCTTTTTTTTTTTTTTTTTTTTTTTTTTTTCTTAGACGACGGTTTTTTAGCCCCACGCTCAGAAGTGCCCAGGCTCGCCCCGTTCGAGCATCTAACGGTCACAATCGGGGCAAATATCCGAAGATTCACATCCATTTTTCTCCAACATTGCGACTCAGGGGCGCACGTTGCGTCCAAGGCCACGGACAACGGACAATGAGCGTGTGTTAGTGCGTGAGTAAAGCAGGAATAAAAATAGGACTGTGAAATTATTTGATTAACGTGCAGATAGATGAATTGGCAAATAGGCTTGTCGCGAAGAAATCTTTCAACCGATTAGTCGGCCAAACATGCGCCAAGTTTATTCGGCTGTCACAAATTCCATGCGTTCCAGACACTTTTTTGGCGTGTCATAGGGTGTTTAAAACTGCAAATCATTTTAACTTAAAAAAAAAGTAAGAAAAAGACTGTGAGACACGATAAATGGAAAAGGTACACAGCAACCATTATTCCTCTTTTTTTTTTTTTTATCATCCTGCGCGCGCGTGAAATGCCAGTATCCCCTCACCATTCTGGCTCATGTTGGCCCGGTCTGCTTCCTCGTTTCCTTGAACGCTGTCCAGCCGCGGTGTCCCGGTGATGGAACGCGGAGTTCGCAGCCGACGTGGTCGCAGCTTAGCTGCTGCCGTCGACGAACGCAAAGGAGGCGGTGGTCAAGCGGTATTCGGGGTCCTCGGGACCTGTGTTTGTTCAGGAGCCGGCTTTTTGTCTCAGCTTGCGTGGCTCCTCATGGCGACCCAAGCACGGGCCGCGTGCACCGCCACCGGTCGGGCTTGTTCACCTTCGAGAAGGAAACCGCACGAGATGCCTTTGTTCGATGAACGGGAAACTTCCAGCTATAAAAAGAAAACAAAAAGACACGACAAATGGAGTGATGCAAAGATAGGGGAGGTGGAGGACTGTACAAATGCAGCTCATTCTCCCGCTGTTTACGGAAGGCCGTGCCGCGCTCCGTTCGTCCCTGAGCTGACAGGGCGGTGGGAGCTACGCGCTCGCAGGACCAGTCCAAGGCCTCCCATTGATCACGTGACCACCACATGACCCCGTTGGAACGGGATCACGTGGCGAGAGACAGACGCTTGACTGGTCCAGCGAGCACGGAGCCTCCACCAGGCTGTCAGCTGACTGGTGAACGCTCTAGGAAAAAGACAACCTTGTGAATTTATCTCGCTCACGCGTTGGGTACCGGCAGTGTTCGGGTGCAGGGTTAACCCCACACGGGCAATCGATATTCCACTCGATTTCACTTTTACACTCCCAAGGCTGGTTCACACATTCGTGTTTCAGTGTGCCGACTGCGTTGAAACCGCTTTTGATTGCATACGGCGAGATGGCACGCTGGCGTCGTCTATTGCGAACAATCCTGGCCCACTTCCGGTCTGCGCATATTTTCTAATTTTTTACTCCTCATTTTTTTTCACCGTGAGTGCTTAAAATAATTACGACATTAATATGTGCGTTCTTTTCTCTTAGTGCGTTCACTCTAAGAATTCTGGAGCGTTGGCTTTCGAGCGAAACATTTGGAAGAAGCAATGGTTGCAATCTACCGAGGTTCTTTCATCCGCACCATCTACGGATGATGCGGATAAAAATATGTTTAGACCTATACAAGAACTGTTTGCGCTATGACACAGAGCATACACCTTTTTTTGTTTGTTTGTTTTTTTGAGGGGGAGGGGGGGGAGGGGGACTTGTGCGCAGGTGAAACGCCAATATAATTTCTACCGCGCACATTGCACCTTCTTTGATTAACCGTACCCCGAGCTTTGTCCTTCGCTGGGATTCTTCCTGTGTTCGCCATAACTGTTTCAATGCAATGCAAAAAAAAAAAAATTTTTTTTAGGTGCAATTGTAGATTACAGATGGATTCAAATTTTCAATTTTCAAAACTGTTTACCAGCTTTGACAAGATTATTTCTATATTGTGTTCTTTTTTTTATTTTTGTCAATTTATTTTTGTGTCTGTATGCTGACGATGGAAAATGAGTTGGGATTTCGATCTGACATTTACTTCCCACTTTTGTGGCCAGTTTTGATTGAACGGAAGTCTCTATAGCGACGCATATATCTGTACTTTACTACATTAATCGCGTTAATTGCAGTCGTATCTGCGCTTGCGCAGTTCTTCCCTCTGTGCAAACGCGTGGCAATATTATCCATGCTATGCGAGACTATTGAAAAATAGCCGTCCTGCATTAATCCACGTCGCAGCGATAGGTCACGTCACGGCGAAGTCCTGGCATGGTGCCTGGAGCGCGTGTGTTTAGCGTCCTATCCCGTCCATACATCAAAAGTAGTCTCAAAGTGGCAACAAATGACGTCACAGAAGCCGGAGTGTCATGCTGTTGCATGTCGCGATCCTGGCGGTTGGTCGTAGAAATTCTGGCGAAAACCACAGGCGAACGCGAGTGTCGCTGTCGTCACGGCGTTCCAGGCGTTCTAACTTCCGGCTGCTTTAGCTTCCGTGGACTGCCGCATTGGAGAGCGACCTGCAGCAGAACAGGCGTCTGCCACACACCCCACAGCTATTAAGACCCCGCCAGGTTCGCGACCGGCGACAGCATGACACTTCTATGACGTCATCAGGCGAAAATCGAGGGACCACTTTTTTGGACCCGGTAAACACACCAGTCGGAGGCGCGTTCCAGACACCATAGTCCTGGGGCATTCGCGTCTCGTTCACACCATAGAGTTATTATAATGGACGCTAGAGGCTCAAGTGGCGCTAGTGTGCTGACGCAAATTGAAACAGAAAGCTACCAGACGAAAATTGACTTCCGGTAATGCATTCCTATGGCAAAAAGTGAGTGCAGTTTCTCCCTGCGCTCGATCATAAGAGCAAATATCCCGACTAGTTCATACGTACCATAGGTATCTTGGAACATTTCTCAGTCAGGTCGACAAAATAATTAGTCAGTTACGGCCTTTTCCTTTCAAATTCCTCGCATTAAAAATTGTGCTAAAACGGCTTCGTACGTATATTTATGTGCACTGTCGGACACTTAGCGCGAACGCGACGTCGGCACTTTTCAGCATGAGGAATATACGTGCCAAACGAAGGACATCTGGAAAGCCAAGAGAGACGGCAAGAACCATGCAGTAACACTGGATTAGTAACTACCAGTGCATGTGTGATCAAAATAAATTGAAGGCCACGTAATATATTCCGATTTTAAATAAGTAAGTACAGCTTTATTCTCTCTGCTTTGCGCGAGCGCGCTTGTTCTACGTTCAAAATATCACCCCCACGCTCGAAATCTTTGAGAACAAGTGTCTGCATGCATGCGCAAAGGTGCCCGGCAGAGAAAACAATACGAAGGGGCACCTTTCACAGCCGACGTACTTTATTGTTTACGTTTTGAATGTTTTTATCCGCTCATGCACGGCGAGGTCATTTTCATATAGTGACAGGACTGGCATTATAAATATATATAAGCGTCACGAAATACTGGCGAAGCTTGAACACACTCTATATTCCTTTCGATAGTAATTTTGCTTTGAATCGTCGCTTGATTTTACACACCTGCTGCGGAACACATGTTTGGGACGGAAATGTAGCGAAGTTAAACATCGTTCACTGATGAAGAAAAATGCACTAACTAAAACAATTACATTTTTACAGTGTTAATCATGGTACATACTTTTCGGTACGACCCAAATGACCAAAGTGTTCCGTGTTATTTTCCGGCGAAGAGACAAAATGCACGCGCGTGTCCCCATAGGAATGCACAGGAGCACCGCAAGAGTAGACTGGTTGCTGTCTGTTTCAATTGGCGCCACGGAAGTCGCGTAGACACTAGCGCCAGTTGAACCTCTGGCGTACATTATGATAATTCTATGGTTCACACACCGTGGGTTGCGCGAACAAAGGTGTTCGAAATAAAATAGATATACCTGACCATTTTGTTCCGAACTATTCCGAACACTTCTTATTTCTTTTTTCTTCCGGAGCGCGTGAACACGCGTCTCCCGGCACGAGCTCTTGGCATTGACAGTGCTACAACGGCACTTTGTTATCGGCTATTATTTTTTTCTTTCCGACAGCACGGGCAGTGGGCATTGTGTACTAGCATAGCCTCCTAACAAGCCTAACAGATCGCCACGAGATACGGCCGCCGAAAGTGGAAAGGTAGAGCTAGTGCCACTAAATAAGCTACGCAGCTCATCTAGTTGCTCTAGGTAGAGCGGCAGACAAGAGGCGCCCCGCTGCGACGAGACGCCGAAACACACTTCTCCCAAGCGATGGAATGTCCGCTCGTACTCCTCGCGTTCCTCGCGCTACCGCTTCGTCTCTCGTCGGGTCTAAAAACCACGTTTCGGGCCCTCGCCGCTGCAAAAGCTGTGCGCTGACTACAGACTCCCCGAGAAATGCTCTGTGCTACCAGATCTTCGCGCTCCAAATTTCTGACCGGGCACTCTATGGCTACGTCGTCGAAGTGCCAAGCTTAGTAAAACTGAAAGCGGGTTATAAACGCTGCAGTGTACCTCGTAAAAAAAAGAAAAAAAAGAAAAAAGAAAAAGTAATAATAAAATAAAAATATTCATAAATAAATATATATAAAAAAGAGTACCTTGCGTGGCCTAGTTAGTAGCGTGTCTGGCTCGCAACCGAAGGGTCGGGGGTTCAAATCTCACCTAAAATTCCTCAAATTTTCTTTAAAGTAAATGAATTACTTTTATTGAGTTAAAAATTTTTGAGACATGCGGTGACCTTTAATTCGCCTTACATGTCATGTTTTTCATCATTTTCATTCCACGCGTGACGTCACGTTCCACGTGAGCGTTGTTTGGAATTCCCGCGCGAGGTCATGTGACTATGACGTCATGACCCTATCGACCAATCAGGATTTTCGCGACATGCCACCGACGCCGGCTTTTCTGACACGCCACCGATCTGCTGCGACACGAGCGCTCTATCCCGTTAAAAAAAGCTGCGACGTAGCTCGGTGGTAACGTCTTCGCTTCGCACGCAGCGGACCGAGGTTCGATCCCCCCGAGCGGCGGGCGATCTTTTTCAAGAATTTCGCTACATCCGCGACGGACGCCCTACATCGCCGACTACAACATCAACAACGAGAACGAGCGTCGTTTCTAGTGGTGGGAAAAGTCCATAACAGTTATCGCTGTAAAAAGAACGAAAGTAAACACGAAGGATGCAGGCTGGGCGTTCTAGCAGTTTCCACATTTCCGCTTGTGTAGGCATGCAGGCAAACGTGTATCTTACATACCCGTGCACGCCAGACGTGGTGTCACGTCCTAGGTGTTGTATGTATGCGCCTTCAAGCGCGTACTTCCTGATCCTCGCTTCATCCCTTAGTCACGGCCACACCGTAGTTACTGCATACAGTTTTTTTATATTATTTTAGCAACGAACATTTTCGCAATCTGAACACTTGATGCCATCTGCTTAATGCGATCTGCGTTTATTTGAACCGCGCTGCCGTAGATTCTGCTTGTGATTGTGTACTATATTCATATGCACAGGAAGATAACAGTTGCTGTTTTGGGGGGCACCTTCTGGAGACACAAGCCAAGTTTACTCGTGGACACATGGGAGTCAACACTTTTCGTAGCCTTGACGTTCACATCAGAGTGCTACGGCCTACACGTTTCTCTCAACGTTTACAAAACACGTGTTTTCTTTTTAACGTTCGAACGGTGCGGTAATTAACTTTTCCCACATAATATTCAAGTCAATCATCATGATCAAAAGGAAGTTTGGCAAACTGCGAAACAAAAATATAAATAATGAAAAAGTTAATCTAGAAAAAAAAAAAAGCTGCTCGAGTTTGAGCATTGAGTACGACGTAAGCATGTGAAATATCACGCAGAGTGCCGCGGCGCAGACACACCATGTTTTGATGCTAAGGCCCATTACAATTACACAGCGATATCCTAAAAAAAAAAAAAAAACGCAGTGCGTGCTGAATCCTAAACATCTTGTTATCGCTTCGCAACCAATAGGGTTATGACATTAGCCGATAAAAAAAAAAACTAAAAAAATACCAATGACGAAGCAAGAACAGAATAAGCCAGGCCCGGCGTTTTTTAAGCTAAATGTTTTGTTTTATTAAGCTTTCGTTAATGGCAGCGGTTCGCTTCTCTGGAACTTTGTAGGGAAGCACGACCTTGGAAGTCACGATCAACGCCTTTCCTGCACCCGACCTTGACGCCGTGAATAATGCTACAGAGCTTCGATTTCGTAAGCTTGCGGCTGGTATCGCTACGAAAGATCTTACCCTCCACTTCCTAGCAGCGACGCGGGCGCTAAAGGCACGTAGACGGACGGCAGACAAATAAGCGCGGCCCCGTCTACGGAGTGGAGACATTTAAATTCGTCTACCCCTCCGCCAGCACCAATGGAAACCATGAAAGCTACCACCGTTTCCTTTCGTAAGGTATAGTGTTTCTGCTCTAACCCGCAATTCCTTCGTGATAAACGACTCGTAGCCTTCGTGTATCACCGAAGGAGAAGCGGGGTGCGCGTTTACAACACGACGCCTTCGACATTGAACTCAAACTCGTCACGCCTCGATCTGGGGGAAGTGCATACTAAGTAAGCGGCTCTGCTTGAGCACAGTCGAGGATAAATGCACTGGAGGAAGTATGTATTGCGTCGCGGCATTCATTCAGTTGTCCGATTAATGAATAGGAACACGGAGACAGCGGAGGGGTAGGGGGGTATTTCCGGTAGTTGATTGGTTCTGCTGGTGCATGACGGTCGCCGCAGCTCGCGCAAAAGTAAAACTCGCGTTGCGGTAACGTCAACTGAAATGTATCGCACGGCGTGGTACCAATTCAATCAGGCACGTAAAAAAAAAAAAAAAAAAAAATATATATATATATATATATATATATATATATATATAGGTAAAGTAAGGTAAATATGAAAACAATGGACCTGGAAAAGTTAATAAGTGAAAGATGCGTACTGTCGGAGTTACTAATTCGAAGTTTATTACGACGTTTCGAGCGGGGACCGCTCTCCCCGCTCGAAACGTCGTAATAAACTTCGAATTAGTAACTCCGACAGTACGCATCTTTCACTTATATATATATATATATATATATATATATATATATATATACCGTAGATTATGAGGCGGCAACGTATACAATTCGGGTTATAGTGTCGCTTTCAGCAATCTTTCTTTGCAGATTAGCAATAAACTATAAACAAAATGAACAATTTGGAAAGCGTCAATTAGGCCGTGTGAAGTTTGGAGCTCAAGAAGTTCTTAAAAAAGTGTCGGAATCAAAACGCTTGCTGGGGTTCCTGGAAACGAACAAGATTACCACAGAAAGAGCGACAAAAAGGGAGAGCCATCTGGTGTTCGCGCACAGAAGCACCCAGGGTACGGCCCGACGGGGTCTATCAAGCAGCTCCAAAAATGCACCTTCACGGCGCTTTTTTTTTTCCTTGGGGGGGGGGGGGGGGGGGGGGGCGGCGCTCATGGCCAGGACATCCATGGAGTCAGAACATCCATCGAGTGAAAACATCCAAGAGGTCACGTGACACCAGAGTCAGAACATCCATCCGAGTCGAAACATCCATCCGAGCCTAAACATCCATCGAGTCAAAATATCCATCGAGTCAGAACATCCATAGGAGTCGAAACATCCATCCGAGTCAAAACATCCATCGAGTCAGAACATCCATCTTGTTGAACCCGCTAACCCAGATCTTGAAAATATTGAGAATGGAAAGCGACAGGGTGACAGCACGATCTTGGTGACAGGGGAGTGTGTAAGAAGACGTGGGTACATCGCTTTAGAAAGCCGGCGACCACGAAGATAATTGAGATAGCGCGCGTGCTGGAACGGAAGTTCGGGGAACAGGAGTCTGGTGACTTGGTTGTTTTGTGATGCCTTTGTTCAAGTCCGAACTCGATCAAGGTTTTATGGTTCAAAGATGACTATAGTTAACTTCAACGACTGCATATAAATGCCTGCAAGTTTTCGTTCCGGGGTCGATTCCAGTCAAGAGGTGTTCCCGTCAGCAACAACTTGCTACGTTCAGCGTTGAAACCAGCAATTGGTCAAGATATTTCGATTTCCTAAATATTTCAGTCAAGTAAATTTTGAATCAAAGTGCTAATTCCTGAGAAGGCTAGCTTTATGCAGCAAAACTTCGGAACACCGGTATTTGTGCCGTCCAGTCATCGCTCGAAGTGGCCGGTATTACAGTTTAAAAGCAACAAAAGTGGGACAATGTTGTTTTTGAGTTTTCCTACAAGGCCACGAATCCAAAGAATCCGGACATCTTGTACTATAGATTCATTGCCTGTTTCAACCTCTAGAGGCGGCTTGGACGGGATGAGAAGAGCTCGATTGGGCCCATCTGACATTGCGGAATGAAGTCATGATCACTGACCCCGACGACCCAACTAGGCCCCATAGCTGCAGGCCAGGAATTGCGCTGCTTGTCTGGAAAATGCTTGCGAAGAGGTATATGCTGGAAGTAAGAACGCAAATCCGTGAATACAGAAAAAGACCCCGACATGCCTTTGACGACGCTGTCTGTTCTGTCGACGAGAGGTTCGAAGATCACTCTTATTCGAGATGCAATCAAGTCTGAACTCAGCACCCATTACGGCTATGCTTCTAAACGCTGAGCGTTATCAAGGAACAGGTACTTCAACGCCATCAGAGGCAACAGCTTGGACGCTTTCCTCCCAGATCTTCAAACCATCGCTTTCTTCGGTTTGAAGACAAGACAAGTTTGAAGGCACGGAGAATGCTGGTCTTCTTTGCCGAGAAGGACATGGACGCGCTCTGTGACGCTCAATACGTGTTGGGCGACGGAAACTACAAATACAACCCCATGGAATTTCATAACCCTGGACAGTTGTATACAGTTCACGCTGTCGTCAAGGGGGAAGTCCAACCAGTTGTCTACGCGCTTATGAGTCGTGCGACACGTGACCCGTGCCTACGAGACCTTCCTCAAAATGGTCAAGGATGCGGAGCGGAAGTTTGGCAATGTTGGAAGGCTCTCCACTACTGCCACGTAGATATTCGATTTTGAGTTGGCGGCCATGTTAGCAACAAAACAGGTCTTTGGCACGGCAGCAGGAACAACACGTGTGAGTAAGCGTTTTCATTAACTAAATGGTCCCATCCGTCCGTCCGTTTTGTTCAACTCTTCCGTATTTTAGAATATTTTTCTGCTTGTTTTTTGAATATTTTAAGACAATTCTTATAACATTTTAGTTCCTACCACATTTTTATGAATTTGCGCACTAGATGGCAAGTTATCTGGATTTTATTTTTCGTGGGAGTGTCAGTAACTGAGACAGATGAAAAGAAAATCACGTTTCTTCTTTTTACGAGGGGGATTATCCTTTTTCCGAGAATGGATCTTTAGAGTATAACGAGATGTAGAATCACTTTCATCCGAGCGGTCACAACCTTTCTCTATAAGAAGACGAAAAATACATCAGCCTTTTTGGGAAGACCTCAAAGTACCACTTTATTGAAAAATAGTGACCAATGTTTTACTTGGATCATCAAAGGGAAATGCATCATTCGAAGTGACAGACACTTCAGCTTACTGTCATGACTTTTTTTTATTTCTTATCAACTTGTCAAATTGCTGTCATAACCGTTACACTGCTTTTTTAAAGTTTGACCTAAGTTTTACTTCCGAATCTACCAGAACTGATTAAACCTTCAATGTGATACTTAACTCACATAGGAAGTAAGGCTTATAGCATAAAGAATGTTATATTTGCCCAGGTGCGTGGATGTGCGTTCCATTTCGCCAAGGCCATCTACACCAAACGCGACGAGCTCGGTCTGCGGTCAAGTTGCAAACAGAACGGTGACGCCGCCAGGTGGATTGAAAGGGTGCGACATCTCCCTTTTGTACCTGACTTCCGCGAGGCCTTCACCAGGGACCTGCTTGCTGCTCGGCCACAGGCTTCACCACTGGACAGTGCTTGGTCGGAGCAATTTGCCAAGTATTTTGATAGTTTCTGGCTTTCCAGCACTGCTGTGAAATACGTTTTGAGAGAGTTTGAAAACTATGACCCACGCACGACCACCAGGGTCGAAGGTTGGCACAATGGGCTGCACAGCCGGCTGACTTAAGTCACCATCCAGACTTGGCCGAGTTCATTCAGTTCCTCCAAGTGATTCAGCACTCTTCACAAAACCGAATCCAGGCACTGCTCTTGGATCATCTTGCAGTGGCATCTGCACCGGGGTTTGAGGTCAGCAATCGTAACAAGCGGTTGCAAGAGGAAACGGCCCTGTTTTCAGGCTACTTGTCATCTGTATACGTCCCGACATTTCAGGATGTCCTTGACTATCTGGACAGAATTACAATCCTTGGAGTTCTTCCGTAGAATGAACTGAACAGCACGCATGGGCCAGTTTCCTCGAATAAAACAGTTTGAATACCTCACGATGTTTTGGTGTATTCAACCAAATGACTTTATGTGAACGACATGCACTATATATGTTGCGTCTGGTAGTACAGTAATCGGGACAAAAATGAGTGTATAAACACTACGACAGGGTAAACATGCCTAAAACGTTATAATACATAAAAAACTGTAAAGTTTGTTCCAATAGTGCCACCGTAATTGAAAAACTACTATTTATATACAATTCAGCAAATCCATGTAGAGTGCTCTGTCCTAGAGTGAAACTCACTTTAAAAAACCACGAAATAAAGCTGCGATTCTCTCGTAATAACGTTATTGATCACGGCGAACGTCAGGGACAAGAGTGTCGTGAAATAATTCAGAGGCTTAACAGAAAAATGAAAGCAATTGTCTGGCGAGGTGAAATTAATTTTTCTGAAGGGCTTGCGTTGCATAATTCACCGACAACAGTATTTTGGCCCCTCGAGCAGTTGCGCAGACTCGGAGCCAGCCCATCGCGCGCTCTACTGTTCCAACCCCAATGTAAAAAAAAAAAAAAAAAAAAAAAAAAAACTGTTTTTTATTGAATTAATGGGGCGAAGCACAATACTTTTAAAGCAGAGCCTTTCTGTCTTGAAAAATGTTTCACCATCTTAAGCTTGAGAGTGCTTTTCGTGTGAATAGCAATATCGCCCTTTTCATTTAGATGGTTTTTATCACGTTGCTTTGGTATGAATTGTTAAAATTTTTTAACCCCGCATTGCATGGAAAAAATAGTTTTTGTTTCTTTCCGAATTTCTTAGGATTGCATTGACATACACCAAGCTATAATAAAAAAAAAATGGCTGTCACACTGTTTTTTTTTTTTTTTTTCAAGGGCGTTTTTTTTTTCAAGAGCATTTTTATATGGACTCAAACGGCCTTGTCCATTGTCTGCGGGTCACGTAGCTACCACGAATCGCAGAGTAGCGTGCTCTTGAGCTGCGCGGGTCAAACGACAGCAAATAAAATAATAATAATAATAATGTCTTTATTTTTTCATCACATGATGAAGGGTAGGCCGGGGAAAAAGCTGTGAAAACAGCTTAACGGGTTCCCGACCTCCTACAGTGGCAGAAACATAACAGCTCAAACGAACAAACAAAAGCAAAAAGAAAAATAGATGTTACAAAAACGGTCCTGGCATGACAGATTGTCACAGAAACCGTCACACTGTGTGGTTATTGTACATAGTAATTTCGAAGCTCATTCATGGAGAGCGAGTCCAGTTGAAAGTCACGACTAATAAAGCTGTTAAGTAAATGTGGTAAAGTATATTTTAACATTTGCAGGCCATAGTTAGTTCTATGAGGTACCATCCTCCAATATCCAGCGTGGCGTGTGGGATAGGTTACAACGTTTCTAGTTAACCTCGCGAGAGTCGTGAGGAATTGTGAGTTTCGTTTTTGATCTCTTTTAAAACCAGCGGTCAATTTGTAACTGTACAAGTTATGTATGGTTATGATAGCGTATTTTTTTGAACAAACCAGCAGTATGAAAGTCATGTGGGGCGTTGCAGATAATTCTAACCATTTTCTTTTGAAGCAGGAATATCTTTTCTAAGTTTCCATCTGTGGTCGTGCCCCAGATAAGGTGGCAATAGCTGAGATAAGAGAAAAAAAAAGAGAGTTGTAAATAATCAGTTTGGCGGAAGTTGGTAAGATAGAGCGGTTGCGGTTTGCTAATCCGACAATGCTAGATAATTTAGATATTACATATTGTACATGGTTATCACATGACATGCTCTCAGAAAAGATGACTCCAAGTGTCTTAAAGCTGTTAACGATTTCAATGGGCATTGTGTTTAAGATGAGGCTATTAGTGCATGATAAAGCCTTATTTTTCGGACGAAAAAGCATGGCTTTCGTTTTATTTGTGTTTATTTACAATGAATTTGCCTGTGCCCAAGACTAGTTTTGATAACGTTATATTTGCATGGGCTATCAGTAAATTTGGCTCGTCAGCGGAAAAAATATGCTAGTATCGTCCGCATAAATGACTAGTTTAACCATTTGATCGATGTTCACTATATCGTTTACATATATATTAAATAGAAAGGGATCTAGTATGCTTCCTTGAGGGACACCTGACGTGATAGTTCTAGTTGCAGATGAATAGCCGTTTAGGTATACGTACTGTTGTCGGTGTTTAAGGTAAGAGTTCAGAAGCATTAACGGGCCGCCTCGAAAACCATAATGTTCGAGTTTCTGTAAGAGTATTTTATGATTTAGGCTATCAAAAGCTTTAGTGAAATCGACGAAAAAAAACGCCACCCGAGAAGGCAAAGCAGCGGATTTTACCGGCCCCCAATGCAAGTAAATTCCATTCTTAAACCACGTCGCGTGATCACGTAACATTAGCACTCGCCGCTTTCGAGAGCCATTGCCACTGCGCCGTCGTGTCCTACCTGATTTTAATACGGATTGGACCACCAAAATACTGTTTTATTTTACACTCCGTTAAGCTACAAGAGAGACACAGGGTGACTGACGAGCGTACACCCCCTAATACAGTGATATAACAAAAGAAAGCATTATTTCGCTCCGTTTACATGCCCCTGATGAGATTAACTTTAATATTTTGTTTATTTATTTATTAATAAAAACTACAGACCATGAGTGGTTCAAGCAGGGATCAAGGAAAACAACAGCAATGATCTTACAAAAGAGAAAATTAACAAAAAAGTAACTAACGCTGGTAGAGGAAAATTTAAAAAATCGGAATCACAGGGTACATATAAAAACGCACGTTTACTGAATAGCCTAAATAACTGACAAGGTCTCAATGAGATAATAAAATCGTAAAGGCAGTTCACGGCTCGAATAATAGTAAAAAATAGGAACATATCGTATCCACTTCCGTCAAATAACGACCTCAATTTTGTCCTTCATAAATGATTAGATTTTATCTAGGAGCGTATACAAACGTTCCTTGCTTACCATATCGTCAAAAGTCGTTCACACAACAGCTCCCTCCTTTCAGGCAAAAAAACGATAGAACATTCAACTCGTCGAAATATCCATGACAGCCATCCGAGTCAAAACATCCATCGAGTGAGAACATCCATCCGAGCCTAGACATTCATGGGGTACACACATTCATCGTGTTAAAACATTCATCCCAGTCAAAACATCCATCGAGTCAGAACATCCATCGAGTCAGAACATCCATCGGAGTCTAAACATCCATCGAGACAAGACATCCGCGTTGGATGTTCTGACTCGGAATTGACCCGACGGGGTCAATCAAGCAGCTCCAAAAATGCAATTCCACGGCGTTTTTTTTTTTTTTTTTTTGGGGGGGGGGGGGTTGTTTTAACTGGCCAAATGAATCAGGCACAGGAAAAAGCGTAAGATCTTCGTGGCGCATTCACTGAGCGTTGTTGGTTTAGACGGTGATATACAAAGGTGCAAAGACAATAAACGCCGTGACGCCGCACGTGCACTTTTTTTCCCCCTAACGACAGCAGCATTTGTTCGATGACGTCAGAACTGGCGTCGTGCTTGAACAGCGGCGCTTCTGAACCCACGCTGCTGTTCAAGTACGAAGGCGACGTAGGCGACCGTTTTGGCCGAAGAATCGCGTCCTTTTGTAAGGTCCTGTTTTAACTCACGCAAAAATTGGGAACGTTTTGCTTCGTGAATAGCTAGTGGTTTGTAAATTTGGCTTATTTGTTTCCGTTTAGAAACTTTCTTTTATTTTTTGTCGTAAGAAGGTTTCGTTATCTGACCTTTGTCCTCGTAAACTCTCGCCGTAATTAACTGCAAGAAGGTACTTTAAGTCGCGAGAACTTCAATTATAATAACTTGTATCTACTAAATGAAATATACTTAGATTACGGTGACTCTGTTGAAGCACTTCCAAGTAAGTTTTTAGCAATTAAAACAATATAATTGCAGTATTAGACGAAATATTTTGTGATCCCCAACACTTTAGCTTTTTCTCTCGGGGGTTGCTCAAACAAACAGAGGAAAAGTAATTTCGAGTCAGTCTTTAGTAATTAAGAGCAAATAATTGAAGTAGTACACGGATACACGAAGTATATTCTGGTGATTCTCACAAGAGTGGTTCAAACGGCGTCCACGTAACCACTCATGATCGATTTTCTAAATTTTACGTAAGGGATCGGGGATCCTGGATTCAAACCCCACCCCTGCCCGTTTCGATCTGGATGAGCATCGTACCGGCGTGCGGTCGTGTGTCACTACTGCTTGGTGCACGTTAAAGACCCCAGGCTAGCGGTTGTACCGCACTGGCTAAATTACTCTACAGCTGAGTCACCAGGCGCCCATTCAGACTGACGAGCTTCCGCTTGTATAAACACTCACACGGCATTATTATTACGTAAGAAGTTTCAGATTCAGGCGGCGTTTGGCGCACTTTCTGAGCAGGTGTCATGTGAAAGTACTTCTTGTTGGGCTAGTTGGTGATGACTGTTTTAAACCATGGCTAAAAGCGCTAAAAAGACGAACACAAGAAAGAAGACAAACAGCACCCATGTTTGTCTCTTGTGTTCGTCTCTTTAGCGCTTTTATAACCATGGTTCAAAACAGGTTTCATGTCTTCATCGATAAAGAAACGCCTAGCTATATGTTTCCTTTCCTACTCGAGGGAACCCACGAAAACACGCACAGCGTTATCAGGCTCATGCGACCTGAAAACCGCATGTCGAGACAGTTCGATCAATAAGATTACGAGCGAGACGTGGCCGCAGCAGCAACGCAGGATCCCATCTATGCGGCATATTCTCTCCGCGCTATATTATTCCGGTTGTTTCGGGAGAAAAGAGAGCCGTGTTTTTCTCGCCGCAAAAATAAACTGCACGTCTCCGCCCAAACGCAATACTATATATATAAAAAAAAGAAGGAGCAGGCTATTAAAGTATGAGAACTTACGGTTATCTAAATCAAAAGTTGTACGCAAGTTTCGGAAATGTTCAAAGAGAAAACGGCGATCAACGGAGCACGCGAATACACGGAGATGAACGGCGAACGCTGTACCTGGAACGCGCCACATTTTCTGATTAAAAATGTACAAAACTCGCTTATAACTTTTTAAATTAGATAACGGTAAGTTTTGAATATTTTGAGTTTGGTTTAGACCACTATATCACTAAATATGGGCAGAAGCTGAGCTTTCATGGAGTTTATTTTTTGCGCTGAGAAAATCGCGGTTTTCAGATTTATTTTTGCGCTGATAAAAACACGGTTATCAGTTTTTCCAAAACGCCTGTTATCGGGTACAGCAGCCTGCATGGTATGGGCAATAGCTTTTTCTCTGTCGCCCGGGTTTTAGAAACCGAATAAAGCATTATTAGTATTAAAATGTAAAACAAACATTCTATTATTGCTGCACCAACCGAAAGGCGCAGACTCAATTTTCTCCACTATATCCCCACGGAGGCCGAAGAACGAATCACGGGTCAAGAAATTAAATCACAATAAGCCACCCCGTGTGTCAATAACTACAGTCTGCATGACTCATCTCTCAGGCATCACAAAGTCGCTCGTTGTATGTCCGGTCGTACCCGTTCAGAGGTCTGGGAGTTAAGCTCCAAGTAAAAGAATTACCGACAGATATCATTAAAATCGAAGACATGAAAAAGCGCGTAGTATTTGCAAACGTCTCGTAGATGTCTCATAAAATAACCAAGCACCAGTTTTGCCACAAACAACGTAAAACGACTATCAACATTGCCACAAACTAACAGATAACAATCTTGTCACAAACAGCGTAAAACAATATATAAATTTTGCCACAAACAACACTAGTTTCGCTGAAAGCTGTCAAGTATTACCCTAATATTTGAATAAACTCACCAGTTTGGGAACGGTTAGATGTCCCTGGTCAGGACGATAAGTTGTGTCTGTCGACTTGTTCGACAGAGCCACGCGTCACGCATACCAACTCACTTGAGCATGATTGCTTCTTGGAGTTTATAAAAAAGGGGAAAAAAAAACTCTTCTTTTGATTACCTAGATCTTATCTTTCTAACCGGACACAGTGTGGGGAGACTCAGGGGACACTCACTGATGATCATGCGTCATCTGCTTTGCCAGTCTCGGATGGCGTACCCCGAGACACAAGGGAGTTTTCGTAGACCGACTTCCACGAAGCAGCCGCCGCTACCCCTGCGCGCCGATGGCCTCTGGACTGTAGAGTTCCGAATATCATAGCGGGTTGCGAAGAGCCTTGCGGGACGGCGAAAACGATTTACGAAAACTCCTTACTGCTTGTAACCAATCTTTTTTTTTTTTTTTGCTGTTGATGTGTTTTCGAATTTGAATCGGCTACTGATGTGTTTTTTTTTTTCTTTATTCTGATGACTGTTTCTATCGCCTTTTTCTGCAGACGCAAAAATATGCGAATCAATGTTGATAAAGCTGCTGTCATAATAAAGAAGAAATGGAAAAAAACTCATTGTATGTTTTTTATTAGGTAAATATGCTACGTTCTAATACTTTAAGCATCCTGATGTTACAATTTCGAGTGATTCAGTCCAAAACGTAAGTAGTTCTCACTCTAGAAATCTACGTTTCATGAGGCAACCTCTAAGTGGGATTAATTCTGACGTACGAAGTTACGAACCGATGTACATAAAACTTCTAATCCCGCAAAAAAGCTCACCGAAAAAAAAAAATCTCACCTTTTTTTGTGCGGGTCTGGAGAAAAGCTCACCTTAAATTAACTTAATATGTAAAGTGTTCGTTATCATTTAATAGCAGTGGTACCAAGGCGTCTCTCATGCAGGCGGTATACCGCACAACCGACTTGACGCCAAGCGATTTGTCGCATTTTATTTGGAGAAGGGGTTGATCAGCGTCAAACATTTATCGCCCCCACACGCAAAAAAAAAAAAAGAAAAAAAAAAATTATTTTAGGCGTTGAAATGGCATATCAGGACATTACAAAAAAATTGTTTCACTATAGACCTTTTCGGCAAGGGCGCCGCCATCTTGAATTGTCGTCACTTCCAGTATGGGCGAAAACATTGTTTTGCCGTCGCCACGCCAATAGAAGGCATTTAGGGCATGAACGTAACCGTCACACATTCATGTTTTGCCTCCCCTATATTTTTTTACTATTTGCAGGTTGAAACGTTCTGATATTTTTTCGTCGCCCATACCGGATATGCCTACTTGGCGGTCGGGGGCGAGAGTAAGCGGAAAAGGTCTATAAAGTTGCGTAGTTTTTTTTAATAAAAAATAGAAATACGAGGCCCAATTCAAAGTTCCCGCCTGTGCGCTGTGACGTAACAGTGTACCGCAAAGTGTCAAAGCGCCTAGCATGAAAAAAAATGTTTTTTTTTTTTTTTTGGCGTGTCAGAGTCTTTTTTTGTTTGTGCCCGGAACGAGCGGTTTCCACGGTGACAACTCAAGAAGGTAGGGAGAGGGAAAGGGAGGTGGGAGAGGAGGAAATGGACTCAACGTTGGCGAGGGGAGGAGGAATCCCCCTCCCCTCGCCAGCATTGCGTCAGCTTCCTCCTCTCCAACCTTCCTTTCTCTCGCCCTATCTTCTTACCCTGCAACATACTATAGTAGTATTATTGGCAACCACTAACATGTAAAAAAAAGCCCAACGTGTTTATGTTGGCAGTGTCACGCAGTGTAAACACTTCACAATATCGCACTGTTGTAAGCAAAAAAAAAAAGATTTAAACGAAATCAGATTTTTTTAAATTTTAAGTTAGATTAATTTTTTTTATATTAAACTAATATCACTGTAGCTAGAAAATATCGATTATTTTTCACTTTATGCATTTTTTTAACATGACAGGTTGTTTGATCAATCGTTCCGATATGTGAAAACTATGTTGAACAAAGAATTACAGCAGTTTTAACAACTTTTTGTTTATAGAAACCCGGCCATACTGAAACAAAATAAGCTTAGTTTTTGTCAGCGAAAAAGCTGCATTGGTTTTTCTTTTTCGCGATTTGACTTTTCTTACAATACAAAATTCCTTTCCCATTTTTCGTTTCTCTCCTTCGCGTTCTGATTTGATTGCAAAAAGATATGACGTAGCTGACGAACGAAATCGGAGGCAGAGATAAAGCTCAACGCACCGAAGTTGCTCCGAAGACCACTGCTTTCTGCTCGGGCTCAGTCCAATAGAAATAACTCTTGTGTGATGATTCTTTGCTTTGAATACAGAACATATTCGCATATTCAAATCATCAAATTATAAACAAACGGTTCACGAAAAAAATATTTTGGCATCATTTTTGCGGTAAAGGTTTGATGGAAGTCATTCTTGTAAAACTGGTCTTCTTGATTTTTATTCTCTGCCCTGGCTGTATGCAGCCCTTGTTCCTCTTTTATGTCAACCGATTTCACGTGTTACCATATTTAATTCTGACGGAGCCGGGATAAAAAAAATACGACCTTTTTTTTAAATTTTTTTTTTTTTTTTTTTGCCGTTTGAATGGGTTAACGATTGAAACCACTGTTTTTAAAACATGTGGTAAAATGTGGAGTATTGACAATGTGGTGTCGGTATACTTCATAAAAGGTCATTTCGTAAGGCCAGTTTGTTTGTGTTATTTTGCTGCTTTAGTTTGTTTTAAGAGTGTATTTGTGTGCGCCACATTTAGGCTTCGGCTCTTCCTGGAAACAAGAATGAATGAAGAATAAATAAATATTTTGAAACTGCTCAAGCTGCGGTCCTCTACACTAATTATATTAAGCCTTTTTTTTTAGTTAGCGTTTTATTGAAATGATTTATTTTTCCTCGAGCAATGCCCGACGTGTTAAGGACGTTTTTATATTTTAAAAATGAATTCTGCTAGTGAAGTGCACAATGACTGCATGAGCACTAGGCATTCCAGCATTTTGAGTTAACGCATTTCGCGTGGGTGAACGCTCGATTCTTAGATTTGCAGGTGATCTTTTCTCCGCATCAGTCAAAAAGACGGTGAGCTTTTCTCTGCATCGGACAGTTTTGCGGTGAGCTTTTCTCCGCCGCCCAAAACTTCATATATACCTTTTGGCACACTCATCGATGGAGTACGCATCCCTGGCATGGGACGATCATACGAAAACCCAAATAAATAAAATAGCGCGCATAGAGAAGCTTGTTTTTGTGACGTCGTCGAGCGAAAGCCTATACGATTGACTTATTGATTGAAACGTCTTTGTGAAAGCAGACAAGGAAGGTGGCGCCAGTGTTCCGTACGTAACACGTCCGCGCGAAAGCGCCTCAACCAACGGTCTAACGCTATCCCCTTTTTTCTTTAAACTTTACTGCACGCTCCTTCGTAACGGCTCTTCCGTTCCTTCCTGTATTCTGTTTACCGTAAAGTACAGCGCAACGAACGCTAGTTAGATACCACTGTTTCAATACCGAACACGCCTCTTCCGCGTCCGTCGTGTCCGGCTCACTCACGCTCCGCCAGCAGCAGTTCGAATGAAAACGAAATTCCCATCTTCGTCGTCGTAGGCGCGTTTAATTCCGCCCAAGACTGTCTGTCCACGCCGGTAACAACAACATTACTTCCTGCAGATATGTGTTTTCGTTCCTTTTTTCCTGGGACAAAGAAAAAAAAACAGAATACGACAAAGGGCATTTCACCTTGGGGAAATCCCTCGGAATCTGACACTGCTCCGTTCACCCCTAAGCTGGCAGTGCGGCGGGAATCACGCCCTCGCCGTACCAACCAAGCGCCACCCTTTCGTCAACCTTACCTCGCTCTCTACGCATGGGGTTGGGCAGAAGCGTGATCACGTGGCGATACCTAGACGTATTATGACATGATCCAGCGAGCGCGTCGCTTCCACCGCACTGTCAGCTTAGGAGTAAACGGAATACATCAAGCGGCCAACACATACAAACGCACGCACGCACGCACACTCGGTGTCAGCTAAGGTAGCCGGTCTCCCGGGACATCACACCGCTCTTGCCCTAGGATTCTCCCGCCTCAGTTTCCGAGAACTCTTTCGAGCTCGTTCGTCTTGATCGGCCGAAGGTCTCGATGTCCCCCCGGCGGCTTTTTCGCACGCGCATCGCGTCAGCAACGGAGAAGACGGCTGTGCACGTTTGCCAGTCGTATTGCACCATGCCGGTCAAGAACTTATTGGCAGAAGGAGTGAGGTATTTTTTTGATAACGAAAAATCAATTATTCATGTGAGAAGTACCGGGAATCGAAATCTGATACCGAAATAGAGATGTCTTATTTACGTACCAGTTTGCATAGGAGTCTATTCGACGCTTATCTTTGAAGGATAGGATGGCACGACTTTTTTTCCACTTTGCCTTTATGTTTGTTTCTTTCTATACGGAGAAGTCGTGACCCTGTTAGTATAACAAACACGCGTGATTTTCGTATTTCTTTGTTTTTCATTCGCTCCCTAAAAGCTGTCGTTAAAAAAACTAGTTTAGTAGAATAAGGTCGCGAGAGATGCCAACTTGGCAAGTAAAATGTGTTATTGGATTGTGTTGCACGTGGTTTACCTCTACTAACCGGAATAAAAATATGTAAAATAACACGCGAAAAAGAAAAGAGAAGAAGAGCTAGTTTGGTGGTTGTTTATCCTTGAAAACATGTTGCTGCGAGCCAACAAGAACGTGCGAACAACGTAAGAGTAACCGGTTGGAGTTGAGCTAGTCGGCGCATATAATACTATAGGTGGGCCCAGCATGAGCTTACAGAACAAGAACTTAAAAAAAAAAACGGAGAAAAGAAAGAGATACCTCTAGATCACCACCTATGTGTTTATTCTCCTTCATAGCCTAGAATATGTTCTTCTTTGATTTATTTTTCATTGTAAGGGCAAACATACATTCTCAGTTTGAAATGAACCGCATTTCAGCGAGACGTGAAACACCGCAAATGGTGTTTTTTTTTTATTTTTTTTTTGTGTGTGTGTGCTGAGTTTGATAGAAGGCATGCGCTCAAGCATGTCGCTTCATTTTCTTGAATGGTCATAGTTCCAAGCATCTTTCGCGCATACTGTTTTTGTTTTTCTACCAAGGATGGTGATGCTGGTGAACGCTGCACCGCATTTACAGGTGCGGCGGCGAGCTGGCAGGTGGCCTGCTGTGGTGCCCTTAACAAATGCTACATGTTCTCTTGTCCTATCATTTATTATACACCTGCCAGTTTGGGCGATATAATCATATAACATTTGTCGCATGATAGGGGAGCGTGCTGAACAATCTCTGTCACACAAGGCAAATAAATTGTACCTTGTGAGAAATTTGAAAACGCATTTCTCTTTGGTGTTTATCCTTGAAAAGGATAAACACCACACGACCTGTCGTGCGTCGCGGCTATCTTTTTTCATGCGTGAGTTATCCCTGGAATGTAGGGTACTGCTGCGATTTTTGTTTATTTGATCGCCTCGCTTTCACTCCTCCATTTGTGTCAGCTGATTTGCACTTCGGTTTTGTGCAGATGATTTCACACACATATTCCAAGAGATCATCGTATACCTAACATCAAGCTGACCTTATCCTAATAAAAACACACGAATGCTTTTTTTTATTATCGTCGAAAAAATTTGTTATACTGTGGCAAGCTTTCGGTAAAACTTGTTTTCTTTGCTTATTATACTTATGAACGTTTTATTTGAATGTCAAAGCGTGAACTTTGACTCCTGACTATTCACGTATCAAGATTAAATTATATTTGGTCGCTTTCATCACTCGAACTAAAAGGCGTTCCAGCCACCGAAGTGGCTGCTTTTGTACGAATTTTGAGTGACGGGTTAATCTTCTATAACCTTCTAGGGGGACAATAGCGACTACTGCGACACACAAAAGGGATTCTCGGGAAGAGGGGAGTTCCTCCTTCCCCCCTCGTCGTGGCCGGAGACGAGACAACCTCCGTCACTACACATTTTTGAAAACCGGAGACGACGGACGAAGAAGGGGACAACACACAAACGTCTCCGGTTTTCCCTTCTGGTGGGCCATCGGCAAGGTTGTGAGAACAGCACTGAGCCGTTTGGTTGGATCAGGCTGTGTCCATGCATCTGGGGTAGTGGAAACGATAATAAACCAACGAATGAATTAACTGTACGGAACGATCGTGCTGCGATGGCCGCCGGCACGGTGCGCGCTTGGCTACGTCTACTTGTTGCTTTTTTTATCTACTCGCGCCTGCGTGCCTTGTTTCTCACCGACGCCTCTCAAAGTGAATGCTCCGGGCTCCGCCAGAGACTGAACTGCCGGTCCTTATTCCTGTGTAACGTCGGCACCACCGTCGGTTACGCCGTAACCTCAAGTGCCACTAGGCCTAAAAGCCCGCACCTCACGTCCGCCCGACCGCACGTCGTCTGGCTCTTACTTGCTGCCGGAGACATCTCCCTAAACCCTGGACCAAGGCACCCGTGCCCTCGATGCGCCCGGGCCGTAAAGGGCAACACGGCCGCACTACAGTGCGACAAGTGTCAACTCTGGGAGCACCGAAAATGCGAGTACCTCCCGCTTTCGGCCTACCGCCGTCTCTCCTCATCTCCCGAGGAATGGTATTGCGGCACATGCTAGCTCCCGCGCTTCGAGGACGAGCTATTCGTAACAGTAGCCCAACAGTCCCCCGCAGCTCCCTTATCTACTACACCTCGGAACCCACGAACAAATGACCGCAGCCCGTCCACGCCACGAAGAGAGCGTGCAACGCACCTAAACTTTTGGTACTCTAACGTACGTTCAATTAAAAACAAGCTGCCTGAACTTAACACCATGCTCGAGTCCACAGACGACACAGTGTTCGCCCTCACTGAAACGTGGTTAGATGAAACGACACGCGACGGCCAAATTGCCGACACTACCCGTTACCAGATCTTTCGCAAAGACCGCTCTACCTCCCGTGGGGGCGGAGTCATGGTGCTCGCCCCGTCTCATATCATCTGTCGGCGCCGAGCCGACCTGGAGCAGGATAACCTTGAGGCTGTCTTCGTAGAATTGCGGACTCCCCGCAGCAAGTTCCTTCTGGCCTGTGTTTACATAGCCCCAAACACGCACTCCTCGAGCTTTGGTTCTCTCCAGACTTCTATCGACAGACTTTTGGAACTCGGCACATCCTATGCAAGTGTTTACCTACTAGGTGACTTCAATGTGCACATTGATTGGAGAGACCTATCGTCGCCTATAGCTGCTGACCCAGCATCCCAGCAGCTCCTTGAGATGGTAGAGACTGCCGGTCTCGTCCAGCTCTGCAGCGACCCCACATACCGGTCAGCTGGCGGCAATGAGTCACAACTTGACCTTTGTTTCACTACAAACCCTACCCTTGTATTGGACTGCTACGCACAGGAAAGTCTGGTCGGCTGCGACCACAAGGCTATACACATTGAATGTTACACGTCTCTCCCCCGCCAAGGACATTTCACCCAAATGATATACCGTTATGGAAAGACGGATCTCTCCCACCTACGCGCGCTCCTTCACCTTGCCCCCTGGTCGATGGTGCTGTCTGAACCCTCTACCCACGAAATGTACGAGCTCTGGACTGACTTTATGACTGCAATCCAGACGGAATGCGTTCCTCACTCGCCAGCCTCGAAGAAAAAGAGGCCTCCGTGGATCACCACAGACATTGTAAAACTTGCAAGACGAAAGCGCCTACTCTTCAATCGTGCTCGAAAGCGACACTGTACATCTAGCTACGTTGAAGCGAGAAGTTTGCAAAAAGACATAAAGAGGCTGGTACACATATCTCATCAGGAGTATGTCACCAGCATTGCAGCCCGAGCAGCCAAAGAGCCCAAGCTGTTTTGGGCCTACGTCAAATCCCAAAGAAAGTCCTCTTCACCTGGCCACCCAGTCTTCAAACACAACCAGAAACTTGTATCAGACCCCCCCCCTATAGCCTCTCTGTTTAGTGAACACTTCTCCTCAATTTGGTCTCCCCACATGACTTCCGCCTCACCTCTACCCCGAATGCCTCTCGTACCTCCCCAAGCCTCCCCCTCCTACCCAGCTAATCCCGAGTCGTCCCCCCCACCTGGAGCCTCTCTGTCATCCCTATCCATTACCGAAGAAGACTTGAAAGAATTACTCTCCTCCCTTCGCCCAGCACAGAACCCTGGACCAGACCGAGTGCATCCTGCTTTTCTCCAGCTCTCCGCCCCTCTGATCAAGCCCATCCTGATCCACATGTTTCAACGCATAGTCGACTCTGGCACCGTACCTCTTCAATGGAAGAGATCCATCATAACGCCCATCCACAAAGGTAATGGGCTTGACACCGACAACATTGATTCGTATCGCCCCATCGCCTCCACTTCAGTTGTGAGCCACACACTGGAAAGAATAGTAAATACAAAAATCCTGAACCACCTGGAGGACAATGGCCTGCTAAATCAGGCACAACACGGATTTCGAAGGGGACGCAGCTGCGACACTGCCTTGGCAGTAGCAGTTCACAGGCTCAGCTCACACCTAGACCAGGGCATCCCTTGCCAACTAGTACAATTGGATTTTTCAAAAGCATTCGATCGTATCGACCACGCACTTCTCCCTAAAAAACTCCAGAAAGTGGGGATTGAGGGTTCCTTGGCCAACTGGCTAATGGACTTTGTCAGGAATCGAACCCAGCGAGTTGCCTTCCACGGTCATCTCTCGTCACCCTGTACTGTGCTCGCCTGTGTGCCGCAGGGCAGTGTGCTTGGCCCTACACTTTTCTCACTGTACATAAACGACATCACCGATGGACTGAAATCTAAGGCAATACTGTACGCAGACGACCTCTCTCTGATACAACCAGGAATCTCTAAGGACGCAGTCACCTCCCTTCAAAACGACCTCGATACCTGTTACAGGTGGTCCGTAACACACAGCCTCCCACTAAACCCTACAAAATGCCTCAGCATGACAGTCAGCCTGTCCTTGGCTAAGCCCTCACACTCCCCACCCCTTGCAATAGGTGGCACCGAACTCTCTCGTGTCACTCACACAAAACTGCTCGGAGTCGCATTCGATGAGCGCCTCGATTTTAGTCGCCACATCCAGGGAACTGCTTCACGTGCGAGGCGGACACTGGGGTTCGTCACCCAAATTACGCGCGGCATGCCAGCCGCACCACTCAGGCACCTATACACGTCGCTGGTACGCCCGCAGCTGGAATTCTGTTCTGCTATCTGGGACCCCCCCTCAACAAAGCATAAGAAATCTCTCGAGTCCATACAGCGGAGGGCAGCCCTTACGCTGTACCGACGAGATTCCCCCTCGTCGCACCACACTGCCGCCAGAGATATTTCCACTACCAGACTCCTGCAGTACGCCCAGTGGCGGACTCTGCAACACCGCAGAGACGTAGCCTCGATCAGGCTCTTCTGCCTAATGATGGGTGCTGGCCACCCTGACGTGCCTTCCCCACCTCGCCTCAACAAGCGAACTGGCCGACTACAACCTCCACTGTCGCGAACTTTGCGGCACAAGACATCGTGCCTAATGCGTGCTGCAGAAATTTGGAGGTCACTCCCACACCACCTCACGGAGTCAATCCCCTGCAACCGAGACGACATCCGCGAGTTGTGTAGAACAGTTACTCGAACAATAGCATAATCACCGGTGTGTGTGTGTGTGTGTGTGTGTGTGTGTGTGTGTGTGTGTGTGTGTGTGTGTGTGTGTGTGTGTGTGTGTGTGTGTGTGTGTGCGCGTGTGTGCGCGCGCGCGCGTGCACACACGCGCACACCGAACGGCACCACAAACTTTTAAGTGCAATAAAGTACTATCACTATCACTATCAGGCGCACTGAATTGCACTCTTATTAAACAATCTGGAACGTCTAGCCACTCTCCCGCACAGCACCTGGGAAATCCAATCGCTGCAATCTACGCGGAGAGCTCGGCGAATTACGAAACTAATTATATGTTTAGAAAAGAAAAAAAAAACAAAAAAACAATCAGCGTTATGCTCAGTGCCGCAGCGCAGACTTCGCCTATTTTTTAGGTCTAAACATACTCTGAGCGTAGATTGCAGCGATTGTTGGATTTCCCGAGTGCTTGCAGGAAAGTAAACGCTCCAGATTTTTTTTAATGTCCCAATAACAATATCGATTTCGGAAATTACGCGCGTAATTTCACGCTTGCATATGTATATAGTTTATTACAATAACATTGATTATATAGAGGTCCCAATCTTGTACACGTTACTTAAAAAAGTAATCGATTACGATTACAATTACTCTCGGTTAAAAATCATTCAATTAGATTATACTTGATTACTCCAGAAGAAAAGTAATCGGCCGTTACTTGAAAAAGTTGCCTTTACTTTACCAATCTCTTCAACTTAACCATTTTTTTTTTCTGCCGGTTTTTAAAACGGTTTTTTCGTACTGTTGATTTATTAGATTAGAATCAGCAGGACTATAAACTAATTATCGTCTTAATTTACCAAAAGTTTCGTAATCTATCCTCCCGGCGTAGACTTTGGTCTGAGGACTCCTTCGAAGAAATGTTACACAAACGAAGGGCGCCGTCAGAAAGAAGAGAGGAAAAAGAGTAACTCTTACGATTAATATTAACACGTTTAAAAAGAATCAGATTGCTCTCGCGATTACATATTAAATGTACTCAAATGATTACAAAATCACTCCAAAAAGTAATTCATTACAAGTAATTTTATTAGTTGTTTTGAGTACCGCACAAGCGTGTATTTCGCCCCTTCTACTGTTTTTTTTACATTTTTTTTTCAATTGCACTTCATTGTCGCTTATATCTTCTCGCCACTTTCTAAAGCGCGATCCAAACCAACGCTTCTTTTTGCGCCTGTAGGTCGTGCGGCTGCGGATGTGACGTATTTTCGTGACGTCGCGCCGCTTCTTCGCTCCTTCCGGGCGCGCACAAGAAAGTTGGTTGATTTCAACTTCTTTCTCAACGCGCACAAAAACGCGCGGTGACGTAGTAGGGCGCTCCTGTGTCCCGGCCAATCGGTGGAGGGCAAGCTAGTTCCGGCTCCGCGTTTCTCGCTGTCTGGCTGCCCTCTCCTCCCCCCCTTTTATTCTCTTCCAACATGACAACGCGATCTCTCTCTCTCTCTTTCTCTCGCCGTCTGTCTGTCGCAGTTGCACTTTGCTTGTGCGCTCGTGCCTGCGTGCGCGCGTGCGCGCTCGCCCGAAGTTTCGCCCGTCCAAACCAAAGCGCACGGTTCTGACTCAGTAAGCGCGCCCGGAAACAGCAAAAACGCCACGAAATGCGTCACACCCGCAGCCGCACGACCTACAGGCGCAAAAAGAAGCGTTGGTTTGGATCGCGCTTAAGACTGCCACAAAGCTTTGTGTTGTGATGAATGAAGAAATAATAAACAATTAACACTGGGACAACACAACTGTTGTAATTGTTTATTCTTTCTTCATCCATCACCTGAACCAAGACGCTCTTCTCCCAACCATACCAAACAAAAATGACAAAAAAAATGATGTCCTAAAATACCGTCTATGCTATAGACGGTATGTTTATTTCATATACCTCGTCCTTGGTATATGACTTTCAGAACTGTAACCTACCTGGAGAACCAGTTATAACGGTTTTACTTAAAACGAAAACAAACAACAGCAACAAAAAAAAATTTTATCACGAAGAAATAGTAAAAGCGAAGTACGGATTTAAAAAAAAACTTATCTTGTCTTTGCAAAGAAGCGTCTTCTGATCCAACTCGGCGCGAAGTGCAACGGCGCGTAGAGCTCGGTGCAGATTCCCGGGGAGAATATTGCGTCGCTGGTTTTACCGGGTAGACGACCCAAACACGTCCGATACGCGAGTACGCAAGGTGAATTCCCATGGGACGTCGGATTCCGCTTTACCCCTTCTTCCTACGGGACTGAGGAAGTGGTCAACCTCGTCCTTGGTATGCGTGGCCGGTTCTCTCAGTTCTCGGAAGGCAAAGATCGGAGAGATCAGTGTCTCTCTCTCTTCTATCGATCTACATACATTCGTGTTATTTTAGCCGTTTTCTCTACAATTATTCTTTCAGCGACTAGAAAATTCTGACGTCGCAGAACTTCGTATTTTTTGTCCTTATTTATTTGTTTGTAAAGTGTGAATCTTCGTCACTGATCACCGCCTTTGTAATACTACTGCACCCCCGTGTCACGGGAATTTCCAGTAATATTTACGCCGAAAGCCTTTGGGCGAGCGATGAATCAGCCCGAGATTCCGCACTTGTCCACATTCCATCCCCATCACTGCCCGTTTTGATCTGGATGAGCATTGTACCGGCGTCATGTCGTGCATCACAACTGCGCGGCGCACGTTAAAGACCTCAAGCTAGCATTCGTACGGCACTGGTAAATGTGTGATGCATGATGGGGAAAACAGCTCAGAAAACACAGATTACGGAGAGGAACATACACGCCAGGACAATGTCTGATCTACTCTGGAGACACCCGATGTTCATTGGCGCTGACTAACTTTCCGCCGTCCAATCATATACGCACAGCACAACAGACAGCTTTGGAATAAGGGATCCCGACGCTCGGGGTTCCTGAAGCAGTGGGGCCTCGCAATGCGTGTACGCTCCGTGTTCTTCTGCTCATGCTTTGTGCAAAGTCCCAAGCTGATCCAAAGCCTCGGGGGCCCCCATTCTAAAACTGTCTAGTTATTGTTTTTACTTGGAATACGCTAATTTTTCCGATTCATTGAAATGCCAGTGAGACAGGAGTATTATAATAACCAATGTGATCAAGCTCAAGGAAGCTTGATCACGACGTGTAAACCGCGTATGGGAGCGCGATGTAAGGGGAACTGTTTGTAAATTGTACGCGAGGCCGTGGCATCGGTAATAAGAACTTGTGCCGTCTCTAATAATAATTGGGTTGTGTGTATGTTTATACAGCCTAGAACTTGGTCTGCCACAACGGGCGACGAGTCTCCCAGCTGTAGATGAGCAATTTAGCCAGTACAGTACAACTGTTAGCCTAAAGTCTTTAACGTGCATCACGCAGTAGTGCTTCACGACCGTACGCCGGTACGATGCTTATCCAGATCGAAACGGGCAGGGGTGGGGATTGAACCCAGCATCCTGGGTTCTGCAGCACGAGCTTTCGCTCCACGTGCTCCGAGCTGGTGTGCGCTGGCCCACGCGGTAACCGATCCCCCCGTGCCGTCTCTTTTTGTGCACAGACCAAGCACGCGTCCGCGGGGTCCGCAATCCGCGAAGTATACTATTTACGAAAGTCCTTATTAGCACGTTGTACGACGTGGGGCACTCGCTGACTCTCACAAAGCTTTTGGCGAATACTGCGCTACGCTGTGCTCTAAACACCAATCGCTGGTTTTATGTGATCGGCTGGTCCAATGAGAAAGGCTGTCGCGCCCAAATGGCTACGTAGTCTCAGAGGCAAAGAGGCGTCCACCCTTTTGCAACTAAAAACATGCAAACAATTACCACTCAATAAACAGTTCTTCTCATTGGCCTGAGCCGGAAAGGGGTGTTCTGGGTTTTTCACGTTGCAGTATCTCAAATCAAAGTTATTGTGTATCTTTTTTTTTTCTTGCGTTTGCCCAATGAATTTTGGAGCGAAACCGAAGCAATAAATACAAACGTACGATTAAAAAAAAAGAGAAAAATGACTTTCCGAGTTTACTTTTTTGCACAACACAGAAACAGCGAAACACGGAGAGCGATATAATGAACTCCAGTGAAAGACTTTCACTTAGAATATGATTAGATTTTAAGAATGAGACGTGCGAAGGGGCAATGAGCGAGTGAAACGTCATACTCCATGGCCCTAAGCAGATCGCATGTTTTCTTTTTTTTTTTTTTAATGTAGTAAATTTGCATACTTTAAGGAATGCTGAACCAAGTTTTTGATTCCAGAAAACAACGCGGAAGCGCTAGGCGGAGCGCTACAAACCCGAAAGCATCACTCATAAAGCGACATCTCCAACGGACGGTCGTATTTTTGTGAAAGAAGGGCGCGCTTGAACGAGGCCAACAAAGCCCGCGACGTCGCGATTCTCGTTTCATCCTCTTCTCGCTTTGACTCCGCGAGGACGCGAAGAGGGTAGGAGAAGAGGGAAGGATACAAGGCCGTTTCCCCTCTTCCTCAACAATTCTGCAGGAGGCGCGACGTCGCGACTCTCACTCAACTGCATTCTTAGTCTACAAAAATACGGCCATTCGTTCGAGATATTGCTTTATCAGTGGTGTTTTGGGGTTTGTGGCGCCCTGTTGAACACTCCTGCTACCTTACTTTGTGAAATTCAAGTTTCGGTTCAGGTTCCAGCCTTATTCAGGGTACTTTAAGAAGTACCCTGAATAAGGCTGGAACTCTAATACAGAGCGCTTGTTTGGCCGAGACGCTGAAAAATTGTGAGTTCACGTTCCCATAGAACACGATACAGCAAATCACGGCGAAGGATACAAGGATTCTAGCGTACATGGCGAAGCTCAGAATACGGCTAGACCGAAAAAAAAAAAAAAAAAAAACTTGCGATGTGCGCGGGACGATCGGTCGGCATGACGTTTTATTTGCTTAATGTCTCCGCTCATGTCGCAGTTGTCAAATCTAGTCGTATTATGAGCTTCGTCGCCCGCTGAGATTCTTCTGATGATCACCGTGATTGGTCGTCTGCGTATTCTGCAGGCAGCTGAACTCACAAACCTTTCTTTCTTTTTTATTGATTGGAGTCACGTTTCGGTTTTGTTTTCGTGCAAATGCAGCGTTTGTTTCCGCACATAACACATAATGAGAAACGCAGTTATTGTCTTTCAATCATTCGTTCTTGTTTGCATAAAAGAAACTGCTACCCGCGATGCGCACACAACAACCTTCGAAGTAGGAGCGCCTTGAGCGATCCTGTTTAGTCTCCTGCATCCGACTAGGTTGCCGTAAGCAACCGTAAACAACCTTGTCCCTCCTTTCGCCTCTTACCTCACGGTCATTTTGTTACTCGCGCGAGAACGGGCGCCAATAGCTTGGAGCGTTTCGGAGACAAAGTAGCTGTCGTCGCGAACTACGCGTACGGGGTAGCTAATGGAGCGTGGCTAGCATGGCATGGCATATTCTACACAAGGATAAAAGCGGTGGGTGGGATATTGTGGGTTCTAGTTTGAAAAGCCCAGTTTTCGGACTGTTCTGCTTCTGCAGTCTGTTCTTTTACGTTATGATAATATCTTCCGCGCTTCACAATAAAGGTGTCTTTGTATCTTGTACTTTTTGAAAACATATGAGGGAAGGTCAGTTGTACGAATTTTCATCCTTCTGAAGATTTTTTTTTTCGAAAAATTCACAAGTGGCATATAGTACACAAAATGTAGAGCATCCAAGGGTTGAAAAATAGTATGTAACGTGTTTTGTATGTGTGGAAAAAAATGTGAATAAAACGCTTAGAAATCATTGTTTTTAGTCTTGGCTATTTTGGCTGTATTTCCTTTAAAGCTTTAGCTATGTTTGGGCTATACCATCCAACCGTTTCTTGGTGGGACCATCTGACAACACTGCAGTTCGGCCGTGTAATTCTACAAAACAAAGTTTTCCTTTCGCTCCTTGAAGAAGGTTTTATCCGGCCCAAATGATTTTATGAAAATGTATTACAATTTTTATCTCAAAAAGAGCTAGCACGTGCTGTGTGCGGAACCACAATCCCAGCGTGCTCTCGCGTTCCAATCAATTTTGTTTTCAAAAAGGTATATGAGGAAATACCGCCAAAGCAAAGCACACTGGACCTTGAGGGCAAATTCTGCATTGCTGGAGAGTGTAGTCTCCGAATACAGTCTCATACTCACTCGACTGCCAGGGCCACGAGTGGACAGCCAAATTCAGATCTGTGGCACTTCGTGTTTGTAAGTGAAAAACGCGTCACGTCAACGTATAAGTGCGAAAGCTTCAGCGTAAGGCCAACGTAAAAGCGCGTAAGCTTACGCGAAACGTCAGCGTATAAACGTAGACCTTTACGAGTTAAACTGTACTATCACGTAAACGTAGAAGCGCGTAACTTTGCGCGAACGTCACCCTAACGTCAGCGTCGCGTAATTTCAGCGTAGCATCGGCGTATAAACGCTCTGACGTGAACATACAAGCGCGTAAACTTACATGAAACGTCTACGTATAAACGCGGAACCTTACGTATCACCTCAACGTATGTGCGGTCCATTCGAGAGCGCTCTTATGAATGAACTCCCGAACGAATGAATGAACCTGCAATAGCCTTCCGAGAGGCCGTAAATTTCCTCGAAGAAACGCGGTTTTACTCAAACGGCCTATACGTGCGCAATCTAACGCGAGGAAAATTGCCGGGGGAATCCCCATTGTGTTTACCTGCTCTTCCTCTACCTTTTTTTGGGGGGGTAAGAAAATCATCCTCGTCGCTGCCAAGAAGAAGAAGACACTGACCCTCGTTGGGGTAATATGCATGCCTGCTCTTCCTGCATTCGTTTTATGGCGCGTGAAGTAGGCTCTTTTATCGGCGTTTATGAGCGAATTCGAGCAGACAGACTATAACGCAAGCGTTAGTTTTCCTTGCCGCAGCAGGCTCTGAGAAATGTGGAGCGTTTGCTTTTCCTCGGTGTACTTTAGAGAGCCAATAGCTGCAGTCTACCCAGAGAGCTCTGCGAATGTAATGACGAGGCTTAAAATACCCTTTCACCTAAAAACTCAGTTCATGGAGTGACATACGGACACGACGTGAACACGTAAAACGTCATGTTCAACGTCACAGCGCTGACAGTTTTTTTTTTTCCAGGTGCAGAGATATTTTTTGTTTGGTCATTCATTGAACTCCCCATCCGTCGTGGATTGCACCGATTTTCTCTCCAAAGTTCTTTGTGGGAAAAGTAGACGCAAGAGATTTCTCAGAATGTATAGAGTGACAAAAAACGATGTATATATATATACTCATCTCATCATCGTCTTCGTTAGGAAAGGCGCCACGCAGACCTCTTGGCTATCCGCCTTTTTGTTGCAACGCTGCTTCGGTAGTGACATAAATAGAACTATTCATAGTGCCACTATCGTTGCTCGGAGACACGCCAATCACATCTTGTTAGCGATTTCTTTTTCTCCCTCTTGAGCGTCTTCAACTGGCAGCAATGGAACGTGATTGCGAGAAGGCGGTGTTGCGGAATAACTGCAACATCAAGTCGCCGCAAGGATTTTTTTGTTCTTTTTTTGTTTTTTGCAAGCACGAATTGATGTTTGTCGTGGTACTACATGAAGCCAAGGTCAAAAAGACATTAACGCCGGGTCACACTGCTTAAGGGGGTCATGAAACTACAGTGTCCTAGAGAGTTGTAGTGGCAAAAGCGGACGCCGCCGCGCGAAGATTTTGCGCGTAGACGACACCGTAGCGCTGTTGCTCTGAGCCCTAGGAACGTGCCCCCGTCAGCTTCGTCGTCGGCGCTGCTCGGCGTGTACTACTGTGGTTCGACTGGAGCTTTTCGCAAAGCAGAACAAGTGCTAATGTGACAAATCGTAGGTTTTCCTTTGCACTAACCTCTACTTTCACTATTCGCGTGTTTTTGATGGAGATAATTTGATGAATATCGACCCCCACCCCCTTCCCAGTTCTGACAGGTCGTTCAGCAACGCTGTCACTTGGGATGCATACTTAATAGGTGCGAAAGAAACCACGCGATACTGTTATAACAGGGAAAAAAGACAAATAAATCTCAATAAATTCCTCACTTTTTTAATGCGACGCTACCTTACTTTTATTTTGTTTTGGGCACAGGTTTGCCTTATTAAACGCTTAGTTTCTTTACTTATTCTTCCTCTTCGCCTCATCATTTGTCATTCGTGACAATATACAGGGTGTCACAAAAGAAAATTTACACTGTCGTTTTTACCGCAAAAATAAACTATGCATCGCCGAACGCTCATTCTCCGCCCAAAGGTAGCGCTAGAGGTCACAACCAGATGCCACAGTTTCAGCCCGATCCGACAACTTAATCAAAAGTTATAAGTGATTTTCTGAAAAGTTCAATGGGAAAATGGAGCCCATTTTTGCCTGTTTTCGGTTTCTGGTGCCATAGAGCCCCATGTGTTTGAAAACTCCGTCGGCCGCCATTTTCCCATTTGAAATTTTCAGAAAACCACTTATAACTTTTGATTAAGTTATCGGATCGGGCTGAAACTTTGGCATCTGGTCGTGACCTCTACCTCTACCTTTGGGCGGAGAATGAGCGTTCGGCGATGCCTAGTTTATTTTTGCGGTAAAAAAGACCGTGTAAATTTTCTTTTGTGACACCCTGTGTGTGTGTATATATATATATATATATATATATATATATATATATATATATACATATTGTGTGTGTGTGTGTGTGTGTGTGCATAAGCACCTTGAAACACCACCCGAAAATATTTTCTGGCTACGCCACTGGGGTCACTGGACAATTCTAGGTGCCAAAAAGCAGTTTAGCTGTATGCACGTTGTGTCGTACAAAGCTGCGAAGACTGTGGGCTTTTTTTTTCTTTTTAATTCTAAAACTCTTTTTGTTTTGTGGACGCAGGAGGGGAGGGGGGCACGCTTACCAGGGAGCTGTGAGCCGCACTTAGACGCGCGAAGAGCCGCAGTTTGGCCACCCCTGGGGCCCTATGTTGCGCTTTTTGGACTCCCGCGGCGACTAGGGAGAAGGAAGTGACGTCAACAACGCAGCAAACGCAGATTGGACGTTGATGGGTGAGAGTGGTTGATGAAGAATTTGAGCAGAAGAAACATCCAATCTGCGTTTCCTGCGTTGTGGACGTCACTTCCTTCTCCCTAGTCGCCGCGGGAGTCCAAAAAGCGCAACATAGGGACCCTGGTCTAAACAGTGTTCAGCAAAATCTAGTAAATCAGTTCCAAAGATCTTGTTAAGAGTCGTGGAACCTCGCTAATCAAATTCACGAAGAGACGCATATCAAACGCACATGAAGCTCTTGGTGACAAACACATCATCACAAACATCATGACGCAAAAAAAAGAAGAAATAATAATAATAAACCGTGTCGTTCCCCACCAGTGACTTTCGAATGCAAGCATCCCTGACCGTCTTCACGCAACATCGCCTCGGCCGCGACATCGCGCACATTACACGCGACAGCCTCGCAATGGATAAAAGACGACGACAACCACCAACCTGAAAAAACAACCGTTCTTGGCTCACGGCCCGGCGAAGGCTCCGGCGGTGCGCTGTCTGGCAGCTACCGCTGCTGCGTTCACGGCTGTGCAAACCGACACCGGAGGATTCGCAGAGGGTTGCGTTGCACAAACAAGGGCGACGCTGCTGGGCCGCACTCGCAGGTGACGACGACGACGACGAAATCTCGATCTTCCCGCAGCACGGTGACCGTGGAGGGCCGCCTCTTCGTCGCGCTCCTCTCTCCTAGACCGCTGTTCCAGAGAAGGCGGACGAAGGGTCGACGACGTGGAGCGGTCGCGACTGCATAAACGAGGACTAACTGAATCCTCCGCCAGAGATGTTGTCGGTGACACGCCGATCGTGGTACCGCATCTTCTTCCCTGCTACGACTGCGTCGAGTCGGCCTTCCGTCCGGCGAGTTGTTCTTCACGGAAACGGGCTGAGGAGGAGGGCCGTTGCGGTGAGAGGGCGTGAGGTAAATGAAATGGCAGAGAGAGAGAGATAGAGACGAACGGCAATGGGTGTAGCGAGGAGGTTTTATATCTTTTGTTTCTTTCTGTTTTCTCCTTTGACCTCAGCCATCCGCTGTCTCTCTGCTTGTCTTTTCACTTGGCGGTCTGCGGGTATTTGTTTCGACCTTCTGCCAATTTTGGGTTTTTCCTCCTTGCAGTTGGCAAACCCCGTCCATATCAGAGTGACAAACACTAAACACCTTATAATTTTTAACGGGACTCTATGTTCTCTATTGTGTTCATTTGCACCCCATTAATAACATTCGAGAGTAAAAAAAAAATCGCCTCTTTTTTTACTTGTCGCGGTTGCAAGGGCAGCGGTAACACAAAATGTACTGTGTGTTTCTTCGCGCTGGTGTGACACAGATCAATTTGACACTGATTTAGTGCCCCGACGGCTCAAACATCAACGTGCGTAGCGTTCCTTAAATGAAGGCCTGCCTAAACTCCAGCCACGGCCCCTACAGCGCCCTAGAGGGACTTGAACAGTGAGGTCGTGTTTCTTTCGATCGCAAACCCCGGTTTTGACCCTGCTATTTCGCGTCTCACCGTTTCCTCCAAAGCACGTTCTTGTCTTCCATCTCGCCTGCTGCACACTCTCCCACCACATATGTGCGACCGCGCTCGCCTAGTGCTGGGTTTTCTACGTCACCCTGCTGTTGGAAGCCAGCGCGGGACGTGGATTGGACACGAGCGTGTCGTCAGCATTCAGCTGTGTCTCGTCACTCGTGTCAAACCAGTGAGGGCAGGACCTCCAGCCCAACGCTCACGCAGCACTCATGTGACGTTTGTTTCGTCACAAGAGTGCGTTACAGGAAGTGAGTTATTCGAATCTGCTAGGAGACAAGCCACCTTACAAATTCATATTTTAAAGGGATTTTCTGGTGATATCCGGAAATTACCAAGCTTTGGCGTTGGTCACGTAGACGTGGGCCTACGCATAGTCATCTGTGATTCTTGTTTCATTAAAAGACGCCCCAGTATTCGTTAAATCAATAAGGAGCATCTATACGAAACTGCACGCCAAATTTCGCAAGCATGCATATGGCTGGTTGTGTCGTGACGTCACATCAGGTATGGTAACGTCTGAGTCGCGGCCGTTGACTTATTGCCGGTTTTGATCATCATGGTTGATGGTGCGTGGAAATATCATCGTCGAAGAACTGAGCCTCCCTCCACACCGTAAATCTGGTCTTTCTCAGAATGAGATTATTTTACTGAGACAGCAGTCAAGATCTGTCGTGGCTCTCTTTGTCTGATGTTACGCCAGAGTTTCCGCTGATGCCAACGAAAACGCTGTAACCTCAGCAGTTGTGCTCTATTCAAAATAGAATTACCCGTGCGGCGGGGTTAAAAATTCGGATATTGTACGGATTATATTCCTATGAGGCAATGACAATATACTGTAAAACCCTTAATGTTCGCGAGCCGTCAATTTCCGCGAATTTCCCGAATTGAAGAATTCGCGAAATTTAAGGGCGCGCAAAAATGTCGGTCCTTAAGATTTTCAATGCAGGCGTCTGGAATTCGCGAAATTTAGTGGTCGCGATTATGTCATCTGTGACCGATTCGCGAAAAATAGGGGCCGCGAAAATAAAGGCTTTTACAGTAATCTAATTGCTTTCGAAAAACAAAACAAAAAACATTTTTACGAACAATCTCTTAAGAAAGAAAAGAAAAAAAGTTGGTAATCTTTTTACAGTGTCTGTTACTTGTCGGAACTAGCGCGTCGGTTCCTTGTTCTCAGCACCGGTTTCTTCATTGCACATCTGACAGGTCGGCAATGCAGATAATAAATCGTCGAGGAAAAGCCTAACGTAGAGGTAGGAATGTGTAAAGTATAAACGAAGAAAGATGAAGTGATCATGGCCTCGAAAGAATTTCAGATAAAGGTAAGGGTACATATCCCAGTCTCTTAGCGAGGAATCGGCTGCACTGCAAAACTTCCAGAAGTTCCTTTCTTTTTTGTAATTCTTTTTTTAATTTATACCATTTCTTTATATTCGTCTGAAATATATGTGAATGTTCTAAACACCGGCGTTAAGGGCTCCTGGCCACATTAAGCTTGCCTGGGATGTGGCGCTAACATCACTTTTGTTCGTTTTTGCCGACACCTTCACCGACTTCCTCGTTATTTCCTTCAGAGAGGAGAAACCCGGAGCTGCAATTCATCACCACCTATTTCGCACTGCTGACGCGGTCGGTGCAAACAATTACTCGCGAGGAAACTCCGATATGCTTCTGCAAAAATTGCATGACCCCAAAGAAGAAGAAAAAAAAAAAGCGCTTCCTAGAAATACTACACTTTTTTTTTCTTCCGAGGCCACGTGGTTTATCGCCAAGGTATACTGAAGGCGGGAAATTACCAGTTACGGTAAACACCATGTGACCGTTCCGGCCCCGGGCAGTGCATGTGTCCTATGGCTGAATTGCTCAAACGCTTCGCGCGCGGTCTCTTAGTCGAGGCAATACGCGGCCCCCGCCCCCGCACCGCACACTTGTGCAATGAACTGCGCGCCGGCAGAGTGCGATTATCCCTAATCGAACATTTTCCTGGAACAAAAAAGGCCAGAAGATGAATTGGTAACTGATCATAAATTCAGGCTTGTGCCTACAAACTTAGAGAGAAAGGTACCACGCATCGCGTGTGTCAGTGATGGAAGGGCGGCTGTCGCGAAGCAGGGCGTCATCACCACTTTTATAGACGCGGTACGTTCGGAAATGTTCTGAACCAGAACGTACGACGAAAGTCGAGAATGGGCTGGAACTTTCTGGAAGAACAAAAATTGATCAAAGAAAGAACCGGGCCGAACAGGATTCGAACCTCATTTCTTCGCGTGGCAGCACCGTGCGTTGCAAACTTGGCCACGCCGCGCGGCAATATTTGCAAATCCAGATGCGCTGCCATTTAGCGGAGAACACACGCATCGAACAACCGAACATCTCGTGCCCATTGGCCTCTGCAGCAAATGCTGCCGCCTCCTAGACGTAAGAGGTTGAAACAACTAAGAAAGCAGCTCAGAAAGGTCGACGAAGCGTTTATTTTGCCCGTTGAAAATCAAGCGGCTTATTGCGTACCCTGTGACCCTGGGGGGAACACAGTATACGCTTCCATTTTCTCACAATACGGGACTCTAAAAGCAACAATACCAAGAATGAATAGAATAGAGAGAAACAACAACACAAGGAACTGTTCCTCGGAAATCCACGCTATATATTTTTAATGCCGCGCCAAGGCTGTGACCTCAATGACTTTCCTTGCGCGTATTCCGAACCTCTGCGCCTTCAGAGCCTCCAACTGGCCAGAGAACCACTGGCATCTTGTCAGCGTTCGTATGTCATTACGACGGGCGCGTTCAACGGCAAACGCCTCGGCCAGTTCATGCATTATATTTATATAGTTGTCGCGTACCACAAACGGGGTATAGTTTGAGTGGGCCCGTCTCCGTGAAGTTAGTGCTCTGGTCACGCAGCCTGCACTCTAAGAAGGGCGTGCGAGTTAACTTCCCTGCAGAACACAGGCAGTCAATCACGACTAAACGAATCTCAGCGAATGACCAGGCTCGAGGCGTGGTTAGATCACAAAAAAAAAAAAAAACATCAATTACGGGAAGAATGAGCAAATGAAATGGTATACTCAATGTCCCTGTGCACATCGTTTTTTTTTTTTTTTCCTAACCTTGTTTTGAGTTTATTTATTTTGTGGGATCCTTTGTTCACAGTGATTGGCTGTCTTTCGTCTTCTGCAGGAAAGTTAACTCTCAAACGTTTTTTTTTTTCTTACAGTGTGTAGGTGCTCCCTCGACAGAACACACCTGACTGTGTAATTGTCTCGAGTCAACACACACTTCGAATCAAGGTTCTTCTGTCTCGATATTTCTCTCGCCAGAAGCGGAGCACTCTCTTCGACCGGAAGCATTCGGAACTTGAGTGTCGGTTCCTCTTGCGGAAGCATGAGCAGCGGATATTCTTCCACGCGGCGGTATCGGCAATGGGACTCCCGCATCGCTCGCCTGTTCTTTCACGCGACTCAAAAAAACAAAACAAAACAAAACAAAAAATAATTTGGCGTCGATTTTATTCATTCCCAGGGATATACTGGTATTAATTTCTTTTTAACTTTTGATTACTAATAATTATCTTTAAGTGAGATTTTTACACGTGACCTTTCTCGAACCCTGTGGGATGAGAACAGCATCGCCTCTTTCCGATAGCCAACATCAAATACGCGCTCGCATTCTAAAAAAAAAAAAAAAAAATGGACGAAGAGGTAGCAACGGCGCGTTTTCCTCCTTTCTACTGACACGCCCCCAAGCGGACACGAGTAGAAGGGAGGAACGAGACGTTTTTCTCCTCCAGGCAGACGGGAAAAAATTTTCCGCGCTCCCGCATCATCTTATTTTGGTTCCGTTTTTCGAGCACGTCGCGCGTTGTTCAATAAATGTTGTTGAGTTGATCGAGCTTCAGCGACTCCGGAGGTCGCCTATAATTCCGTCTTCTAGTCCAAACGTGCAGAACATTTCGGGTTGCATTGTCGTTTTTACGCCTAATTTTGTCAAACGAGCAAACAAAGCCGTTTAAAACAACACAGTTCCGGAGCACTGCCAGCAGCGCTACGTACACTGGGCTGAGATGGCCATCTCCGGATTGCGGAACGACTGTCGACGTAGACGACGCTATGAAAACCTCGAGAACTGAGTCCAAGACAGGCAGGTTTTGCTGCCGGGTGCCTGCGTGTCTTCTCTGCTGAGTTTGGTTCTGTTTTCTGATGCCGAGTGCCAACCGACAATCAACGAAGTTCTGTATTTCTGCTTGTCAGCAACATAGCAGCAACATGGTGATGGCAGTGTTGTGCGCTGTGAACGAAGACTGGAATTGTCGCCGATGTGACCGTGTGTTCTCGTATCAGTGGTGTAACAACAAGATGAGATGACGTAAACTGTCTGTCATTGACGCCGCTGCAGTCGGCCCATGATCGGAGGGAGGTGGGTTGTTGCATTAAAGAGTTTAAGACCGCTCCAGGGATTACGGTGCAGTTGATCGACCTGTTGATATAGTCATGTTCCGCTTTTCTTTTTAATTTCTTCTATGCAACGCGGAACAAAAGACTCGACCGGAGATCACGGGCTCGCTGCCCCTGGGAAAAAGCAAGTCGACCAGTAGAGACTTCTTCTGTGGCCAGGGCCGGATCCAAGGGGGCCGGGGGTGAGACAGTGTTTACTGGCGGCGACTCGCTTTCGCAGAGAAAGCAATCGCCGCCACTGCTGCGGCACCGACGGCGACGACACAGGCCCTCGTTCGGCGTTAGACAGTTCCAAATTGGACGTTAGGTGTCAACGCGTCGCGTCACGTGTTTCCGCGAAGTGGCTCTGTCGCTTGGTTGAAGAGGCAAGGGCGTTCCATGAGGCCGGAAAGGGTGAAGACGAAGCCAGAGCCACGCATAAGAAAAGGTTGAAATAAAGCAAATGCTAAATGCGCTTTTCCGCGGGATGAAAAAGAAAAGTCGGAAGTAGAAAAACGTCTGCCCTCTGCTTCGGCACTTTGTTCCGACAAAAAGGAGTTTTGAGTTCTTGTTTCTTCTTGTTGCGTCTAATGTGGGGCACAACCTCCACACAGGGTCGATCCCGCGCGCGCTGTAGTGTTCATAAAATGGGGTCATTTTTTTTCGCTAAAAGTAACTGTATTTTTGCAGATATTTTTTAGTTACTTTTCAAAAAAGTATTTAAGTTATCTTTACAGTCATTAAAGATGTATTGAGTTACAGTTAAAGGTTACCAAAAAAGTAACGAGTTACAGTTAAAGGTTACCAAAAAAGTAACAAGTTACAGCATTGCGATTCAAGTATCGCGATACTACTTAAGACTGCTCCAACGTAAGCGCAAGCGGTCCTAAACAGATGCCAAAGTTTCAGAACTAACCGTTACCTCATTCAAAAATGTAATTGATTTTCTGAAAATTCCAATGGAAAATGGCGTCCGAACGAAGCTCTCGAAGGCATAGAGCTGAATGGCGCCATATACTGAAAACGGGCGAAAGTGGGCCTCGTTCTCCCACTGAAATTTTCAGAAAATCACCTTTAATCTTTGAACGAGGTGTCGGTTAGTTTTGCAACTTCAGCACTTGGCCCGGGCCACTAGCGCTACATTTGGGCGGAGAACGTAGCATTCGTCGGCGATGCGTGTGTGTGTGTGTGTGGGGGGGGGGGGGGGGGGGGGGGGGGGAGGAGGAGGAGGAGGAGGGGGGAGGAGGGAGGGGGGGGAGGGCACGCTGTACATTCGCAGCACCTGAGCATTACCAGCAATCGGGAAAATTAAGAAAGCTGACCGTAGACGCTTTCATAAATTGCATCAATCTATAAATACACACAGGCGAAAGATGCCTGTTTATGTACTTTCCTGTACAGCGCTGAGTTGAGGCAATCACGGCAATGCACGGAGGAAACTATTCACAGAATGGTTACGTCTAATGAAGCTTTCGAACCAAACATGAAATCTGCGATGTGATTAAGAGTATGACGTTTACATGACGCCAGCCTGCGAAACGAATAGTGTGATGTCCCTTCACACGCGTCATATTTCGGCGAAAAGGTGGCTATCATGGTTACGTCGTTCAGCGAGCTTTCTCCGTAGATCGTAGTGATTAGCTTTCCGAGCCCTTCGCAAAAACCCATAATATACGCTTTTTTTTTTTTTTTTTGACGGACGATGCACGATGCAATACAATGCACGATGAAGCATACATGGTCGACTCCGTCCAATCAACTCCCAACCAGTGACAGATACTGCATATTTTGCAAATGGGGCGTGCATTCGTTGAAGCAACGTTTAAAATTTTTTTTTCTTGGCGTATTAAGGGGAGGTAGACGCTGCAATTAACAGAAAAGACTCGGCGAATGTTGAGGCGAAAATCATGTCCAATAAAAAAAACAAGAAAAGAAAAGCAGTCTGCGTTGTCACCCCGAATGAACCCGTCGAAACGTCATGCGCAGTGCTACAGTGCTTCATTCGAAGAGTGAGCAGAGACAAAGGCAGCTAGTTTTGCCTTGACCCTCTAGGCTCGTTCGAACCACAGCTGGCCCTGGCGTCTCCCGTAAGCTCTCTTTTGCCCCTCTCCCTCAATTTCTACCCGTAAAAAAAGAAAAGAAAAAAAAAACATTTTCAGTCTTTTCATTCGACGAGCTGTATTTTCTGGGACAGTAGACGCTCCAGAATTTTTTTTTTTTTTTTTAATATAGTCTATAGTCTTCGACGTTTCCATAAATGCGTCGCTTGTTATGTTCGCGTGTTTTGCGTTCTGAACTGTTTTTCTGAGTTCTTATCGCCCCATTCCAGAATTTTATTTATTGGTCGCGGAACGATAAAGAAATGCGCGGGGTCCGTTGACGGCATGCGTTTCCGTCAGTGACTCTACGGAGTGCAAGTCGGTCTGCTCCTTGCGCACCTCGTGCGTTTGTTTACCTCTCAATGGCGCCCACGTGCTTCTGTTTACCCCGCGACTTTAACCATAGCTTCCTCTATATACTGACAAAGTCTGGCAGATCGCCACGAGAAGCGGCCGCCTAAATAAGGTGGAGCAGCAGACAACGGATGAGAAGAAAGCCACGTGACTTGCGCCCCGCTGCGGCGAGACACCGAAACACACTTCTCCCGCGCGAACAAGTGTGGTTCGGGTCCTCGTCGCTGCGAAAGCTGTGCGCTGACGTCCAGGTTCTGCTTAGGTTCCCTGAGAAATGGCTCTTTGATGCTCTGTGCTGCCAGATCCTCGCGCTCTAAATCTGCGACCGGTCACTCTATGGCTTCGGCGTCGAACTGTCAGGATTTGTGAGTATAGGGGAGCCTATGGCTTCAAACAATGACGGCGCGCCATTAGCTGTCTCGTCATCGCGTGTTCTCTGCCCGTTCTCTGCGTTGCCCTTTGATTAGCGAGCTCCCCCTTGCGTTCCGATGCGCCCGAGACGCGTTTTGGAATGCTCGCTCGCCGTATAGAGAGAAAACAAAGCCGTTATTCCGTTCAACTTCTCTCACCGACTCGGATGTCTTAAATCAAGGCGATGATCCAGTGCGAGTTGAGACTTATGACGACCGACAATCCCTCGTCAGCTGCCTTCGCACGCGTTCACGCAGGCAAAAGAACAAACAAAAAAAATTCACCGAGATAGATCAGATTCATTTCTACATTCTCAGACGTGCACGAGTGCGCGCTAATAAATCTGGAACGCATGCTTTCTTGCGAAGCACCTGGGAAAGACGATCGCTGCTGGGGGCTTCCATGTCAGTCCATACGATTATGATCCTGTTAATGTTCCTTTCCTTAATATTTATGTAGAACATATACGCGAGAGTCGTGTTCTTGGGCAAAACATTGAGCTATATACGTGAACGCCTTAGCTATTTTTATTTCACCGGAGATATAAAATTGAAAAGCTCGAGGCGTGCACATTGCCCAGGTTTCACTATGCACTCTAAGAAAAAGTGAGCACCCCCCTCGTCATCGTGCGTTTTGACGGCTGTAACTACCCCACAGGCTTACTTAACTACCCACTGGGCTCGAGCCATTGAGAGTTGACTACCCCATGTCTGTCACCTGTCGGCAGGTGACAAACATGGGGTAGTCACGTTTTATAAACTCTTGAATTGAACATTCAAGTGCATGCCATCGTTCAATAGTAAAAGTCACTTCAAAAATCTCAAAAAGTACTTGAAACTTGTTTTCTTTGTGCGTTCGTTATCATTTATTCAAATTTGAACCGGTCGAAACAAGCGTGTGGCTCAGTTCGCCTAAACTGGCAGAAAACAAACAAGTACAGGCAACCTTGGTAGGCACCTGCTAGAACCCGAGGCAGATAAAAAGTATCGCGGTTGTCCTTTTTTGGTTCCGTCGCGGGTTTTACCATGTACAGCAGTAAACAGCTGGCAGCTGGGGGGCTATGTTGCGCTTTTTGCACTCCCAGGAGACTAGGGAGAAGGAAGTGACGTCAACAACGCAGCAAATGCAGATTGGATGTTGATTTTGTTTTCTTCTGTCAACATCCAATCTGCGTTTGCTCTAGTCGTTGACGTCACTTCCCTCTTCCAAGTCTTCTGGGAGTGCAAAAAGCGCAACATAGCACCCCTGGCGTCGTGCTCGAGGAATTTAACCAAATCTCTAGATAAGCACAGGAAGCTACGCACAGGCGTGAGTTGACTTGAATGTTCGCCGGACGAGATACTCTCGTCGTCTTTTATTGTGCGGTTCAGTAAAGAGCGTGCTCTCAGTAAAGGTGTGACCGGTCAGTTCGGCGTGCAGATCAGTTGCAACTGGCCTCCTCGGTTCCGCCGAACTTGCGCGCCTGTCGTACCCAATTTTTTTGCTTTCAAGTGCAGTGAAGTATGAAGCATTAAACACCACGACTGAGGCCGGACAGGACGAACGTACACAGATATCTGGGATCATGTCCGTGTATTTCTCTATTTCTCTGTCTCGAGGTACATGATTCGCCTTCTCTGGTTCATTTGGCACATTTCATCGAGCATACTCGATAAAATATGCTTCAAACAAGGCCGGTTTAGACACTAGCGTTTGACAGCGTTGCGTCGAGAACCGAAAGCCACTCACCGGCACGTCTGTGCTTCGTATCAAGCGTGGAATCCAATTCAAGGAATCATCTTGGCACGCGATATAAGCAGCAGGGATGTCCTGATTTCATGCTGCCGCAACGCAGTCAGACGCACGCAGTCAAACACTACTGTCTCAACAAGGATTTAGATAATTTAGCATACGTATTTCGCGTTAGTTGCGGGTGAAAGCACGGGCCCAACGTTACTAAAACACTCAGTTGGGAAACTCCCATAGAGACAGCTTTGAAAAAGTGGCCCCAATCTGTCTCCGAGCACCGAGCTAATGACGAACACAACGCCACCATTTCTCCCGCAGCGGCCTCTCGAAGAACTGCACGTGACTTCTATTTTGGCTTCAAGAACAGATACAGAGGTTACAGGGGTGCCACCCCGTCCCCCCGGCGGACGCGCCGCGTTCAACTAGGGGGCTAAGCTCGCCTCCGGCGGGAATCTCTCCGATGCCACATCACGAGGGAGGGGAGGAGCTTCTTTTGACTCCGCCCCGGCGAGTTTCCCACTCCCCCTCTTACATTTCCGACCCCCCGGCGGCGGCGAGTTCCCCAGCGTAGCTCCAATTTTTCCCTACGCTCAAAAGTGAAGGGTTCTTATTTTATTTAAATCGGGGGATCGGTGGCCGGCTGGGCTAGCGCACACCAGCTCGGAGCACGTCGAGCGAAAGCACGCGCTGGAGAACCTAGGGATCCTGGGTTCAATCCCCACCCCTGCCCGTTTCGATCTGGATGAGCATCGTACCGGCGTGCAGTCGTGTATCACTATTGCGGGATGGACGTTAAAGACCCCAGGCTAGCGGTTGTACGGCACTGGCTAAATTCCTCGGAGAATCGCCCCCGTTGAGGCAGACGACGTTTTCGGCAGTATCAACATACATACAGCCCAATTGTCTTTATTTAAATCGTAAATGACAAATAAGAATAGGTAACAGGAGGGATGCTAATTATACAAACATTGCTTGGACATGGCCTAGTTGTCTAGACATTGTGATGGTTTGCTGCGCCACGTAGATGCAAGAAAAACGCTCTTGATAAAGATTGAAACTAAAGCAGAGAATATACGAAAAACAACATACAGGAATGGCGCAGTCAAAAAACTGTGTAATTTCTTTCTCATCTTTCTCCCCCCACACCGCCACACAGACACATCGTGTTTTTCTTTTTTTTTTTTTCAAGGTAGGGTGCACGTGGAGCGAAAGCTCGCGCTGCAGAGCCCAGGATCGTGGATTCATCCCCACCACTGCCCGTGTCGATCTGGATGAGCATTGTACCGGCATGCGGTCGTGTATCACTACTGCGTGCTGCACGTTAAAAACCCTAGTGTAGCAGTCATACTGCACTGGCTAAATTGCTTATCTACAGTAAATAACAATATTGCAATGTTCTGGCATGTTCTCCTGCTGTATAAACAACTAACGGCCAATTTGTTTGTTTTTTTTTTGTCAAAATACGGTGTGGAAGGAGAAAGATGAAAAAGAAATCACACAGTTGCTAGTCTGCGCCATTCATGTACATTGCTTTTCTTCTATCATCTCTTTTAGTTTCAATTTTATCAAGGGCGTTTATCTTGCATCTACGCAGCGCAACAACCCATCAAAATAATTGTAAAAGCCTGTAGGTAATGATAAATTGCGTTCCTGGTTGCTGATTGCCGTAAAAACACATTTGTTTCCAGGTTTCACTTTGTAGATTTTGTATGTAGGATTCACGACGGGGACAACAGTCCATTCACGGCTCCATCGCCTCAAGCCCGGTTCGCAACGCAGTTCATCGCACAGCCACCTTACCACGTCTTTCGAGAGGCGATAGTGTTGTTGAAAATCAACGTCGTCCATGTCAAACACATTGGCGTGGTTTAAATACCTACGCCGACGGCAAAACACGAACGAAAACGCTGCCGTTTCGGACGCTTCTCCCTGATCTCGCGCCGAACTCGCCCAAACTCGCCTAGGTCGGAGCCGGCAAGCTTTTCCCATCCGCGGCGGCTTCTGCCACGTCACAATGACGTCACCGCATCTCGCCGCAAGTTCCGAATATGCTACTCTCCGACCGCCTCAAACCCTCCGTTTAACGTCACGATCTAGGGAGTGTCGGCGCGTGTCGTCATGCACGGCGCCGACCAATCGCGGCGGTCGGCGAGTTTGGCGGAAAACTCGCCTCGATCTCGCCGCGCCGAGCTTAGCCCCCCTGCTGACGTTAAAATGCACCTAGGTCAGGACGTGCTACCTGAAAGGCCCGCTGAGGCATGGTTGTATGAAAACAATATTAATTGTTCCGCAAAGCCTTGCGAACTAAAAATGATAAAAACATCACGCGCCCATTATTTGGTACTAAACTCCAATAAATTTCATACAAACAGAGTCTTTTCAGTTGGTTTTTAAGCAAAAACAGGCTTTCAAAATGCTCGTGGTGACCATAGTACAGACAAACGAAAAAGAGTGGCGCTGTTGTCGCATTTAGCTCGGTCTCGGTGGACGCCAGCGGCCCAGGTTTCGACGGCGGGTTTCCCAACTGAGTGTTTTAGTAACGTTGCACGGACCCGAAAGCAGCAATTCTGCACCGTCCTCTTGGCGCGAGCGCGAGCGCATAGAACGCATATTTAGCGAAAAGAAGAAAACTGAAATAACTAGGGGTGTCGCGAACTTTTGTCGAACCGAATTTTTAGGTCGAACTTTCGGGGTTCGACTGGGTCGAACCGGTTCGACGAACCTTCGAAACTTTTCACCAGATTCGACCGGTTCGACTTTGCGGACAGTGTGCACATGGCCATACCTTGATACACGCATGTCTAGGTTTGGAGAATTTATTTTTATGCAAAGAGTTATTTTATTTTATGAACAGTAGCAATTAAAAGAAACCAATTTTAGTCACTGAAGACGTTAATAACGTAATTGTTTTGTACTGTATTAATTGAAATAACCAATCAGCTGTGCCCTTAATTCATCCCTTAGCAATTACCATCCAATCCGAAGCCAACTGTCCAGCCGGTCGCGCATGCGCACACGAGTCGAACCTCAATACAAGGTTCGTAAAAATTTCCACAAAAGGTTCGATTTCCGCAAAAGGTTCGAAAAAGTCGAACCTGGTCGAACTCGAACCTCGGCCGGTTCGCGACACCCCTAGAAATAACGCTTCGGGGAGGACCGACGGACGGGCTTCGCTAAAATCCAGGGGGGTAAAGGTGGGTGAGGAGGAGTGGCAAATCCCGTGCGCCGACACCCGGGGTCCCGAGTGAACGATCGCAAAAGAGAGCGACAGAACACGAGAGAAAGAAAGCAACGTTGCCATGGTAAACGCGAAGAGTGAAAACTCTCAGCAATATAAACAGGGATCATTTAACGTTGTAAACTAAATTCTGAGCTATTCTAACGCTTATAAAAATCAATAAAGTCATTACGCTGCATTAACTTCCCTTCTGTCGAAATCTCGTTAATCTGGTGGTTGCGCAGTTTCGTATTCCTCAACCGCGCCCACCCGCGCCCACCCGCGCCCCACCGGCGAAGCCGGGGATATGGTTTAGTTCAGCGTTAACGCGAGGCCGTACATCTGCGCGCTATGCAAAAAGAAAGCTTCGAAAGGAACGCGAATATCTTTCCACCGGTAAGTTCGTGGATTGTTGAAGTTCACGAAACTGCTCTGATGATGTAACCGTGTTTGGGACCCCGAGGGTCTGCCTGCATGATCCGCCGCTTGCGGCAGCCAGAATGTAGGGGAAAATGGCGGACCTTTTCCTCTCATAGAGATCATACATACTAACACTAGAGGAAAAGGTCCACCATTTTCCCATACATTCTGGCTGCCGCAAGCGGCGGATCATGCAGGCAGACCCTTATGGTCCCAAACACGGTTACATCATCAGAGCAGTTTCGTGAACTTCAACAATCCACGAACTTACCGGTGGAAAGATATTCGCGTTCCTTTCGAAGCTTTCTTTTTGCATAGCGCGCAGATGTACGGCCTCGCGTTAACGCTAAACTAAACCACATACCCGGCTTTGCCAGTGGGGCGCGGGTGGGCGCGGTTGAGGAATACGAAACTGCGCAACCACCAGATTTCCGAGATTTCGACAGAAGGGAAGTTAATGCAGCGTAAAGACTTTATTGCTTTGTATAGACCGACGCGCTGTTTACAAACAAGCCCGCGTTTGCCCACACCGGGTGTGGGCACTGCGCGTGCGCAGAAACGGAATTCGCGAAATGTGAAGCGTCTGCGCATGCGCAGTGCCGTCGACAGCGCCACCGCAGCTGCGTGACGTCAGGGCCGCGTGTTGGTCTATAAGCGCTAGAATAGCTCGTAAGTTAGTTTACAACGTTAAATTATCACGGTTTATATTGCTGAGTTTTCACTCTTCGCGTTTACCATGACAACGTTGCTTTCTTTCTCTCGTGTTCTGTCGCTCTCTTTTGCGATCGTTCACTCGGGACCCCGGGTGTCGGCGCACGGGATTTGCCACTCCTCCTCACCCACCTTTACCCCCCTGTTTCCTCTAGAGTTAAGGCCCGTTCACACTCTTGCGACCGACTTCGACCGAGATAGACCAGACCGGTTTTTAAGCCTTTTGCGACTTCTTAGGACAGGATCCAATGCAGCGGAGCTGGTCCTAAGAAGTCGCAAGAGGCTTAAAAACCGGTCTGGTCTCTCTCGGTCGATGTCGGTCGCAAGAGTGTGAACGGGCCTTTAGTATGTATGATCTCTATGCTAAAATCACCTGCGCGTGCTCAGTGTACTCAACGTGTACCCAACCGCCGCTAAAGTCAGTCTGGATATGTAAAAAGAGAAAAGAAAATGCATCAGTGTGTTCAGAAAGTTGTGATTGCAGAAATTGGTTTCGATAATTAATACAATTAATTAAACAGGCTTCTGTATACTTGAAGTGTAGGCAAGCGAGAAAACGAAACTGTTCAAATTGTGACGTGTAGCAACTATTCAAATTTATTTATAACTTGCAGTTCACTTTTGCAATGGCCCTACATTAGAGATACAAGCGCTTTCCTAAGGGCAGTAGAGGAAACGAATATATATGGCTAAATCTTGCACACTCTTTTCGTATTTATGCAAAACATGACAGTAGTCACCATCCTAATCGGTCACATAAAATACAGCAGTATATGCGCTGGTGCAGTGCCTCCTTTATAAGTTACACTATGCCTGTCAGCTCCGAGCACTGGCCAGCGGAAGGGAGAGGGCAAATAGCATGTGTGGTTGCCGTGCGGTGGAGCCACCTAGGCGTAAAAACGTGCCGTGTCGTGAAGCCAACGATCTCTTCCGTAGGAGGTTCAATGATGTCGCCCCAGCAGCACCGACAGCAAGAAATCTAAATGTTTTTGACTGACAGCTTGGGACCAGCTAGCCGTTTTCAATGGAATATTACTTCTTATTTTCCTACCTTTTCACCCGCACACGACCCGGCGCCAACTATTTCTATGCGCGCGATGCAAGGTGACCGCCAAAGCCCCAAACTGTCGCCAAAGCAGACGGTCAAGCGGCCAAGCGTTCCCCGCGTTCGCGCTGCATAAGCGAAGCCTGGCCGTGCTCGTTTCGTAGTTTCGTATTTTGTCTCAGCGAAACTCATTTGAATCAGGGCGGTCACATCCAGAACAGTGTTCGGCTTGTTGTTAAAAAAACGTTTATATGATGTATCTTCAATATTAAGGTAAATACAACATGCTAGAATAATAGCCAAATCGAACGTCCGCCAGGCGGCGCTACCTAGCTGTACGTGCGTGTTGTGAGGTGAAGCATCGGGTCTGGACACGTCCTGGAGAGAAGCTGACAGTCATAGTGTAACTTATATAGGAGGCACTGGCTAGTGGTGTCGACTAGGCGTGTGTATAGGAATGTAGAGTGTCAATATGTGATGTTGTATCTTGTGCTGTTTCTGAATGCGTTGATGTATAAAATGCTGTGATGTCTGTATGTTGCGTATGAGTGAAGTGTGGCGTGGGATATGTACATACGGCATGGTCTGGCGAGGCGCTCAGAGCTAGAATTGCTGGTTTCTTTTTTCTTTAGTTTGAGCACTGTCCGTTAGGTGGCGCGTGTCGCCGCCCAATTCAAGGAGTCGCGCGTTTATGTGTCTACTTATTTGAGTGAAAAACATGGAGGCGTTCCATGGCTCCACCAGCTCCACGTAGCAGCCACAAAGGGTTCGGTCTGGTTCGGTTCTCGGCCTCTCGCCTCTCGTCCAAATGGGATCGGTCCCATAGCCAGTTGAATGGGTGTTCCTTGGGGTGAATAGTGCCAAGTGCGTGCACAGACGCGGTGAGGATTACCAGGGACCTGAAAGTGGATAACGAATGCTAACAGGTGAGCAGGAGTGTTGAACGATCGGAACCGACGCCGCTTTAATCGGTGATGCTTCGCCTCGCCGCTGTCAACCGAAAACGCCGGATCACTTGCGGCAAGCACAGCAAGCAGATGCTCTGTTCAATAAAGACATAATTCCATTTGTCGCTATTTTGTTTCCTTCTTTGAATGTTTTCTGGCCGCGAAGTAAATACAGCCGGCCTCGCGAAAGCAATCGCGGACAAACCCCCCGAATGCGCCAGCCCCCCGTTCCCCACCCCTCCCCTCCCCTCCCCTCACATCATCGCCCCTACTCGTATTGGGTGCGGTGACGGTGCTTCGAGGCGCGTTTCGGAGTGCTTTGTGCGCACGAAAGGCAGCGAACGGGCGTACGCACTTGAGAATCGTATTTTAGCAAAAAGCAGTCCAGCTCGCTAGGCCTTACTCGTATTGCTCCACTGTCGCTTGCCAGCCGCCATGTTGCTTTTGGGGGTGCTCACTGTGATTACCTGCTGATTGCGTGCCGTGTGACTGCCCATGGGGTTGTTTGTATAACGAAGGGGGGGTAGCGATATCTGTGACGGCTTCTGACTATCCCAAGTGTAGTACCCTACGACTACCCTTTTGTTGAGAGTGTGGTGCTTTGCACACATTTCACACCAAAGCATGGACGTCGTGATCATTTGTTTCGTCCATCTTATGAAAAGTATACAACGTATGCAAAAAAAAATTAAGAATTACGCTAAAATAGTTTAATGCAAAGAAAGAAACAACTCATTTTAATGAACTGACAAGGAAGAACCCTTCTATGTACGGAGCGAGCTCGGCGAGTGACGAAACTGAAAATATGTACGTAAAGGACGAGCGTGTTGATAAGGGTACTAAATATGAGGGGTGGGGGGGGGGGGGGGAGGGCCAAAGGGACGAACAACAACGACAAGCGACACATTCTATGTTTAGACAAAAAAAAAAAAAAAAGTTTGCGTCGTGGCACCGAACATGGTGAGAAGCCACGCTCGAGGGCGCGGTACTTCTATTTATTCGTCCGTTTCAGACACCCGATACAGCGCGGCTCGTTACGTGGTTGAATGCGCGATTTCTAGATGGCACCAGTATCGAAATGCGAAAAGGCCGGCGTTATCCGCTGCGTGAAATAGTTTCCCAAACGTGTCGTGTGACGCTGTTCTCGGGTGGAGCAGTAAGTTTCTTTCCCCGCGCGCTTGGCATGGCTCTGGTCAGTCAGCTCAGTGTGCATTGCATCGGACGTCAGTGAGAAATAATACGCGCGGTGGCCGAGTCCGGCCTCTGCGCTGTGTGACGCAGTGAGGCGCGCTCGTATCTGTTCGGAGGTAGGAATAAAAATGTCGGTCCCCTTTCTACAACGCTCGTTTCTATAGGTTTTTATCTCAAGTGACGAAATTTTTATCTCAAGTTCGAAATCGTACTTTGCGGCGAGCGATGGAGAGTCAGGTTAGCATTTTATTTTGGTCAGCACTACACGTTGAATGAAGACCTCGGGCGGCGGCGTAAATATGTGTTGCTCCCCAAAGTGTGTCCAAGGTGCGCAGTGACAATTGGAAATCGTATGGAAGGCGCGCGACCGTTGGTTAGTAAAATACGTGCGGTAGACTCACTTATTCAGTCTAATCATTTTTGCCAATGTCTGTCATCTGTTTCGACAAATGACAGGATCGAGTCTTTTGGTAACCTTAGGTAGACTGAACCTACGGAGTGTGGGGGCTTTAGACAGATTTGCTTCGCTTATGTGAATTAATAACTCTGTTTTCTCTTTACCGTACTCGGTACTATGCAAAAATCGCAGAGATGTTATGGTAGCGTTGTGTGGCTGTGTTTTACACGCTGACTCGCTATTGCATTCGCTGTGCACAGTATCTGTTCAGATGGAATATGTCAAATCGTATTTCCGATCCATATGATAGATGTACTTTGCTACAGTGTTAATTATATTCCCCTGATTTAAACTGGTCGGTCCCTCATCTGAGCCTAAGTTCAAATTCGAGAGTGCAGATGAACTTGGCGTTGTAACAGCCATAATGCGCGGAAAGAAATTAGTGCCGTGAAAGAAAAACAAAAGGATACGAGGCGGCTTGCTGTTATAGTAGTAATGAATGTACGAAACGAAAGGTGCCATCGTACGTTTTTTTTTTTTCTTGCTGAACGTTCCATATCGCTGTGAAACGCTCAAGGTACCAGCGAGAAGACAACGAGCTGGCGTGAAATTTCCATCGAGCGGAAAACGAGCGTCACTTTCGTCATGCGCTTTCATTTTCACATGGCACAAAAAGTGCGCGAAATAGTAGCAGGTAAGGGAGCAAAATTTAGATGTTGGGTCTGGAACACCACCAGACTTAGCCGTGTTGGGGGCATCTCTCGCGAGTCAATACATCAAAGGTATTGCGCATCAAACTGTACCTGTGAGTTATCCCTTTGAGAGAAACCTTGAGTTCGCAAAACTATTGTTTGTTAGAAATATGCATCGTGTTAATCAGCTATAACTATACTCTATCTCACTCCGTTAGAATCGAGGGGTGCTGCGCGAAAGCGAGTGACATGTCACGGGAACGAAGGCGAGGTGCTCCGGGTTTGGAAAACGCTACTAATCGCAAAAACAACAAACCCTTTTAGGGGCGAAGCTCCTTAGGGTAGCCATGTCCGTATGTCCGTCCGCCGTCGGGTGCACGTGCTCCTGCTCGTGAGCTCACGCGCTTACGTGCTCACGAGCACGTGAGCACGTGCTCCCGTGCTCGTGTAGGGCAAAAAGAAGGAAAAAAAACAAACAAAAACCGCATCTCCACGTGGTGAATGATGTTGATTGGGGTGAAGCTCTGGTGGTGCTTGTCTGCGTAGACTCTGAGCCGCAGCATGCCGAGCCTTTCGTTCGTTTTCATTCATGTCAGAAAGAGAATGTGTGGTAGGGAACGTGGTCATATACGCATTTGAGCATTTGACCGCAGCGTGACATGAATGAAAACGAACGAAAGGCTCGGCATAATGCTGCGGCTCAGCGTCCACGCTGACAAGCACCACCAGAGCTTCGCCCCAATCAACATCATTCACCTCGTGGAGATGCGGTTTCTTTTCCCTCTCTTTTTTTTTTTTTTTGTGTCGAGGCACAGTTTAATAAATCTTTTCTTTTTTTTTTTGCTTTGATACCTCTTCAGCGCAAAAGCTACCATAAACAGAAAAAAAAATAGTACGCATACAAAGACAACTCACCCACAGGACCCGAGTCAAGGCAAGACCTACCAACTACTAAAAGGAAAAAAATGAAAGTCGTTGTTTACAATTGCCTGTAACGCCCGATTAGAGCGCAGCTCTTGAGGAGGAGGATGGAAGCGTACTGAGAGATAGGTGACTCCTTGAGGTCACGTGACCTCAGGGGGGGTCGTGTGACTTCAGGGGGTCACGTGACCTCGGGGGGAGCGGGTCACGTGACCTCGGGGGGTCGCATGACCTCAGGGGGGGTCACGTGGCCTCAGGGGTGTCACGTGACCTCAAGGGGTCACGCGACCTCAGGGGGTGTGACTTCAGAGGGTCACGTGACCTCAGGGGGGTCACATGGCCTCAGGGGGGAGTCACGTGACCTCAGGGGGTCATGTGACCCCGCCCCCGACCCCCGAGGTCACATGACCTCGCGGTTACGCCGACGGCGACGGCGACACCGCTCAAGCCGGAAACGGGCCCCTAAGAGCTGCGCTCTAAAAGAAATCACTACGCATTCATAGACAGAACGCATCCATCGAGAGAAATGAATCGCGCGTTTGTTCTGCCAGTCTCTTGTTGTGCCTCTGTCAAAAGCCACGAAGGAGGAAGACAGTTAGCGCATAGACCCCCCCCCCCCTCCCTTTTTCCCCCCTAAAAAGAAAAGAAAAGAAAGGTTTCTGGACGCCCGCGGTCGCCCAAGCAATGACCTTGGAGGGTATGCAGCACGTTTGTCCCGCGGCAGTTCCACTGCCTCCAAATACCACGGTCCGTTTCTCCCTAGTACCTAAGTCCCCGTCTTATCTTCCCCGAGTATCAACTCCGCAGTGATTCTGAGTCATTCTGATGCTTTCCAGCGTTGCAAAACTGTTAGACGAATATTTTCACACAAGTATACACTGTGCGCAGACCTATCTACAGTGCTAGAATTCAAAAGCGCTGTGTTGGATTCGGGAACTCGTATAGGTTCAGCTCATCGTTGGAACATTCTTATTCGCTCGATGAGCTACACAAGACGTGTAAATATTATAATTAACTTTCCAGAGAACGAGATTAGTTGTCGGGGTCCCAGGCGACTGGACAGGTGGCAATTATTGGTTGATTAAACATTTGATTTCATAACCACAATCCTATCATCAAGGACACCGCATTTTCTCATCACTTCTTCTGCGAACAGAGTTGTTGTATTCGTAGCACACGTAGACGGAAACGGTTCAGACTGTGCTAAAATATCTTCTTTTGACAGGTACTGCGCAGCGATTACACACAATTCTTCTAACACAAACATGCTGCTCCACATGTGTACTCACAAGGCGGCATACATCGTCCTCCCAACTTCGTTGAAATGGGCATGAAAGCCCGTAACCGTCGCTTGGTTGAAGTTCTACTCAGAGGTAAAGGGTTTACCATAAAAACTCGTTAATTATTTTTTTTCCCGTCCCACTACAAAACTCAGTTTGCTTAAAAAAAATGTTTTTTCATGTCGCCTCCACAGCGCTTCTACATCGGTAATTTCGCATTAGGGAACAAAAGGAAACGGTACGATCGATGCCGCATAGCCCTTTATTGTGGACATAAAAAAAGTATTGGTCTTCACTTCGCACTGCACGTTTTAGCACGGAAGTTCCTATTTAATCATGATGTCCTTACTTTCTTAAAAAAAAAATACAGTTATTTAAATTACCGAATTACAAACACGTCGAAATTGCATAATTGTTTTCAGTACTTGCATCGATTTCTTTTTCGCACAGTGAATAAGATTAGTTCAAAACATACCGAAAACGAAAAGCTGTGTTAGCTTGGCCCAGCTCGTTTGTCTGCTTGTCAGTCTTGCCTCGGCGGGATATGTAATGAATCCTCAATACGTGACTTTTCGCGAGAGGAATTTAACGAGCTCGACTGGCTCGACTTCGACCCCCGATGCCGGCGTCCCGGCGTGGGAGTGAGAGAAGGAAGACGCGAGAAACACAGGCAACAGGGATCAAAGGAGAAAAGATACAGATTCGACTACGACAACAACGAAAACAAAACGATCGGAGGCACGCCACGAACGGCACGCAAAAGAGACCTGTTCATGTAACCAGAAGTTAATCTAGTATAATAAACGTTATTTTATGTTTTCTCCAATGAACGTCGCATTACTAAGTAACGGAACGTCATCACCCGGCCACCGCTGACAGCTGGTATGTGTATTCACTGAGGTGTTACTTTCCTAGCGGTCTAACGTTCAGGAAGTGCTACTTTCATGCGTTGTTCACTCCTTGTATTGAGCTGCAGGGTATTTTAAAGTGGAAATTAAGAAAAAAATAAACAGCATGACCTCCTTAAGGTTTGCTAAACCCGATTAGCCGCACCTTCTTGCAACGATATGACTTTGGTGGTTTCATCCACTGCCGGGCGTGAGAGACGGAGCTTGCGTACCGTCTTTTGCGAGCTGAAACAAACACGGCGTCAACCAAAAATAGGCATGAATATAAGGAAATATTTATTTATTTATTTATTTATTTATTTATTCTCTGCAGCGCCGGAGCATTACAGCAGAGGAGTGGGTTACATGATTCACATATATCATTATAAATTGGAAAGTCACATAACAGCACACATCAGCGATTTCCAACAACATCAATAAACATGATTCACACCAGCACACAATAGCAATATTACGAAAAAAAACAATGATGTACTTAACACAGAAACTTACATTGCATTAATAAGGCTAATAAAAGAGTCACTGTTAGCTGATACAATATCAGACGGCAGCTTATTCCATTCCGATATAGTTCTCGGAAAAAAAGAAAACATCATATAGTTAGTTCGACATTTTATTTCGCGTATCTTTTTTACGTGGTCCCTCCTACTCGATATATAGTGGGGCATTTCTAGATAATTAGACTTGTCTATTCCAGTTAAATCATTGTTGATAGCGTAAATAAGTTTAAGTCTATTTTTCTTACGTCTTTTTTCTAAAGGCTCGATACCCATACAAACTTTCATTTGTGTCACACTCTGCTCGAGAATACTTATTCAGAATAAACCTCACAGCGCGATTTTGAATGCCTTCTATCTTATCTATGAGATATTTTTGGTGCGGGTCCCATACGGCACTCGCATATTCTAGATGTGGTCTAACTAGTGAGCGATACGCTGTCTCTTTCAAGATTTGTGGAGCAGAGCGAAGATTGCGGATGACTAAGCTAAGAACCCTGCCAGCCTTTTTCATGATCATATCTATGTGCTGATTGAACGAAAGGTTTTCTGAAAGAATGACACCAAGATATTTAATTTCAGACACTTTCCGCAACGAGTCTCGACCAATAGCGTAAGCCGAATCAATATTATGTTTCTTTTTACTAAAAGCGACATGAAAACATTTGCTTGTGTTTAACCCCAGTTCCCAGGTCCCGCACCATAAACTAACCCGGTTCAAATCCTCTTGCAAAGAAGAGACATCGTTAACGTTCCTTATTGTTCTGTAAATTACACAATCGTCCGCGAATAATCTGATATTAGAAGAGATGGAAGACGCTATATCATTAATGTAGATTAAAAATAAAAGTGGTCCCAGCACTGACCCTTGAGGTACCCCCGAAGTTACATCTACGTATTCTGATCTTTTACCCCCCAGGACGACGCACTGTTTCCTCCCACTCAGGTAGTCTTTTATCCACCGGAGCACATTACGGTCGATATTTAAAGCACTCATTTTGTGTAATAACAATTGATGCGAAACAGAATCGAACGCTTTGCGGGAATCCACAAAAATGGCATCCGTTTGCAGTCTGTTTTCAGCCGCACTAACTAAATCATTATAGAGCTCAATTAATTGGGTACTGCAGGAGACACCTCTACGTAAACCGTGTTGGTTAGGGCAAAAAAAGTTATTATTTTCTAGGTGCTTAATTATACTACTATAGACAATATGTTCAAATATCTTACATGATATACAGCTCAAGGAAATCGGCCTGTAATTGTCAACAATTGATTTTGGACCATTTTTATGAATTGGTGCAACATACGTTCGTTTCCATTCTTTAGGGAGCAATCCGCTTTCAAGAGATTTAGAAAAAATTACATAAAAGTATTGTGAAGCTATACACGAGCAGGCTCTTAATACCTTGGGGGACATCTCGTCTGGACCGACGGCGTTGTCTTCTTTTAAAGAGTTTAAGCAATATCTTATTCCCTCTAGCGTGATTATGACGGGAGGCATAGCATTTTCCACTCTATCTGTAAGAATCGGCAAATGTTCGTAGTCACCGTTTTTGAGAAATATTGACTGAAAATAATCATTGAAACAATTAGCTTTAGTTGTATTATCTGTTATGACTCTACCAGTATTTGTAATACTCGGAATGCCCGTTCTTTCTTTTCGTGTTTTTCTAAGGTGACTCCAAAAGGCTTTCGAATTTATGTTGATAGCCTTTGCCAGTCCAGAGAAATAATCCTCTTTGGCCGTACTTATGGTGCTCCTATAAACTATATCCAGCTCTTTTAGACGGTACTCAAGATTGGCAGTAGGATTTTTTTTATACTGGGAATACATACGTGAGCGTTTTCTAACTACTTTTTTTGCTTTATAATTCATCCAAGGTTTGTCGGGTTTTGGTTTGTCCTTTACATATTCACAAGGAATGTGCTTATCGACAAGCTTTGACAGCAGATTTCTGAAGTCAGTCCACAGTGAGTTGGCATCATAAGTCAATGATTTTGACATAAACATATTTAGTTCGTCCTCTAGATCATTTATAATTTCATTGTAATTGGCCTTACCGTAGATGTACACTTTTTTAACATCGTGGCTGGCAGGGACTAATTGCGGCAGGATAAACTTAGCAGTAACTATGTGATGGTCGCTTATTCCCGGTAGGACACTCACACATCGAACCACATTTGGGTCATTGCATAGTATTAGATCTAGAATATTGGCACCTCTAGTAGCAGTCGAGACATACTGCTTAAGGCCATACGTACTGATTACATCATTAAATGCCGAAGAAACGCCACCGGACGGTGCATTCCCGTCCCATTTTAAATCAGGCAAATTAAAATCCCCAGCCAATATAAAACGATCGTCAGGAAGTGTGGACAAGATAGAATCTAATGACCTGATAGCCTCAACGCTGGCTCCCGGAGGACGATAAAAGGAACCCAATGCCATCGTGCCCATTTCCGGAGTGCTTAATCTGCACCATACGGATTCTATGTCGTTACAATGAATATCATTAATCTCTACACTGTGGAACAATTCTTTGACCATGATAAATACCCCTCCTCCACGAGCATTTCTATCTTTCCTATAAACCCGATAATCACACGGAAATATTTCAGAGTCTTTGATTGAAGCGTACAACCATGACTCAGTTGCGAAAACAATATCGGGATTAAAAATCTGCAAAATCCCATTGAAGTCATCAATTTTATTTTTTATGCTTTGACAGTTAATCAGGAGGACGCCACACTCAGTCACGGTTTTCAATGCTGAAACAGGTCGTCATTGCTTATTTAATTTGATCACAGATTCTGTAATATCATCCCATCCGTGAGCATCACCATTTATGATTAGCTTATCATGCACAAGCGAAACCTTGTCCTGGCCGTTTTGTTTCCGTGCTTTGTTTCTCCGCTATAAACGATTTTTCCGCTATTTCTCCGCTATAAACGACTTACGTCCGTAGAGATCGTAGAACATAGGTTAAATTGGAATGCCTTCATGCACACGTGCGTTTGTAGAATTATGACATCTCCGCAAATTTGCCGCCCAAACTTTTTTTTTTTCGTTTCTTTTTTTAATGTACTCACTGTTTTTTTTTTCAAAAGGCAGCAGTTTATTTATATGTTTGTTCTTTCACATACTGATGACAAGCGTTGCAGCACTCGGTGTCTTCATCCTGAGGTAAACACTCACCGAGGCACTCTACATTGAATAAACAAACCTTGTATTTCCTCCACTACCTTAGGGCACCAAAGATATTTCATGTAAAACAGTTGCCACTGTACTACCCCGATTTTTTCCTTCATATATATATATATATATATATATATATATATATATATATATATATATATATATATACTGTTTTTATTTGTAAATACTGTTGTAGCACGTGTTGACAGCAAAATAAAAGACCTGCAGCCCCACCGATCTCTCCGCACTTTTTTCGCGATCCGTTGTACGCGCCATTGCAAGGATCAACAGTCTACCAACCAGAAAGCGAAAGAAGCAGTAGGTAGAAATAGCAGTCAGTATCCTGTATTAGCGACACTAGCAAACTATGTATTGTATTTATACTTCGTTTCATGTGTGCTGAACCGCACAGCTAGGAAGGTTAGGAGCCTCTATATCCAATCGTGCGCAAGTCAGAAGTGACGTCACCATGCTCTTCGGGCGTGTATCAGTGCGTGACGTCACTTCTGAACTGGAGCTTGATTGGCTATAGGAAGCGAGCAAGCCGGCCGTGTCGCGGTGGTCGCCTATTGTTCGCCGCGACCTGGCGGTAGCCGCCGCAGGAGCATCGGGCAGCAATGGCGACTTACAGCACGGCGGACAGTGTCCCCGTCGTGATTACGACGGAATTTAAGGCAGTTACGAGTTCGGAAAGTTCCTTCGGAAGCCGGTGCCGCCGGCTCAGAATCATCGCGAAGTAATAGCAACGAGCAGCACAGAGGACAGTGGGCGACTAAGAATCCGGAAAGCTTCTTCGGTAGCCGGTGCAGAATCATCGGGGGGAAGCAGTGGCGTTTAGCAGCACAGCGGACAGTGTTCCCGGGGTGATTACGACGGGGTTTAAGGCGGTTACGGATCCAGAAAGCTTCTTCCGTGGTGCCAATATGACGAAGAGAAAACTGTTTCATGAATCTGGCCGCGTGTGCGACGTGAAGGAGGTCCTTTTCGACAGACAAGTGGATGTCACGGAGCGCCGTACTCTGCAAACAAAATTAAGCGCGCCCGCAAAAAAATTTTGTTGCCGTTGAGTGGACTGCGGTAATTATGTACGTTTATTTCTGAATCAGCTTGACAATAACTGGGCGATTTTTTTTCACGCCGTTCCGCGATTCTCTTTACTATCTTCCTGTAGGCCGATGGAAACATCCAACGGTAGGCTTAGGAGGGCGACCGCATTCCGCTTCTCGATTCCGGTGAAGTATTTGCTGCATACTTTAGAGTTTGCCGTTGGTGTCGATGCTGTTCCATCGTCGCTAGAAGAGAAAAAAAGTTAATTGTAATATTCGTCAGCAGCTTAAACAAAGCGCGAACTGGAAGGTAAGAAACACCACTAACCTGTATGGACGCACAAGTCGTACCCAGGTCGCGCAGTACTCCGCCTCGTACGGCTTCGAAGGGACGATGTAGTACTTCGTGCCGTGCGCGATCTTGCCGACCACGCAGCAATTGTTGCGGCTTTCTTGGTGCGGAATAGCCATCTCAGAAATTACAGCGCTAACCCACTACAACGCACAACCAACGCAGCGACTGGCAGAAGATGCCCAATGCAACGGACCCGTTTGCCGCTAGGTGCGCCCTGGTCGGGGCTTGAATTAGATCCTCACGGTTCCTATGGCGGCCCCCAGCCTTCCGATGCGAAAGGCTAAACGTTACCCCTCTAGGTCACGTAAGCTGCGTCGCGAGTGCCTTTTCTTTTTCTGACTCCACGGGGCTTACAGATTCTCCGAGACGGAGAAAGGCCCGGAGGCTTGAGGGTGCCCCGAACAAAGGCATGCTACTTGGGCTTTAGAGTACTATCAGACATAATATAGTAAGGGTGCCGGCGAGCTGGTGAACGTTAACCATGTTAAATAAATCTGAGACTGGGGCAGAAATTAACATGAGTTTGAGACGTCGTCCTGTCCTTTTCTGTTCCTTCGACTTGTAAGTTCATTTCTGCCCCAGTCTCAGGTTTATTCAACATGGTGTAGGGTACTGTTCTTTCCCGCGTTTCCTTTTTTTTTTTCAGTTGGGGAAAAAGGTTACCGGCTATTTTCGTTTCTTTCTCACTTTTTTTTCTTTTTGCGTGTGCGTGTGGGTCCATAAAACGGCTGCTTCTTCCGGCATAAAAATTAAAAAAAGGAAGAAGAAAAGAAACACAGAAGAGGAATGAGTATAAGAAAATTAGTCGACAACTTGGACCCTGTTCTGTAAATGCTCGATTGGAGTTTCTGAATTACCTCTTTTTCACAGAGATCTGGCGTAGATCATTCTCGCAGAGAAGTCTCATTTGAAATATACTATCGCTTCGCCGAAAGTCACAAGTTGCAGATGTTTTACCACGCGCACTGTAACACATCGTTTGCCCAAACAGCCGCAGTCGTCATATGAGTTCCCCATTAGAGGGGGCTAACTCTCGTGCTAGTCGTTGATGAGAGCGTTTATTGGGACGCCATGGTTAGGAAAAGTATTTTTATTTGTGTAGATCACAATCTGTGCCCGTCCGGTCGAATTGGACAAGTTGGAGTACGCTCACTGCATACGCACAACAGACGGGGGCCCCCTCGCTGCTGCCCCTATCTACAGATCTCATCTCGTTTTGAACCGGTCACTTCGGGGGAGGCGCAGGGCGATCAGAGAAAATAGGGAGTTTTCGTAGATCGTTTTCGTCATCGCGCAACGCTCTCCGCAACCCGATACGATACCCAGAACCTACAGCCAAAGCCATCGGCGCGCAGCCGCAGTAGCGGCTCCTTCATTGTAGAGGGTTTAGTGGAGAGGGGAACGCGGTCTGCGAAAATTTAGGTGAGTTTTCGTAGATCGTTTTCGCCGTCCCGCAACGCTCTCCGCTACACGCTACGAGATCCGGGTTTCTTCAGTCAAGGCTATCGCCGCGCAGGCGCAGTAGCGGCTCCTTCGTTGTAGAGGGTTTAGCGGAGGGGGGAACGCGGTCTGCGAAAACTCTCTATTGTTTAGCCTTGTGATAAACTGTTCCAAGGTCCCACACAGGGACGGCCCAAAAATTCATGAATGACAGACAGGACAGCCCCCCCCCCTTTTTTTTAACTTTTTTTTTTTGCACCTCACATTCGTTCTTTTTTTTTTCAGTATACGTGTCATTTGAATGGTTTTGTATCCTAGCAGTTGTCAAACAGCAAGACCCAACTGTCAGAAACCAGGGGATACGGTCCATTCGTCACATGCGCACTCGTCACAGGACGATTGGTCACAGGACGATTCGTCACACAGGAACATTCGTCATAGGATGACTCGTCACGCGGTCAACCGGTCCTAAAATAGTTCGTCTCCCCCCCCCCCCCCCCCCCCAAAAAATGGTTCCCGGACATTTCATCGAACGCCGTTTCGTCGAACGCCGTTTCATCGAAAAAATGGACGTTTTATCGAACGCCGTTTCATCGAACGCTGTTTCATTGAACGCCGTTTCAACGAACGCCGTTTCATCGAACGCCGTTTCATCGAATCGCTGACGGCCGTTTCATCGAATGTCTTTTAAATAAAAAGTGTGAAAGATGTTCTTTTATGCACGGATCGAGTGCATTTTCGTGTCATTCACCCATTTCATTGTCAGGTTTTTTAATGTCCAAACTTATAGCTGTTACAATTTATTTTGATGCAAGTAACCCAAGAGGATATTTGTACGAATCGTCATGCTTGTTTCGCACATTGTGCTTATCTGTTCACCCCCCTGTACTACCCGATGGGCCTTGAGGGTATTGTAACAAATAAATAAAAAGTCGCACTCCCGGTTAGAGCGCACTCCAACTCATGGAGGCCAGAAGGCGACTAAGGTTTTGCGGAGGCGCAACAACTTTAGCCATATGAGCCTCCTAGCCTCTCATGTCTTTCTATTGATACTTTTTTACTGCCCGAAGCTTGCAGTAGCTAAAGGTGAGGTGCTATTTATGAAACTACAACGAACATTGTTTTTTTTTTAGTTTTAAGACTCAATGAAGTCAAAAGTAAGTACGTCACTTCAAATTTTATTTGAAAACTTTCGGCGGTTCATGTGTTCGTGTGACAGCCATTCACCGTTTCAAATGATGAGCAATTGCTCTCAAAAAGTCCCCCACAGCCATGGTGGGTCGGTTCTCATAAAAAAGGCGGACCTTCTCATTCCTTGCCGCTATGGCCATCTTCTGGCGAGGAGGCTCTTGGGAACTCAGCATCGCCTCCAGCTTGTCTTCCGTCAGTTGATGTTCTGTGGCGATGCAAGTCAAAAACTTCCAGAACTTGGGATGAGCACCACCGACCAGCTTCAGGAAGCGGGAATGCCACCCCGGCGTTCTATAAGACGGCGTTCGATGAAACGGCTTCGATGAAACGGTGTTCGATGAAACGGAATTCGATGAAACGGGTTCGATGAAACAGCGTTCGACGAAACGGCGTTCGACGAAACGGCGTTCGATGAAATGTCCGGTCCCACCCGAAAATGTATTGTTCAATTTGGTTCGGGCGGACAAAGTTGGTCAGCTCATATCTTATTATGTCTTGGGCTTCTGAAAGGCGAAGAATTTGTAACAAACGTTTTAGCTTCTGGTTCGGTTCCGAACATTGAATGTTGGTTCGGCCTGACAAAGTGAGTCACCTCTTCTCTTAGCATGTCTTTCGCTTCTCAAGGTCGAAAAATTTGTAACAGACGTTTTAGCTTCTGGGTCCGTTTCGAACGGTGAATGCGGAGGCCATATAAAAGCGACTAATGGACCTTTTCCACATACCGACGGCACCAGGCGGTGGCTGCACGAACTAAAAATCGAGGAAGTGACCTACCTGCGCTACCAATCGATAATGGGAGCTACGCTACCAGTTTCTTCGCACTCTGAGCAGCTGCGCCTGCCCAACGCGACTTTAAAGAGGGGCATCCGTGGCGTCAACCCAAACGTCGTGTTTTCCTTTCCGTCGACATTCTTTTTTTGTGTAACACAATTATATGCATGCTGCAGTTACGTGTTCTACTCGCTGATATACAGCCTCCTTCCGAATTTCCTCGATTTTTCGTTCCGACTTCCGCCGCTTGGCATCGGGCGCTCGCGCGTGCGCAGAACGCTTCTCGGAAAAGGTCCATTTTGAACTCGGACTACATTCAAAAGGATGGAGGTGATCGCAACAGAGAGAGGTGGAGCCATGCAGCTGCACGAAGGGTACTCGTACACATGCAGTAGAAAGAATTCCGATACTTGTTGGTTTTCTCGAAGAGGTGTATGCAAGGCAAAAGTAAAAACTGATTTGGCTGCCAGTCGGATTATTGCTTGTTCAAGCCAGCAACTGAGATCAACCTGCTGAAGAGTCGTAATGTGATGAAAGGAAAAGCGGATGAGTATTGTAAGATTAGCTTTTCTAACCATTGGTTTATGTCACAGTGGGAAGTCGTGAAACTCCTCATCAGGGAATGTGGGCAGTTGTTGAAATTTACAATTTACTATAGTCCCCTGCCCGATCGATGTGACCAGTTGCCCGCATGACGAGTCATCCTGTGACGAATTTTCCTATGTGACGAATCGTCCTGTGACCAATCGTCCTGTGACGAGTGCGCATGTGACGAATCGTCCTCATCCCAGAAACCAGATGCACTTTTGTGGGCACGTAAGCAACAATACGTGTCCCAATACGATGTCTTTTCAAGCGTTTCGCCTGTGTGCACTGTGAACAAACGCAAGAAAATGAGACGTCGTTTCCCCATAACTTGGCAAACGGAGAAAGCTAAAGCTCCCGTGAGCCAATGAGAGTGTTGAAGCGAGGCACGTGGCCACGTATACCGTGGAGCCTGGCAGTTCGATGACGGAGCCATAGAGTGTCCGGTCGGAGATTTGAAACGCGAGGATCTGGTAACACAGAGCATTTCTCGGGGAGCCTGTAGTCAGAACACAGCTTTTGCAGGGGTGAGGACCCGAAACATGGGTTTCAAACCCGACGAGAAAAGCGGTAGCCCAAGGAACGCGAAAAGCACGATCGCTCGGGACAAGTGTGTTTCGGCGTCTAGCCGCAGCGGGGCGCCCGTTAGATGACTCTTGTCTGCCGCTCTACCTGGGCCCGTTTGCTCGAAGCGCTAACCGCGGCTAAAGTTAGCCGCAGTACCTAGGAGAGGGATATTGAAATCACGTGACTGGCTTGTAGGCATGTGGGGAAACATGGCGGTGCTTCGGTGAGTGAGCGCCGCTCGCTTTAAAACTGATATGTCGTTGTAGCTGCAATATCAAGCGCGTTAGTCAGCAGCGAATGGTGCCGAAAGCTTTCGCTTTGCCTTACCTCGATTAAATGCAAAGCATGAGCAATGACCTCGCCGCATGTTTTAGATAGTCTTTTGATTCTGGCCATTCCTAAGCCTAAATGAACGCGATAATTGTCGGCATGGCAATGTCTTTGGAAAATGGATTGCCTTGACTCAATCGACCGGGTACTGATAGCACGCAAAAGCAGACAGCGTCCCAATAAACCCTTTTCTAAATTATCCTGTGCACTCTAGTCAGTGTCCCCCGATTCTCCTGCTCAGCGGGCACGGCGGAACTGCTCGCGATCATGGCTCGCGAAATGTCATTTCCGAATGGCATAATGCAAACAACACTCTTCACTGTCCCAACGTAGTGCTGCTGACGGTGTGGGATTGTACCTTACTGGAGAGTTTTAGTATCGCGCATAAAATGCGCATAGAAGCCAACGCAAGTGGTTTGCGTTTACGTTAGAGTTGCGTGCCTCACGTTGTACGTGCGCCTCATCGCCATGCGCCATCCAAGACCGCAATTTTGGGCTCCGCGCACGCGCATAACAAGCAAAGCTGACGCGAACACGTAGCGGTTGCGTTCGCTCGTATACGCCATACTAAAACTCACTACTGCATCACCGCGGCTTCCACCGCCAACGAAACGTGCTTCAGTGAGCAGACGTGCAAGAAGGTAGGCGTTCCTTCGAACTGAAAAGGCTGAGATTGGCAAAACGACGGAGCGTAAAAATGAAAGTAACTAAATGTTACGAAAAAATTAAAAATATAATTTTTTTTTTCTTTGGGCTTATGGTCTGGAAGGATATTGGCGGCGACTTTGGAGGTTTTGCCGATTGTCGAAAGTCGCGACTTTGATAGCAAAATGTACTTTACCCACAATTAATGTAATTTTACGTGAATTTCTCACATTAGCTGGAATGTTTTCATTGATTTTACACTATTTTTATTTTATTATTTGGTAAGTAAAAATGCTGAAATTGGCAGCAGTGATGAGAATTAGTACAGTTTTGATTGTCATATTTGTTCAAGCGTTTGAAATGAGATCATAAGCAACAAATTATATTAAAGCTTAAAAATTACGTAATAAGATATCTGAATTTTAATATTATTATTATTAATACAAATCGCGGCAATGTATGCCCCCAATTAACAGCAAGGTCACGAAAATACGCCATTTAACCAAAATAGTCTTTCCAGAAAGGTATATTTTCTTTGTTTTTTTAGCATATGAAAAACTCTTGACGTCGTTATCAGGAGAGATAAACAGTCAAACACTGAATGTAATATAAAGTCCTAGGCGCCACGCGTTGCTATAAAAATACAGACACACACTTCAACTGTCTGACTCGGATTCGGACTTTGGGTTGTTGCAGTGAGAACAGCGTTTATTAATTTATACGTTTTGTGGACATATCGTAAAAATTGGATTTAGTCTTTTATTCTTGTGGTGGGAATAATGTTAAACCAATTAATCATCTAAATACCCAAATACCCATTAAAAGGCCCGCAGTTCATTATTTTTCATGACAATTATCTGAGCGAGAAGAGGCAGCGAGAACGCACAAATATCAGCACTGATTTTTTCAACAACTACAAATATCAGCCTGGATTGAACATGTATGTCACAAAATAAAATTTCCGCGAACAACTTCTCTAACTAAATAATTACGATGTGAGACACATCTTGAGTTCTGAAAGAATCCGAAATTAAGACCTCTACCGAGAAATGCAATCCAAAATAGAAATTGGTTTCGGGTTGCTCCAAAATTAAAATGCACATCCTTCAATAAATATTACGCTAAACACCGTTCTTGTTTTCAGGGTAAAGAGGTGACTTGCACTCATAACACCCTAGCTTCCTCGTATTACCAGAAATAATTTGTGTCGCTCAGTGAAGCCAGCACACTAGACAGGCTCAACAGCGGCACGCATCTCCGACCCTCACTATAACCGCCATTTTAGAAAATGAGTGACGCCACCTATAGTTAGTTGGAGTCGCGAATACCCACGCGCAGAGAGCGAGGTCAGGTGACGAAAGGGAGGCTCTTGATTGGTCCGACGAGGGCATAGTATACACCGCGCAATCAGCTTAGCAGTAAACGCACTTTTTTTTTTTTTTAGCGAAGAGTTTGCATTATTTTGAAGTGTACACCTCTACTTGGGTAGCGTTTTGCACCCGCATACAAGGATAATGTGTACGCTCTACACATTATACAAAACACACGGCGTTCGCTGCAGAAATGATGAGACAATGAACAGCGCACACGCCTCGAGCAACTTCGAAAAGCTCATTTGCTTCATGCACATGTGTGCTTCGAACATGACTGCAGACAGTGACAGTCTCTTGTATGATGCGCTAGCAGCGCTACCGCGACTCTAAGATCGCAAGGTTCCCCCTCTCGGAAGAAGCCACACTGTCACAGCTCCGTTCAGAAGACTATTCGCAACTTTCAGTGGTGGTGCGTACATGCACGGTGTTAGAATCGCACTCCTTAGCTCTTGGATGATCGGCTGGCGAATGAAGGTGCTTGCTTTCCCCTTCCCGACGTTGAAGTGACGGGTGCGGCTCTTACATATCGCTCGTATTTCACAGACCCAACCTCGTCCTGCTGTTCTACGACGGTTCATCCAGATGCCAGCCATTTTGAAAGGAACTATAGAGCCCCCTATAGGTCGTGACAGTGAGAATAATCGTATGCTCGGCAAAAAAGTTGATCCAAACATGCCAGAAACTGAGCGAGTTAGGCATGCGCTCGAGGGCACCGCGAACGAGAGGCCGTCGATGTTTTCGTCCTTGAACCTCCCGCTGTCATGAGCACAATCGTGACCATCTTCCAGACGCTGGAAGCGGCTCGTCGACAATGTGTTCCATTCACTATCGCTCCACTTGATACAAACATCCTCCCTTCTGCGGATAAAGGAGAGCATATTGCGGGAAACAATTCGTCACCGCCATAATTTCAGCCTGGTCGTTCGCCCAGTTGCCTCTCTAGATTGCCAGCGACTGACTTTCCCAAGTTCTTTTGCGGGAAATGTGACGTTACATATTGCTTAAAGCGCAGCTATATCCAAGATAATGGGCGAATGAATTTGCAGGTCTGGTATCTGGAAACGTAGCCTCTGGTCTCTGTATTTTATTCGTGAACGTAATCTCCCCATCAGGTTCTGCATTAAAGTTTGATGGGCGAATTTTGACATCAGGCTTGGATTGAAAAGATTATTAACACAAATGATGTTCACACAACGCTCCAAGACGCAATTTAAACAATATACAATATTCTCACAAATGACAATTGATGAGGCAATGATAACTGAAGAAACTAAACGTTTAATGGGGCGAACTTGTGCCCAAAACAAAAAGGGAACCGAATAAAACAGCAGAGAGTCGCGGGCGCCGATGCCGGCGAAACCGCAGGATCGAGCGCTGGGGCAAGACTGGCTGCGGCTTGCCAGGTGGAGCCCGGCGTGGGCTTGTGGAACATTCGGCGTGGAAGGTTCGGTGCATAGAACATTCTAACCTCGAATTAGCCCCCAAGACGGTTCTCGAATTTACCAGAACATCACATTACAGCGTCAACGAAAATGCGTAGACGCGGCCAGGAATCGAACCCTGGCCCTCTGCGTGGAAGGCAAGAGCGATAACCGTTAGGCCGCGGGCGCGCTGCCTACTTGATCAGCTGCGCTCGCGGCATTATTCCCCCCTTTAAAAAAATGCATCGTCCCGATGCGGCCCAAAATGGAAAAAAAAACCACAACCAAAAGTACAGCAGAATCGCGAGCCACAGTTCACAGTTCATTCGTCGACGAGAGTGCAAAGCTCTATCGTTCGTAATACGGCTTGAGCCGGACGACGTGCACCACCTCGGGTCGCGGCTGACGTCTTGTCGATGGTCGTGTTCCGTCGGGAAGAACTTCGTAGTTGGATCTCCGAGGCGTCGGATGATCTTGTAAGGCCCAAAGTAGCGCTTCAGCAGTTTTTCGCTGAGTCCGCGGCGACGAATCGGCGTCCACACACACACACTCTGTCTCTGGGCTGGAAGTGGATGGTGCGGCGACGAAGATTGTACCGGCGAGCGTCGACACGCTGTTGATGGTGGGTTCAAAGGCGGGCTAGTTGGCATGTCTCTTCTGCTCTCTGATCGACCGCATCGTCGCATCCGTCATCCATTGGCTCATGTGGCAGCATCGCGTCCAGCATGGTCGTCACTTTTCTGCCATGCACCAGCTCGAATGGTGTAAACCCGGTTGTTTCTTGAGCTGCGGTGTTGTAGGCGAACGTGACGTAGGGTAATACCTCGTCCCATGTCTTGTGCTCTACGTCGACGTACATGGAGATCATGTCGGCGATCGTCTTGTTGAGCCTCTCCGTTAGGCCGTTGGTCTGCGGATGGTACGCTGTGGTCCGACGATGGCTGGCGTGGCTGAGCCAAAGGATCTCTTGCGTGAGCTGAGCCAAGAACGACGACCCTCGGTCGGTTATCAAGACTTCGGGGGCGCCATGTCGAAGGAGAATAAATTCGACGAAAAACTTGGCGACTCCCACCGCTGTTTTCGACGGAAGGGCTTTCGTCTCGGCGTATCGTGTAAGATAATCGGTCGCGACGATAATCCAACGGTCGCCTTGCGTCGATGTTGGGAACGGCCCAAGTAAGTCCATTCCGACCTGCTGGAAAGGCGTAGTCGGGGCAGATATCGGCTGCAGGAGTCCTGCTGGCTTCGTCGGAGGCTTTTTACGTCGTTGGCACTCATGGCACGACCGTGTATACAAATGGACGGTTTTCGGGAGTCTCGGCCAATAGTACTTCTCACGAATCCGGCCGAGCGTCCTGCTGTAGCCAAGGTGTCCAGCTGTCGGGTCTTTGTGGCACGCTTGAAAGATTTCTTCTCGCAGGCTGGCAGGAACAACCAGAAGCCAGGCAGGGCTGCTGGTTCCGAAGTTCTTCTTGAAGAGCACGCCTCGTTGCAGAACGAAGCTTCACAAGTCTCGGGCCAAGAATCGCGAAACGGAACTTCCTTGACCTTCGAGGTAGTCGATCACGGCGTGAAGTTCGGGGTCGTCTCGTTGAAGTGCTCCCATGTCGGTATCTGTAATTGCTCCGAGAAAATAGGCGTCATCGTCGTCGTCGGTGCTGTCGGGAGGAGATTCGACTGGGGCCCTAGACAAACAATCGGCGTCATTATGCTTGCGGCCAGACTTGTGCACGATGGTTATGTCGAATTCTTGCAGTCGAAGGCTCCAGCGAGCGAGGTGTCCTGAGGGGTCCTTGAGCTTGGCGAGCCAACAGAGAGCGTGGTGGTCCGTGACAACGCGGAACGGGATCCCGTACAGGTACGGGCGGAACTTGATTAACGCCCAGACGACAGCGAGACATTCCTTGTCGGTTGTTGAGTAAATTGTCTCTGCCTTGGACAGTGTCTGGCTTGCGTAAGCGATCACCCTCTCCGCTGCGTCTTGTCTTTGGACGAGCACCGCGCCTAGCCCGGCGTTGCTGGCGTCGGTGTGAACTTCCGTTTCCGCTGATGGATCGAAGTGTCTGAGGATAGGGGGCGACTGGAGTCTTTCCTTCAGTTCGTTGAACGCTTGTTCTTGCTCCTCCCCCCACTGGAAGTTCACGACGTCCTTCGTCAGATGCATGAGCGGTGCAAAAATCTTGGCAAAATCGCGAACGAAACGTCTGTAGTAAGCGCACAGCCCAAGAAATCTTCGTACGGCTTTTTTGTCTGATGGCCTCGGATATTCGGCGACAGCGGATGTCTTTGCAGGGTCAGGACTTACACCTTGAGCACTCACGACACGGCCCAGGAATTTGAGCTCGCCGTAAGCGAACCGACATTTTGACGGCTTCAGTGTCAGTCCTGCATTCTATAGACAGCCTGTAGCACGGCTCGCAAACGTCTCAGGTGCTCGTCGAAGTCGCTTGCGAATACCACGACGTCGTCGAGATAGACGAGACAACTTTGCCATTTCAAGCCGGAAAGAACGGTGTCCATTACGCGCTTGAACGTCGCCGGTGCTGTGCACAGTCCGAAGGGCATCACTTTAAATTCGAACAGCCCGCGGCGTGACCAAGGCAGTCTTTTCACGATCTCGTTCGTCGACCTCAATTTGCCAGTACCCACTCTTCAGGTCCATCGACGAAAAGTATCGGGCGTGGCGCAGCCGGTCCAGGCGTTGTCGATGCGTGGCAGCGGGTAGACGTCCTTTTTTGTTACGGCGTTCAGTCGGCGATAGTCACGCAGAACCGAAGAGTCCCATCTTTCTTTTCCACCAGGGCTACCGGTGAAGCCCACGGACTGTTTGAGGGCTGGACAATGTCGTCATCGAGCATTTCATGGACCTGGTTCTGGATGACTTCTCTCTCTTTCACAGAGACACGGTACGGCGACCGATGAACAGGAAGCGCGTTGTCTTCAGTGACAATCCGGTGTTTCGCAACGGTCGTTTGGCGCACCTTTGATGACGTGGAGAAGCACTCATTGAACTCGGCGAAGTCACTGAGTTGCCGTCGTTGTGGGGTGGGCAGGGTTGGGTCGATGTCAAACTGCGAAGGCGGCGTTGTCTTGGGTGGCCACGGAGAGAGGTCTTCTGATATTCCGGCGATTGCGGCTGAGTCCGGGAGTTCCTCGGCGTGACCCACGGCGGTGCCTTTCGTAAGGTGCTGAGCCTCCTGTCGGAAGTTCGTTACGAGTGCAATATTGCGTCCGTATTGGAGCTCCGCGGTGCCTCTTGCGAGGCCGATCCCTCTTCTTAGAAGAAACTGGAGGCTTCCTTCGAGCAGAACGTCGCCGCAGAAAGTCTCATTGACCCCGACGGGTGCGAAAACACTCGACCGCAGCTTTTAGTTCACGTGGTTTGCGAGGACTCGTACCGCGGATGACATCGCTTTGGGTTCCTCCGGTGGTGGAGCAGGTTTTCGTAGCGTAAGCCGGTTTGCTCTGAGGTTCATGACGGCGCCATTCTCGCAGAGGAAGTCCATTCCGAGGATAACGTCCCTCGAACAGTCTCGTAGAACGACGAACTTTACCGGACACGTCTCGCCGTGAATCTCGACTCGAGCAGTGCACCTCCCGACAGGCGTAATGAGGTGTCCCCCAGCAGTTCGTATTTGCGGCCCCTCCCACGGCGTCGTCACTTTTCGAAGCGGCAAGAGAGCCTCCCACTCAAGACTGGGTAGTCTGCTCCGGTGTCGTATACGAGTGCCGATGCGTCGTGGCCGTCGAAAATAACGTTTAGGTTGTTAGACACCGATGCAGGCGCGTCGTTGTGATGCGGAGCGTCGGGAGAGTGGGAGCGCTCCGTCGTTCTTGGAGGCTCTTTGCTTCGGTCGTCTTCGGCAACGCCACCTCCAGGCGTTGCCGCGCTTAGTTTCCCCGACGAGATAGGGACGACAGGCTGTCCCGACGAGAGCGGCGGAAAGGCGAAAGCGCACGTCGAGGCGAAGGCGAACGGAAACCTCGGGGTGGGGTCGGCACCGGGAACAGGGGTCGTCGGAGGTACTCCTCGATGTCCCTTGGTCGATCCCCAAGGCGGGGTCGCGGGTCGCTCGGCGCGAAGGCTCACAGGCCCATTTGTCGGTACGGGTACCTCCGATAGACGACGTGATCGGCCTTGCCGCAGTGATAACATAGCGGTCGTCGATCGGCCGTGCGCCACACATCCGTCTTCCTTGGCTCCGGTTTTTCAGTGCGAACGAACTGGGGTTGCCCATCCCAACGTCGGAAAGTCTGTGGCTCTGGTAGGACACGTCGAGGTGGCGTCGAATACTGCTAGCTGGCGCCGATCTCGGAGCTACCGCGGCGTAGGTCAAAAAGGGCTCCTCGGGTGCTGCAACGCTGGCAGGAGCCTCAGGTTGGAATGCCCGCTGGACCTCCTCGCGGACAACTTCGGCTATTGACACAGAAGCAGGGTGCTCGGTAGCAGGCAGGAGCTTCTTGGTTTTCTCCCGGACGACGTCCCGGATGATCTCGCGTATGTCCGGGGTGTTGCTGCTGTACGGCGAGAGGGCAGCGAAGCCAGGAAGTCTCTGATAGTGGGAGGCGCGTGCTTAAAGGGCACGTTCGATGTTTGTTTCCTCGGTGATGAAGTCTTGAACGGTTTCTTTCACTCCTCGTATCAGGAACCGCAGCTTCTTCTCTTCAGGAGCGTTTGGGTCGGCGCGGTTCATGAGGCGGAGAATGTCCTTGACGGAACTTTTGACGCTCTCATTTAAAGGCCCATACGCACATTCGCGTTTGAGCGCGGTGCGTTCCGTAGCGGCAAGCGGACGCGTTGCGTTGCGAAGACCGCTTGCGCCAAACTTGTACGCACAGTTGCGTTGACACGCAGTCAGCCGCAGTCAAGAACGCAGTCAAGAACGCGCTATCGTCGCTAGTGGCTCACCAATAGTAAGCGAAATCCAAGGCAACATGGCGGCGCACAGCGACAGCGTCGAAGTGTTCGATCTTGGGACAATCTCGCCGGCTTCCCCGACGTTTTGTCAGGCTTGAACCATCGCAGCCTTGGAAAATACAGTCCCCACCGCTCCCCAAAACGAAAAAGCAAGCACTGTGGCCGGCGAACCGGATACGTCTCGCCGAGTCGGCCGGGTGGGGCGAGCGAACACGTCACCCCCTCTCCTCTTTCGGCTTCTGATTGGTCGAACGCACCCGAACGCGCCGCAACGCTTCGGAAAGTTGAACAAGTCTCTACTCGCTTGCGTCGCGCTACCGAGCGTTGCGGGGAGGCGTGCGTCGCTCCGCAAGCAACCGCGCCTGGCCGCAAGGACTCCGCAACGCACTCAAACGCGTTCAAACGCGAATGTGCGTATGGGCCTTAACCCTTGGATTCTTGCTTGAAGAAGTTCCTTGACCCGCTGACGTCGCTGGTGGCTGGCAAAAGTGCGTGGAAGCTCCGCCTGGAAGTCTTGCCACGACGAAATTGACGCTTCGTGGTTCTCGAACCAGGTGCGTGCAGTGCCTTCCAGAGCGAAGTAGACATTTCGCAGACTCTGCTCAGGACCCCATCCGTTGAACCGTGCGACGTGTTCGTACTGGCCCAACCAGTCGTCCACATCTTCATGAAGATTGCCACTGAGATTCGGCGGCTTCCTTGGTGGGGCCTGCACGTAGACAATGGACGTCGGTGGCGTTCCGTCTGGCTGCGACGTGGTGTTCATCGCCGGCTTCGGTAGTTTCTTTGTCCTGTCCGGCAGTGGTCCAAGTTCCAGCGGTGGGTCTAGGTTGCGGCGACTTGATCGGGTCTCGGTCCTCTCTTCGTTGGGTCCTCGGGGGCTTGTGGTCGGACTTGCACTGCGGGCCCTCGTAGGGGTGCGCTGAACGGACATGCGTACCCCGCACCGCCACCAAAATGTCACGAATGACAATTGATGAGGCAATGATAACTGAAGGGACTAAACGTTTAATGGGGCGAACTTGTGCCCAAAACAAAAAGGGAACAAAATAAAACAGCAGAGCGTCGCGGGCGTCGATGTCGGCGAAACCGCAGGATCGGGCGCTGGGGCGAGACTGACTGCGGCTTGGGGAGACCTTTTTGTACACGTGCGGGCTTCTGGAACATTCGGCGTAGAAGGTTCGGTGCGTAGAGCATTCTAACCTCAAATCAGCAAGACGGTTTTTGAATTCACCAGAACATCACATTACAGCGTCAACAAAAATGTGTAGACGCGGCCAGGAATCGAGCACCGGCCTTCTGCATGAAAGGTAAGCGCGATAACCGTTAGGCCGCGGGCGCGCTGCCTACTTGGTCAGCTGCGCTCGCGGCAATATACAATTCGCCACTTTCACGGCCTATTGGGGAAAAGATCGAGCAGTCTCGCCCCTAGTGGTACGCTTCAGCTGTGGAGACAACAAACCGAATTATCTTTTTTTATTTTTTTATCAGAGACATTGAAGATGACGATTTGAAGGCCGCTCCTCGTGAGACCAAGGCACTGATCAGAGCGAAGCGCCCGTGCCCAGACCGTCCTAGGCGAGCTTCAATTTTCTCGTTACGCTGCGTTAGTAAACCCCGAGCTGTGGGGACAACAAGCTCTGTAAAGCGCCCCCTTTAGTTCGATCTCCTGCCCAATAGAGGCCACTCAAGTTCCTATCAAAATGGCTGTCACCTGGATGATCGTCGTAACAGCAGTGCTAGGTTTGGTCTGCGACGCGTAAGTAAAGTGCGATTCACACATTTGTGTTGAGTCCGACCGACTGCGAGGATATACGTTGCTATGGCAACAGTTACGTCGGCTCTAACAAAACCGGTTTTTACCCCGTTTTGTTGGAGCCATCGCAGCTGTATCCATAGCAACCCTCCCACTCGGTCGGACTCAAGGCAAGTGTGCGAATCACCCTTAATTCTAATTTTGCTAAATACGAGCGATATGAGAGTCTTACGTCATACTTCCACGTCAGCAAGGTGTAAGCGAGCACGTCTATTCTGAAGTCGATCATCCAGGGGCTAGGGAGCGCGATTCTCACATCGCGGTGCCACCACCACTAAAAGTTTGGGATGTACAATATACGATAGACAGTGTAAAACATTTTATATTGTATAAAATCTGGTCAAACACTAAAATTTTATGTTACCAATTTTTTTTTTGTAATTCTTATTTTTGGTTGACATAAAGGGCGATCTATATTTTTAAGTTGTGGTTAAAAAAAACTTAGAGGCTCTTTGAACTAAGAAAGCAATTTTTATGTGCCTAAATAGAATACCTACATGTCACCAAAAAAAAATCCCCCCCCCCCCCCATCTAAAAAATATTTTAGCCAATTGATTGCGTTGCGAAAACGCTTTTTGAGTAAATTCCGGAACATGTTAGCTTCTATTCTGAAACGTCGACCCCGATATAGACGCAAGATTCGGAATCGCTCCTTTGAAGTGTGGTGCCTGGAACCAGTGTTGCACACGTTTCTCAAAAAGAGGAACGAAAGCTCGTTCTTCGTTCCTTCTGACTTTGGTACGCGTTCTTGTTACAAGTTCCATCTGTGAGAAAGGAACTCGTTTCCGTTACAGTTTAAAAACGGAACCTATCGTTACATATACTTTACTTTTGGGGTCCATATCATATGAGCGAATGGCATTTTAGCGAACAGCGACATTTGAGCGAATGGACGTTTTAGCGAATAACGGGGGCGCGCGTTAACCCATCCGCCGCGCTGCGCTTTACGCCGCTTCGCGGCGACAGTCTGCGGCGGCTCATTACAAAAATGTGAACCCATTTGGCCCACCCGAAAACGCTGCTTCGCGGCGTCCGACTATTCGCTAAAGTGTCATTCGGTGAAACGTGGGCGTTCGCTAAAACGTCATTCGATCAAGTGAGTGCCTCCCTTACTTTTGTATTATGTTACAATATTTAGTAATATCAAACAAAGCTTTTTTTTTTTTTCATGTATTCCTTCAAGTTACAACGTACGAATTTAAATGCCGTGATAGAAGGACACCAGGAGAAGAAAACAAACGGAAGTGAGATTCCATTTGTTGGTATATTCACATTGCCCCCCAGATTGCCCGAGCGTTTTACAACAACCTCACACCTTTCAGTCTAACAAATTCCCTTCTCCGAAATTAACGACAGTTGATTCTCGTTGTTGCTGTCCGCAAGACGAGCAAGTGGAGAAGTGAATAGGGCTTCTGGAAGGTTAGTCTTGAAAACAAATAGTCCTTCTTTGTGAAGGTTGGATTCGTTGTTCAGTTTGGAAAGGAGAGGGAATAAAGGTTAATTTATGTGCCTTTTAAGTGACCGTTCGTGCTCTTCTCGGCGCCGAGGAACATGGTGGCGCCTGAGGCATCTATATCATCGGCGACCGCAACCTCGGGAGTAGCGAAACATGGCCGCCCACGCTAGCACACCGCAGACAAACTATATAAGGGAGCGGAAGAACGATATTTATGCTTTCGCATGCACAACTCATAAGAAGTGCTTAGATGACCTCGGTATTGATTTCCAAAAATGTGTTTTCGTATTCAATGCGTTTCCCAAACCTTGCCCAAGCCTTTTTGTTTTTTTTTTCTGCAATATGTGGAAAGTTGAAAATTCCGAAAAAATAAATACTGTATGCCTCTAATAATTTAAATCCCCAACTATATCAGCTTTGAGTATATATAATGGCCACGCGTATACGTTTCGTTTTGCCCGTTAAGGCCGCCCGTGGAAAATACAAGGTTGTAAACATACGTGAGTGGAATGCTTAGACTCTAACGGCTTTTCAAGCTGCTTAGTGTCGATGCCAGCTGCATAAAAGGATCACTCATATTTTAATGTCGCAATTTCGCCGAAGTATTTCACACTGAACCGTTTTATAACATTGAGCTCAATGCTACAACATTGAGCAAATTATCGAAATAAGCTGTTCGCAGGTTTCTTTTACCGGCTTATTTGAAGGGACACCGACAGCGACCACGATAATTTTTGCCATCTGAACATCAGATAAGACCGGTGTAAAACAAAACATTTGAAAAGTTTTCTAAAATTAATATTTTTTTATTTCTTTGCCACCTCAAGGGGGAATTTTCCGTGACTTCCATATAGTCATTCACTCGCTTTATTTAATAGGAATTTTTAACTTAATTTGTATCGTTTTTCTACATGCGCTAATCACTTTCCTTTTTCGTACCTAGAAAAATGTTCAAGAAGCTTTATTTCGAGCCTAATTCTTTTAGATATCGTATGATATCGGTCATGGGTTTCCACGACGGCGAAAGTTCACCAGCTCGCCCTTATAATTTTATCTGTACTGTAGTTTCCCTGTTTATTTTTGCGCGCACACAGGGGAAAACATGCGTCATTCGCAGAAACAACTTTAGCACAGTAGAGCGCTTCTTTGAGCACCATTTGTGTCTCTTCCTCTCGTTACAATAGTTCATTCTTGACCGGGTACAAGCTCTGTAAAGCCCTTTAAGTATTTTGTTCCAAAGGATCTGCGATCAAAATGTCTCATTCAAGCTTATCTGGTTTTTTACAGGGTGAAAGACAATTGGTAGATGGTCACTAAGATTTCTTAGTCTGATTTCAAATAGTAACAAGGAACACTTGTCATAAATCATGCCAAAGTTTTTTTGTTTTTTTTTTTTCAGAATTTAAACGAATTGGAGTGAATATGTTAAATTACGAGTTATGTTAAATACGAGTCAAATACCACTTTGAAACGCAAGTAAGATACATATTCTGAAGAAACATTTTTGTTGAAAGCATTGACAAGACATTTCAAAAGTTTAGATTAATGCCCCATGGAAATAACTTTACTGAAAACTACAGAATATCACACCCAGGGTAATATGTGGGACGTTACAAAAAAGCAAACATCAGATGATGATGATGATGGTGACGATGATGATGATGATAATAATAATGATGATAAAAATAATAATCTGTGTATGTTTACACAGCCGGCAGTAGTCAACCTCAATGGGTGTCAGGGTGTCTCAGTTGCAGATGAGCAATTTAACCAGTGCAGTACAACCGCTAGCCTGGGGTCTTTAACGTGCACCACGCAGTAGTGATACACGAGCGCACGCCGGTACGATGCTCATCCAGATCGAAACGGGCAGGGGTGGCGATTGAGGCCAGGATACCTGGGTTCTGCGGCGCGAGCTTTCGCTCAAGGTGCTACGAGCTGGTTGGTGGGCGCTCCACAGTGCTACCCATCCCCCTATGGGATCGGCGCTGCGCGGCAATGATATAACAAATGTGAACAAATATGGATGCGACACCTAACACCAATTTTTTAGAGGCACGCAGACACGTAATCGTAGCTAGCCAGCAGGACGCATTCTTCAGATAAAATATAGTCTCACTAAAATAAATTAACTCCCTTTTAATTACAAAGCCTACCGAAATAATAATTACTAGAAATTAAATTTTCTTTTACTAAGTATTATCAGTTTTTAAATAAGCGTTTATACGTAGAAGGGCGAGTGAGTAATTTGGGGGATAAGACTATTTATTTGGAGGATCGATGAATGTAAATAAAAACTCCTCATAAAGAAGTTGAGGCTATGTTTTTTTTCTTTTTTTTTTTGTGTGTGTATCCGTACACCAGTTTTCCTGCACAAGAACAATTTTATAAATACGTTGGGCCCGACTATTTTATTCTACACATTCTTTTACGAATTATGCTTTGAAAATGTTTTCTTGTTTTCTTTGCTCTCTGGGAAGGACCCGACACTATGTTCTTAAACAAATGTCGGAGAGGGAAAAGAAAATTTATAAAACATTCTCCGAAAAACGTGTGCGCTGTGGCACTTTTCAGGACGTATTACGTGCTTATATTATGCCCTGTATCACACCGTACAGTTTATTTTTTTTTGGGTCGAAACATATTTCCCGTCGAGTCATTTATCGAGCTTCCTCGGTAGATCAACATGAATGGATTTAGAGTGTTCTTTGATCACTCAGAATGCTCAAATTCACGTTACATTAGTCAAAGTATCGGCTCTAGGTATTGCCTCTGCTTCAAGCCATACCCCGAGATGAATGTTAAACCAAAACAAAACTGTGTCAATTTCTTTTTCTTTTTTTTCTATTTCCGTTTTTGGGAATTTAGTTGGTAGATCAGCAACCGCCGCCCATCTCGGCCTTATGGAATATTTTTAAACTAATTGAAGAGCCACTCAGTTACGTTGTCGTGGGTAAGCTCGGCCCCCTTTTGAAAACTGCGACTGTTTCAACACAGAATGTGTTGCTCGTGTGTAACGAAAATTCGTTACACACGAGCCAAGGAAACATTTAGCGTACACACGTCATAGCAGCTAGGCAATGCGTAATCAAACAAAGCGCATAAAAGCAAACTATTCATCATACTTCATCAAAATTAGCGGGATTTGCTAAGCGGCACAGCCGGAATCAAACCCAGAACCGTACGATTCGCAACCCTGACGCATTTGCTGCAGGCGGCACTGGAAGGAATCGAACGGAAGAGCAAGCATGGTTTGAGACTGTCGACGCGCGAAACTGGCATCAATCAGAATGACGAAGCGTGACTTGCCACGTAATCTCACAATGCTTCTGGTCCCGAATGAATAAGATATTGACTTCATAATTCTGATAAACCCGGGGATTATACGTAAGTGTGCTGTGCCTGAAACGCGACCGAAATCAGATTCCGAAACCAAGTGTAGAAATGCATGATGCACCCATTAATGAATGCACGACACATTTCGTGCTCCCCGGGTTTGTGAGAATAATGGCAATAAGATTTTTTTTTTTTACTTTATTTTTATTTTGGAGCAAGTAATAGTGACCTCATTATTTTGAAGAGCAACCTTAGCGCCCCGATTATTATTTTCGGGAAAGATGGATATATTTAATCGTAGCACGTGATACGATAGCCATAAAAAATTATTTCACTTACAAATAATACCAGACAACGATGACAGCGATGCGCTCTTTGCACAGCCTTGGCACGATACAGCGAATCTCACTGGACTGCACGCAAGTTCCACATTCTCCAGATTCCTCTGCAAGCCGCGCTGCTAGTGATTCTCACGTTTCACTGTCTCTAATATACGCACGGCTCAAGTATACGCCAATGTCAACACGTACGCAGCGGATGGGATGTCGAGATATCGAGCTGCTATCGACGTAGCGTATTCCTGGACCTTGTTCTTGATGCATGTTTTTTTGTTTTTTTCTAACAAAAGCTTTTATCGCGTTGTCGGGAGCATATGTATATACGCGTACATATATGAACCATATATGGACCTTCAAGTTTCGCTTTGCGAGCGACGTATATTCTAAGTTGTCGTTTTTATATCTTGTTAAATGGCAGGCTTAACATTTTACGACCATAATATTCCCCCTTCTTTTGTTTTCTTTTTGACCGTCCTTCGGATGGTTTTGTATCTTTTTTATATATTGTTTCAGGTGACCAATGGGTGGAATTGTTTAAAAAATGTATGTTTTTTTTGTTTTTTTTTTTGCTTTGTTTTTAAAGAAGGATGTAAGGAGTTGCTAGCGTAGATTTCAGATTCAAACTTGTGCCGAACTCGCGTCTCCTTTTTTTTTGTGTGTGTTTTGTGCACATACATGTTGGATTCATCAAAACGCAAAAGGTTTCGAGGCACCCTTGAAACGAGTAACTCTGTTCGTTGATTAAATCCTGTTCAGCATACATTCTTGGTGCACACATTTCAACCCTGGAGACTGTTGCAATATGTGTAATCAGGGGCAAGACAAAAACGGCAGGAAGTCCATTTGGAATGCTCCTCCTTCCGGCACGTACGCGCTTCTTGCCTTCCGTCGTGCTTTGGCTGCACGTGCACGCTTGAGGTTCACGAGACGCCGAGGCGCTATCGAAGGTAGAGACATCGTGCTGGAAGTTGGACTACTGAAAGACCTTTCACTGCCATTCTCCTCTTCTTGTAAGTGATCATAGTACATGCGTGTAATGTTTATCCTAGCGATAATACTTTTGTTTTGCCAATTTTGAATTTGACTTTGGCAAGCGCCAAGTGGGTTCGGGAGTTTAAGAACGACTTTTGGTACCGCACATCGCTAATAACTTCTTCGTTATTATGGTGTTCATCGACGAAGGAGGACCCGTCTTACCTTTTTGCCAAGAGAAAGGTTTCTCCCTTTTTGAAAGTAAAAACAGGCACTGATTAAAGGTAGTAGCTGTTGCTATGTCTTGTGAGAGTTAGTGCCAGTTGCTAGATAAAGGTAGTGAAAGATACTGGGTTGGTTAGTAACCAGTACTGCCCTCTTGATTTGACAGAGAGTTTTAGGAAACCGTTTTTACACATCCGATACGGTACGATATGGGTCCTTCGGTACGAACTGCAACTACGAGACAATGTCTCTAAAATGTGCAGTGCACGCACCGGAGGGCCCATCGGAACGTGTCAGATGGGCAAAAACGGTCCCCTAAGAAACCTTACTAACTTCACCGCTCCTAACGGCAGTTACTGACAAGGTAGTGGATGTTGTGAAAAGCAGTTGTTAACTTCTAGTTGGTAAGTACTACTAACTTTTTTTCTAAGAGCGTATATCTTCCTGTTACCAGTTCAACCCGAATGCAAAGCAACGATCGGTATCACACTCCAGCGGTCGAGCGGTCTCAGCTGCAAACAGGCGTTCACCCGATCCTTTGTGCCGCTCAGACCACATGCCCATTAGAGCGCGATGCCTATTATCAGTGTAGGCACCCGCTTCACTTGAATACTGAGGTAACCGGTTTGGGGAACTACCTGCATGGTGTTTGGGAGAAAATAGAACAGGGTTTTTTTCGACCTGCGTATATAAACTACGCATCGCAGAAAGGTAAACTTTCGTGAGAACGTCACGCTAGAGGTGGTGATGATAGAATGAGAAAGTTTAGTAACGTGAAGTTACCCGGATCAAAAAATGAAAGAGAAAGGCGAAATTTCTTTATGAGCTGACGTCCACCGGTAAGCCTAATATTCATCAAACGAAAAAGATGTGGACGCCTGTAACACCTATTTTAATTAAATTAAAAAGAAAGAACTTGTCAGCAAGAAAGCAAACAATATTTTTCCTCTTGCTGCCAAAGGTTTATCACAGATATAAAATACACGCGTCCGGAATATCATCTCTTGTTTTCGCTATTAGGCTTAGGTGGACGTCGGCTAACAGATATGAGGTGTAGAGTTGGGCTAGTTGGTTGGAGACGCCAGCGCTGTTTTTGTGTCTTCCACTCGTCGTCCGTCTTTTGCGCTCTTTTTTTTTCCCCCTCATTTCATCATCGAGAGACTTTGTCTTTCTCTTGTATTCTTTGATCCATATAAATTCATTCTCTCAAACCTTCGCGTTCTATATCACCGCTGCTGTCACGTAGTTCCAGCTTTCTGTAATGCGTAGTTTATTTACGTGGGCCTAGAAACAACGATTTTCTCTTCTCCCGAACACACGGTACTTCTTCTATAGTAACCGTCTGAAAGACACTTGAATTCAAAGAAAGACAGCGCGTGCAAACACGGGTTCCCCGACTTGTGTCCCATGCGTGCAAGTAGGGAGCAGTATCCGCGTGAAGGTATAGATTTGGCAGGCTTGCACTTGCACGTGCTTGCTCACATGAGCAAGAACATGGCGGCGGTCATGCCCTGCGTTTCTTATATTGTCAGCGAGAATAGTTGTGGAAAAACGTTTCTTAGCTTACTTTTTATCACTTAACACATACACACACACACACACACAAACAAATTAACAAGGTGGCCGTCACCCTCAAATGATCTGCACGTCTGCAGCAACGCACTTCGTTACTTTTTTCTTTTTTTTTTTCGTCTTTACAATTTTATGGTAGCTGGTTATTCCGTGGTGGTGCGTGACTCCATTCACAGGCACGGACGCTCGCCTACAATATGTACGCGTCTTTTTTTTTTTTTTTTCTCAATTAAAGATGCGCACTGAAGCCCGAACAGGCGTCAGCGCATGCAGACGCCTCAATAATCGACGCGAGCCGCCACTTTCGCAGGTTGCGAAACTTGCAGGAAAACTATGCGTGCGCGGGGCTCGATTTGTTTCGCATCTTCCGCACGCACACCCGTTCTGTCATAGCAGTCGGAACGACTTTCCGGGACGTTGCCTGCAACCGTCGTGGGGAAACAAACTACATAAGAAGAAAGACGAAATGTTGCGGGGGCGGGATAAGAGACGGCACGGTCATTAGCGTGTATACAGCTTCCGCATTCAATCCGTGATTATCCGGGAGTCTGACGGCAACTGGCGCGATGGGATCGTCGATGCTTGTCGTAATGGCGTCTAGCCGGAACATCAAAGAGGACTTTCTCGAGAAGAGTTAGGCCCAAGCATTGAGACGGGAATGCCCTACGCTAGCTTATCTGGAAGAGCAGTCCAACGTGGGAAGGCTGTCGATTCTGAGGAAGGTCCTTGCGGTCGGTGTTTTACGTAGACGGGAGAGGAGGTTTCTTGCTAATATCTGTACCAAAGGCTTAAATGTTACTCTTAAAAATGTAGGCAAGGTACAGTTACCTGATCCGTCATGGGATTAAATTGAAAATGGAATTATAGTCTTTAGATATATATATATATATATATAAAGTCAAAGATGCGCACTGCCGGAGTTACTAATACGAAGTTTATTGCGACGTTTCGAGCGGGGACCACTCTTTATCAGGTAACGAGTGTACAACCCGTAAATGTTTATACAATATATATATATGAGTGTACAGTTGACTCTTATTAATTCAAACTCTCTTAATTCAAACTTGCGGATGATTCAAACTAACCTGCAGGTCCCATCCTATGCGTCTCTATGGGAGGGAACTCCCGATAATTCAAACTTCGCTTTATTCCAACATATTTTCGGCCCGCTTCGAGTTTGAATGAACGAGATTCGACTGCATATATGATATATATGTTTACAGTTACGGTTTGCTAACAAAAAAACACTACGTTGTGTTCTAACTCCTGATTCATTTGTTTACCTTTGAAGTATGATCCCAGGTTCAGATGCCAGGATTAAAATTTCAGTTTCGTCTTTTTGATTCGACACTTCAATCACGCTAGGGTTTGAAAAAAGAAAGGACAGGGCAGGAAGACAGGGGCTATGTTCCAAATCTTACCGTAGTAACCTGTCTGCTACGTCAGCGGTTAATACCACGTGACATCACGAGCAAACGATCCGCGACTCGATTTTGGAACGGCCGGGATTATCACCTGGATACTGCGCGGATTGGCTTCGCCTTGAGCTTCTGCGAAAAAGAAAACAACAACGTTGGCGGAAAATAGCAGACGATCGCTTTTAATCATGGGTGAAGCACTCAAGGAGACGGTATATTGGCCGCTGTTAGGTTTTTCTTTAACAGGTGACGACGGCTTGTTTTTGGAGGTGGCTCCACCGGCTCCACTTGGTCAACTTACTTTTTGGGCTGTATATTGAGGGGAAAATTACTTACTCCTTTCAGTTAAACATCAAACATTCGTTTTTTATTAAGCAGCGCGCTCGCTCTGATTCCACTCATGGTACCCTAAACGTGCACGTTCCACGCATCGTAATTTGCCTTGATTACGTTTTGCGGACATTTAGAACACTCTTTCACACGGTGTAGCGGTACTCAACAGTGATACATGTAACCTAATAACCTTAGCATTGTCAAACACACATACTCACATGCACACACACACACACACACAGAAAGAAATTTCAATCCAAACGACATCTTCTGGGGTTTGGAAAGAAGGTGTGGTTGTTGACTGATCATATATACATGAAATCTTGAAATCATTCACTGCCTTACAAGCGTCATTACGCACAATCTGAAAAAAAAAATGATTTCTACGTCATCTACTGCGTCCGAACATCTTTAGCCTTGAACATAAGAATACGGAGTTCCCTCCAACGCCGAAGACGACGATGCAAGCCCCTGCTTACGCTCGCACTCTAAAAAGAGAATCAGGTACTGTCGAGACCGGTTATAACGAAGTCGGTTGTAACGAAATAGCGGCTACAGAGAAGCGTTCACGATTTCCCATTCCCTTTTGCTCTTCGTTTTAACCGAAGTCCGTTATAACGAAATAGCGGATATAGCGAAATGATTTCCGATTACGGTTGACTTCGTTACAACCAGTCTCGATAGTATACCTTCCTGCGGAAGGCGCACGGTCTGAATGTGGTGGACAGTCCATTCGTGTGTTGAAAACAGCAAATAACAGTAATCACACATAAATGACAGCACCTGATCGTTCCCTGTCATTTGGAACGTCTGCCACCAAAGCCTACGAAGCAGACAAACTTCGACGCCTGTGAGCGCAGAAAGCAGACAACGAGCACACGGCAAACAGATCACGTGACGTCTTTACTCACGCTAACCATCGATCGAGGAGGGTAGCGTGAGTAATTACTCCGGAATTCTGACGTCATCGAGTAAGCGCGAGTAAGTTTTGAAACGCCACGGTACGAAACCTTTACTCCGGAGTCAGATCGAGTAAATTTTGGAACACAGCCAGAGAGGCTAACCTAAACTGATATGTCTTTGTGTATTTGTCCGCGTAATTTGGACTAGGTCCAATGAAACAGCCGTAAGTTTCTCTGGTAGGATTTCCTCTCATAATTATTTGTATAAAAATTGCAGCTCGTTACAGCAACTTAGATGCGTTTAATTGATAATTTAATAATTACCAATGAATATTTAAACAAATATTTACCAAATAATAATTTAACAGCTTTTTTTATATCAGACGAAGCAAGAAAGTCGCACCGAATTTCTATGCTACTGGTCCCAGGGTATACGCAGGTCGTCATTCAAAAGGCAAAATATCACCGTTTACTCTTCTTTTAGTTAGCTACATTATTATCGTTTCGTTTCACATCAATGAAATTTTTAAATAACTTTTTTGTTTGTTTTGTGCTCAATACAAAAGCTGGTTGGTGTTTTTTTTGTGTCTATAGGATGGGACTGGGAGAGAAACAAACAGGCACGAAAGTATTCTTCACGATGTGCCCATCGGTCACATCAGGACCGGAATTTCTTCAAAAGATGACGTCGAAAAGTGTGGCTCGGCTCCCTACCGGCATCGGAACGATTGTAGACATAGGACTTGACGTCTCATATACCTTTGGTAGATTACTCGCAAGAGCTTCGCGCTGCTAGCGGGTACTCGTGCCGTCGTTCAGCACGGATCGAGCACGTGCCCGCCAGCACCCGCAATTCCAAGCTTACGATCTACGAACACTTATGTATGCTTCACGGCGATGCACAGGGAACGTCAGTTGGCATTCTTTCTTTAAGCCCGGTCTAAGTCTGTTCACACGGTGCGATTTTGCTTGTGATTTGGCAATTGCGACGTCACTCGTGCGGCAGAAAATGCGTAGTGGAGGCTGACGGGTTCGACGCCGCAGCTGCGAAATCGCAAGCAAAACCGCACCATGAGAATCGGGCAATCGATGGTGCGATTTTGCTTGCGAATTCGCAGCAGCGACGTCGGGCACCGAAGCTTCGCCCGGGCTTTTTTTTTTTCGCAAGAGCGACGTCGCGACTGCGAGATCGCAAGTAAAATCGCAACATGTGATTCAGGCTTTAGTTTGTGCAACCAATGAAAACCAGGATCGGTATTGTTCATTCCTCATAACTCTTGGAGCACAAAACAAACAAAAAATGAATACGGAGTGAACAGGGTGATTTCCACAGAAAACATGACTGGAGAGCGAGCACGCGTTTTTGTTGCTATCGCGACCGAATTTAAACCGGAAGAAATGCGGTCCCTTCGAGGCCTCGAAACATTTGCAACAGCTTTCGTATTCAAAGGCAGCGGAGCGGCCTTGAAGCTCAGACAATGCTTTGTGTGTGTGCTGTGCAGTGTGTGTTGTTATACACCTTGTCAACTCTTAAATTTATGCAGCTGTACTGTTCACGCTGAGATAGGAGCAAGGGGGAGGGGTTAGTTTGCTCGTTTGAGAGAGTCAACGTTGGAAAGAGGAAGAACCCGGGAGGCGTACACTCTAAAGAATGCCTGCGTGTCTATCCACCATGCAGAGCACTCGGTGGGTCAATCACAGCGATTAACGAAGCGTACTCAGCGAATGACTGGACAGTTTGGTTCGAGAACGCAATTTTCGCACGTACAAAGCTCAGTGGCGATGCTCAGTTGGCGTTTTAAGATAAATCCGTTCATTTTTCATTTTTGTCTGGCGGACCAATGCAGCGATCGGTCTATCACGTACATACCTCGCAGAAAAGCAGCCTCGCAATTTTTTTTATTTTTTTAGAGCGTAGTGTGTTGTTCCTGAATTTTTTTACTAAAGCGAGAGTTGCAGATTTTTTTTTTTTTTAAGATGGGTTATTTTTTAGTGCAAATTTTTCGACCGTAAGCTTGTGCATTTCTGCGTAGATGCGGCCGCCGATACTCTTCATAGCACTCCGATACTCTTCATAGCGCAGGCAGAATTCTAAGTGGAAAGACTCAAAACAAAATTGAAATATAAGTTTCGACGATATAGTTGCAATTTAAGCTATCGTTCTATAATTAGTGCATTTCATGCATTAATTTGTAGACCTTCAGAGTTGCAGGTTACCGTCATTTTTGTTTTCTTTCTCTTTACCTTCCTTTGAAACTACGTCGACGTTACGTATCTCTCATCTCCTATCAGGAGCACGACTACGAGCTCCCATTGACTGGTAGCGGCACCTGGTTACGATACCATCAACCCACAGCTAGGATGGACGTGTTGCGCGGGCTCGCCGCCTTGCTGCTTCTGTGGCCAACAGCTGCGGTTCTTTACAATTAGTTAATGGTGAAAGGAGCGAGAAGGCGACGGTTGTTATGCGCCGGGAAGGGCTCTGCCCACACTGCTCTGCATGCCTAGCAGGTACCAGTCTCGGGCAATCCGGCAGGTATGACGTAGTCAGTTACACAAAAACGATGCGTATGTCTGCGAATCGCTTTGTCAGTCATGCCAAACATACCCGATGTAGCTTTGGCCGCGAGCTTCAAAGCGTGTTTCCAATTTGACACACACACGTGCACACACACACACACACACACACGCCCCGCACACACACGCACACGCACGCACGCACGCATATATATATATATATATATATATATATATATATATATATTTGCAAATACTTGCCAAACTTGTACCTAAATACAAATACAGAAAACTTCGAAATGTATTACAATACACAAATACAACGACGGGTATTTGATCATTTCAAATACGTTTACATATATTTTTGTTCCTTTAGTTTGACATTTTATACTATATTCCCTGGAAAAAAAGACCGTACCCATATAAATTGTGGAGTTTGTATGCACAAAGAATCAAGTGCCTAAAAAGTAAGATTCATTTAAAAAAAAATGTTATTTGGCATATGATAGGCAGGCTAGAAAAAAAAAAAAGTGTATTCAGTGCGAGTTTAACTACAAAGGTAGAATTGAAGCAACAAAGCCTTTTTCAAACAGCTGGTCGTTAACGCGACACCTTTAAGAATAAATGCGCCCAACCAAACACTGGTCAATCATTCTACCCATCCCCATTTATTCCTAAATCTTCTCTTCCGTCTCTTTCTTCGATGTTTCTCGTCGCAACGAAGGTTGTCGAAATCGTATTTGATAGCGAAGAACCGTGGCCAAAATTGTGCTTGAACAGTATTAAAAAAAACAAAAAAAAAACATTGTTTGGATCTATTTACAATCGACATATAGTGTATCTAACGTGTAATTAAACACGAAATACAAAATACTTCAAGTATTTTAAATTCCTTTTTTAAATACTTGCATCTGAAATAGTGCCCATCCCTGCTGTACACAAATATATCTGTCGCGGAAAATTTAAATTCACGATTCGTCTCAGCTATTGTCAGCTATCCTCACGTCAAGTCCCCACCGAAGGAAATTAAACCGTCCGGCCCCTTGGACCTAAGTTGAGAACCAAAGCGTGGCTGACGAAGCAGCATTCGACTGGGGCTCGGTTCAATCAACTAAACACGAACCCCGCCGCCCGGCACAGTCCCAGTCTGTGCCCCGCTCTCGGTCGAGGCAATTAAATGACGAATCGAATCCAGTCCACAGGCCTTGCGTTGGAGAACATTGAATTCTGTGGAAAACAGCGGAGCTCCGGAAAACGGGATAGACAGAACGCCCCCTATAGTTCGATCTCTTCACCAATATGTGGGGACAACGTCCTGTGGCACTGAAGCAAAGCTGTCGGTGCCCGTGTGACAAAACTCACGTTGCCTAAATGCCTACCGTCCAATATGACCTTTATATATATATATATATATATATATATATATATATATATATAGAGAGAGAGAGAGAGAGAGATAAGAAGTGCAACTCGTGCTTCACGTCCCAAATCGGAAGCATGGTTAAAAAGTTTCGTGCTGTAATTTCGCTGGTTGAATCGAATAGTACATTTCCATCCTAGCTTTAGTACTTTTAAGAGGCCACTGTGGGGGTTATGGATGATGTATGGGCTATTTGATTCGACTTATTCGAGCCAGTATCCGCACACCCCTGGAAAATGGTGACGTTAATTTAACATATTTGTAATTTATTTATTATTTATTTATTTATTCAATACTGCAACCTCATTGAGGTTTTAGCAGGGTGGACACTGTGGTACAACAAAATGCACCAATCTTCACGAAAAAGTACATGACAGGTGACGCAATGTACTTCCTTAAAATGAGCTTCGTCGTGTATGCTGACTGTCGTTACCTTTAAAAAGCTGTGCGCAGTAACAAGAGCATTTCGTCTTCTGGGCTGGGTGCCCTCGATGTTTGCAATGGATGAGATTTGCTAGATACCTTCACACCATGACTGTAATCGTTACGAAATACTTGCGTAAGAGCACACGCTTGGATTAGCCGCTTGGCGCAGTACGCCCTTAATCTGTTTTGAATGGTGCACGTGTGGATCGGTGGAGCGTATCAGCTCTTGCGGACGAAAGAAAAAAAAAAGGAAGAGTGATATAATCTAAATGGTTTTCTAGGTCTTTTTTATTTTCCTTTTGCTATAATGGAAATTTCTGGCCCGCTTTGCTTGGCGTCGTAATGTAAACCCTGAGACAAGGAAAAATAAAATATTGCACGAGACGTGTCGTCTTTTTTGTTATTTTATTTCTTTATGTCTCGGGGTTTAGATTGTGACGTTTTCTAACCAGCTCGGCCTGCATTCGCTCCTTGCTTGGTGTGTGGTTTTGAAAGCGCGATGAAATGTATTGATGTTATTGGGTTGTTTGAAAATTAAAGACAGAGATAGGAAACGATGGTAAACTCAACTGCGAAGTTGTGCTTTCCCCAGCGCGGCTGGCCTTGATGGGGCACGTCCCAGCTTTAAAGTCGTTCGTGCAAACAGCGTATTTTTTTATGCACTCCAAAGATGTACTTTTCTGTATAACAAGGAGAAAAGCAATCATGACTAACACTAAAGGGATCACAAAATATTACGAAGTTCATAGTATGATTAGATCCAAAAAACGCCATGTGTCCGATGTGTCCAGTGGCAAACGTCATACGTACACCAGCTCGTGGAGCGAAAGCTCGCGCTGCAGAACCTGGGGGTCCTGGGTTCAAAACCCCGCCCCTGCCCGTTTCGATCTGGATGAGCATCGTACCGGCGTGCGGTCGTGTGTCACTACTGCATGATGCTTGTTAAAGTCCCTAGGCTAGCAGTCGTACTGCACTGGCTAAATTTTTCATTTACAGTGGGTAACAACGTCGCCATGTTCTGACAGACTAAACTCCCGCTGTATAAACAACAAACGACTAATTCGTTTTGTTTGCTACGGTCGCATCCATGTGTCCGCGGCTATTGTGCCTCTAAGAACATATTATTGACCGCCGGATACTATACTCATTCCCAATTCGAATGTCGGAGAATCACTCCTCCTCCCAGCAGGCCTTGGCTCAAGGTGCATCATGCACGAATGCGCTTGTATGCATACTATAAAAATTACATCACGTGAAACATCTTTGGTGATAAGACGTGCCCATGCCGTTCATTTCGTCGCTGTACATATTCTGGAAGATAAATAATGTACTTTATCAAATCTGTCGTTTTTTCATCACTAAGATTATACACAAATGTTATCAAAGCTGACAGAGAGAACTTGAAAACGAACCTACTGGAAACATAAAAATTGTTGTGTGTATGTTTATACAGCCGGAAGTTAGTCTGCCTCAGTGGGCGTTTGGTGTCTCAGCTGTAGATGAGCAATTTAGCCAGTGCGGTACAACCGCTAGCCTGGGGTCTTTAACGTGCACCGCGCAGTAGTGGTACACGACCGCACGCCGGTACGACTCTCATCCAGATCGAAACGGGCAGGGGTGGGGCTCGAACCCAGGGTCCCTGGGTTCGAGCCCCACCCCTGCCCGTTTCGATTGACTTACTTAAAGCTTTTTGCTGCCTTTCTGAAATTGACTTACTTAGAGCTTTTCACGGTAATGCCCAGTTTCTAATGAATTCATACAATTGTGTTCATAATCAAGAACTTACTTGTTATAAAAACTGAACACTTTATTATCCCAGACGCAATGCTCCTCAGTACATTTTTTACGCAAACTGTTTGGCCTCCTGAAACACCCCTTGTTAACAAAAAAGGTCAAATAAAAAGAGGGAGTAAAGCGCTGAGCAAACACACCTTCGGCGAGGACTGAACGGGCGACTTTACTTTGGAATCACCGCGTAATCGTACTACGGGAAAGGAGCCTGCGCGACGGCCTCTGCATGCGTGTTTGCTGGCTCAATCAGCAAGGACCTCTGGATTCTGGTACTGTGTGAACGCCGTAGACTGCTGTTTCTGTTTGCGCGCATTCGGCACGACGCAGGGCTGCTTGCAAGGGCAACATTAAGTCAAGTCCCGAAACACCTTCTTCATGCCGATATCCGTTATCAAACAGATAGCGCGGTTTCGCGAAAGGCTGTTCTTCACGCAACTCGTGAGTGAACGTGCTGATGATTAACCCTTTCCGACATTTTCCCTGGTTTTCGATACGCGATTGTTTATTCATGTCTTTTGTTTCGTGTTATCATATCTCAGAAGGCATCACCGTCGACGGCACAAATCAACAAGCTCGATCTGGAATGTATCTTGGGTTGCACACACCCGTAATATCTCACCTTTTTTTTTTTTTTTTTTTTTTGTCAGCGGAAGTTTGTGACATTTGTCGGGAAACTTTTGGCGGCTGGCAAGCCGAACATTTAGGCCGCTATGTGTGAACATCGGCTGTAGCCACTGACAGAATGAGAAAGTCGGGGCGTGTCTTCCGAACTCTCAGCACCCAGCACTCTCTCACTGCCTTCCGCCGTGCTTATCTGCGCGTGCCCGCTCGAGGTGCACTTACGGCGAAGCGCTGTCCAAAGTGTAGGAAGCTCACGCTGGGGGAGGACAACTGAAACTTCTTCCCCCCTGCCTCTGTCGTATTTTCCGTAACTTCATACTTGAGGGCCACCTTCTTTGTCTGAGAAGGCAAAACTATGGGCGCCCGTGCGCTTATGAACGTGCAGCTATAGATTAAAGGCACGTTCACACACTTGCGTTTGACTATAACCGAGTGAAACAAGACCGGGTTTTAAGCCTTTTGTGACGGCTGACGACCGGCTGCGTTGCATCGCAGCCGGTCCTAAGAAGCTTCAAAACCGGTCTGGTCTCACTCGGTCGTAGTCAAGCGCAAGTGTGTGAACGGGCCTTAAGGCTGTGCACGCGCGTTCTTCACTGCTTCTGAAATACCACCGGAAGTTGTCCTAGCCAATGATTCTTCACGTTATTGGCTACACCAGTTAGTGCAGTCCGTAACAACCTAAGAACTCGACCAGATGAAAAACAAGACGCGCCTCTGTGCATTCTAAGAAACGAAAAATAACAGAGCGAATTAAAGTTTACCAGTATGGATTTCTGCGAAAGTTTCCAACGGATATGTGCTTCGCGCAATGCCGCTCTCTAGTGTACAGAACTTGTCTCGCAGTGAAGGCCTCTCCGCTTTCTCTGCCCTTTTTGACCCGACTGACAGAAGGAAGATTTGGATAACGGATACCGATTATCTTAGAGGCACGGACCTGCTTTAGATACGACGCGCCAGTTCGCAAATAGTCGCGCAAGGAGCAGCGCGACCAATGACTTCGAGTGAGGTAAGTCAAGAGCATCGTCTCACTTGAGCTGCACTCATTATTCGTAGGTGTATACACGAACTCAACTCTGTGACGTCACGGCGCGGTGGTGGCGCGTCGGTCGCACTTCTGGTCTGGGGCTGTGGGCAGAAGTTCCCATGCCAGACGTGTATTCCTGCGTTGTTTTAAGAGGAACCAGACAAAAACCTGGCTTCTCGTCAAGACGCCGCAACTGGGGCCGTACCAAAAGTGTCGAGAAAGGTTTGAAGGTCAGTTTCCATGTGCTCGGTTCGTCCGAGAATCTGGATATGTGACGTGAAAAGAGAAAAGCAGACGCCGTCGGACAACGATTGCTTGGGTGGGAAGCACTTTGGGTTGAATTCACGGATACCTGTGGTCATCAGATTTATTTGTTTTGTTCCAACCTGAACGCCAGAAAACCGTCAAGTTGTGCGGACCACCTGTGGACTACGTTCAGTGCGTCTTCAAGTTCAAACGGCCGCCTGATCGTTCGAACTGTCGTCTGCCCTTTCAAACGTTTAGGCTTGTCGTCTTCTCTTTTAGACGACACCGGCCCATAGACCAAACGTGGGCCCGCTACTTGCGATAAGAAGTAAGTGCAGGCCTCATAAGCCTTAAGTCTGAAGGTTGGTAAGCAGGCTCGATGTAAACAGTAGGTACAAGGAGATGAAAATAATCCCTGGAGAAGGGGAACAAGGGGGACAAAGGACAGACACCTGTTTTTTGTCCCCCTTGTTCCCCTTCTCCAGGGATTATTTTCATCATTCTTGTCCAACTCGCTTGCACCTTTGCATTTAATTGCATTATAATTACAAGGAGATGTTCATCATTGTTACCAGTGGCCATCACCGGCTCTTTATGCCTGATTCACAAGGTCCGACTGTGCTTTAGATTTTCAGTATCGACGTCGACCATCTCAGCTACGGTTCACGCCTTTGCACACTGAGGGACGTCGCGACTGAAAATTTCGAGCGAAATCAAATCATGCGAATCAGGGTTTAGCGTACATTCTGCGGCGTCCACGCGGAATGTATGTCACATTATTCACGCCAAATTTTGCGGTGTAACGAGCCTCGTTAATTTCGCTGAGGCCGCTCAAGTAGTCAGACATTGCCCAGGAAGACGTAGAATCAACAATTCGAACGCGAAAAAGGGCAGGGGGACTGATACCGACGCCGACAACATCGCATTTCAATGGTTTGTTTATGGGCGACGGCGAGCTTCTTGCCCATACCCCCGTCGCGCATGCGCGGCGCCGGTGGCGTCCGCTAGGGGCGCTCCGGTTTGTTTGTAAACATGAGTTGGTGTATAGTGTATACACCTACTCGCGTTTCCGGCATCCCACCGAAGCGGCGTGTGAGTGTGTGACTAATGCGCCTAGATTTCAGAGTTTTTCCAACTGATCAATCACGGTCACGTGGTTCGTAGGCCGTGTTTGCAATACGAGCTACGAGTAAGTGGCGAAAGCGTCAATCGGCTTCAAGCGTCTCCGCCTCTCCAGCCGCTTTTCTCCTCGACAGGCGGCAACACAACGCATGCGCGCTGGCTAGCAATCGGCGCAGGAGACTTCCGCCATTAGATTGCAAACGCTTCCCGCGGTTTGGGTTGCTTCCTCTCTTTAATCTGGCCTCTCCAAGTCTGACGACTCAAAGTTTGCATCTCCTGTCGAGTGGATGCTTTCTGCCGCGTTCCCATCTCAGATCAAAGATGTACACAACGCGACACAGCGTAAACATGTGATATCCGTTTTTTTTTTTTCTTTTCTTTCAAAATTAACCGGCTGTCATAAACCCAACCATAGCCCCCTTTGTACTCACAAAGCCTGACAGTTCGACGATGGAGCCATGGAGTGACCGGTCGCAGATTTGGAGTGCGAGGATTGTGTTGCACAGAGCATCAAGGAGCCATTTCTCGGGTAACCTGGACGTCAGCGCACAGTTTTTGCAGCGGCGAGGACCCGAAACACACTTGTTCGCTCTAGAAAACTGTGTTTCGGCGTCTCGGCGCAGCGGGGCGCCTGTCGCGTGGCTCTCTTCTCATCTTACGTTGTCTGCCGCTCCACCTTTTCCATTTCGGCGGCCGCTTCTTATGGCGATCTGCCAGGCTTTGTCAGTATATATGAGTATATGACCCTACTAATGTGACGGTAAGTCCTTATTTAGGGCGGCATCCTAAGCAGTAGACCTTGGTGCCCGTTGAATAATTTGTCTGAGTAAAATTTAAAAAAAAAAAAGGAAAAATGTGCCGATGTTCTGTCCGCGTTAGGGTTGGCGGACGACGCATAGGATAGGTTACGGGAGCACAGTGCCTATATGTGTACGTGTATAATCCCCTCGGTACACTTGGCGGTGCAGAGCAGCAGGTGTGGGTGCTCCTTTATATTTTCGGAGACCAGAGGCCAGATTCACGAAACGATCTTACGCCAAAAATGTGCGTAAGACAAAACTTAAGAACAAATCCGTATTCACGAAACGAAATTTTCGTAAGTTTTGCGCAGGTTACGACGAAATCCTACGACAGCTCCGAAGCTGTCTTACGCACTTCTTACGATCAAATCAGCATGGCCGACAGCGTCGCTCAGTTGGTCGCGACAACCAACGGATGTTTATTTTTCTACGTGCGCTTCTTACGCGTCCCGACTTCAAGCAGCAAGAAACAAGTAAAAAGTACTTGAAACAGACCACGACGAACGAACAAGAACGCTGGATCCACAGACACCCGGGAAAAACTCCAAGGGCCACGAGTACGGACTCCGACCGATCGGCAGGTAGGCCTAGCGGGCACTCCGACTCGGCGCAGCGATGATCTGACGGTCCTTGGCGAAGACCGTCTGCCCACGACCGGCTGGCGTGCTGAATGGAATATGCCCGCGCGACCCTTGTGAACCCTTCCCGTATTATAGTTTGATCGCTGACCTCAATTCTAGATTAAGAGGTCAATCTCTTCCTCTTGTCATCTCCTTGTTTTCCGAGGCAACGGTGACGAACGCTGTCGTCGAAAAGGGGCTCTCATTGATTCTATCTCTGTTTTGTGTGATATCAAGCTCAAATAAACGCCGTATGGATTACCTTCGCAATATGGTATGTACACTTCATTATTAGTATTCCATTTTATTCTGACACGACTGCACCTCACTGTCGATCGCTGTAACAGTTCGTGGGTCGCAATGCCGGTCCAACCTTTCTTCGCCGGGTGTCACGTCAGCATCGAGTTGCATTTGTAAAGGATCGGTCCCGAAGCGCTTATCAATTCGCGGTCCAACAGCGCAAATCCAGCACTTCGATCAAACACGCGCGTCCGCTCCGTAGTGTGAACAGGCATTTACGTGGCTCTTGCTTACACTGTCGTAGCTCAAACGTATATTTTTTTTTTTAACGTCGGCACGCTCCCGCATCTCCGAGGCCGCAAAAAACGCCGCGGCGATTTGTTCCCATCTACGTCGCTTTGCAAACGACTGCGGGCCGTCTTTTACCAACGATGACAGTTGTGTTGACTTGGTAGCGATCGAGTTCGTAGCAGTCAATGGGGGTGGTTACGCATCCCGGCCTCGACATTCGGGCGAGTTTAAATCGTGTTAGCGTCGACATATCACTGCAGGAATACGAAACCCCAGACAAGCAGTGGCAGAAAGGCCGCCTGTGTTATGAAAAATCCACGTGCTTCGAACGGCTCCGAACGGCTCCGAACAAATGCCGAGCTCTCCGATTGGTTGTTCGTGCTGCCGAAGACGCCGTCGCCATAGCAACAGCACCGGTAAGTTTTAGTTTCTCCGTACGACAACGTCGCTTTCCTCCTCTCACTTAAGAACGCATTCGTGAATACCGATTTCTCCTCTTCTTGCGATGTTCTTAACTTACGGACTTCTTAGCTAAGTTGTCGTAAACTAAGAAGCTCTTCGTGAATCTGAGGCCAGATTCACGAAGAGCTTCTTAGTTTACGACAACTTAGCTAAGAAGTTCGTAAGTTAAGAACATCGAAAGACGAGGAGAAATCGGTATTCACGAACGCGTTCTTAAGAGAGAGGAGGAAAGCGACGTTGTCGTACGGAAAAACTAAAACTTACCGGTGCTGTTGCTATGGCGACGGCGTCTTCGGCAGCACGAACAACCAATCGGAGGGCTCGGCATTTGTTCGGAGCCATTCGGAGCCGTTCGGAGCACGTGGATTTTTCATAACAAACACAGGCGGCCTTTCTGCCACCTCTTCTCTGGGGTTCGCATCCGTGCAGTGATATGTCGACGCTAACACGATTTAAACTCGCCCGAATGCCGAGGCCGGGATGCGTAACCACCCTCATTGACTGCTACGAACTCGATCGCTACCAAGTCAACACAACTGTCATCGTTGGTAAAAGACGGCCCGCAGTCGTTTGCGAAGCGACGTAGATGGGAAGAAATTGCCGCGGTGTTTTTTGCGGCCTCGGAGATGCAGGAGCAAGCCGACGTTAAAAAGATACGTTTGAACTACGACAGTGTAAGCAAGAGCCACGTAAATGCCTGTTCACACTACGGAGCGGACGCGCGCGTTTGATCGAAGTGCTGGATTTGCGCTGTTGGACCGCGAATTGATAAGCGCAAGAAAGGTTGGACCGGCATTGCGACCCACGAATTGTTACAGCGATCGACAGTGACGTGCAGTCGTGTCAGAATAAAATGGAATACTAATAACAAAGTGTACATACCATGTTGCGGAGGTAATCCATACGGCGTTTATTTGAGCTTGATATCACACAAAACAGATAGAATCGATGAGAGCCCCTTTTCGACGACAGCGTTCGTCACCGTTGCCTCGGGAAACAAGGAGATGACAAGAGGAAGAGATTGACCTCTTAATCTAGAATTGAGGTTAGCGATCAAACTATAATACGAGAAGGGTTCACAAGGGTCGCGTGGGCATATTCCATTCAGCACGCCAGCCGGTCGTGGGCAGACGGTCTTCGCCAAGGACCGTCAGATCATCGCTGCGCCGAGTCGGAGTGCCTGCTAGGCCTATCTGCCGATCGGTCGGAGTCCGTACTCGTGGCCCTTGGAGTTTTTCCCGGGTGTCTGTGGATCCAGCGTTCTTGTTCGTTCGTCGTGGTCTGTTTCAAGTACTTTTTACTTGTTTCTTGCTGCTTGAAGTCGGGACGCGTGAGAAGCGCACGTAGAAAAATAAACATCCGTTGGTTGTCGCGACCAACTGAGCGACGCTGTCGGCCATGCTGATTTGATCGTAAGAAGTGCGTAAGACAGCTTCGGAGCTGTCGTAGGATTTCGTCGTAACTTGCGCAAAACTTACGAAAATTTCGTTTCGTGAATACGGATTTGTTCGTAAGTTTTGTCTTACGCACATTTTTGGCGTAAGATCGTTTTGTGAATCTGGCCTCTGGCCTCTGGTCCTAAAACATCGCAAGAGGCTTAAAAACCGGTCTGGTCTCTCTCGGTCGTACTCGGCTGCAAGTGTGTGAAAGGCGCATCAGAAGCATGGATCGCGACGACGCAAGCGCGGTTCCGGCTGAGTTGAGCTTTCCTCATTAAGCGCTTGTTGTTTTTGTTGCCGTTTCTTACTACTAAAGGCTGTGTTGTATCGTTTCACATGCGTGGAAATTCAGCAAAGCAATTATTATTAAGTCGAATACTTCCATTATCTTAGTGCTGTGGTTTGTATACAACCGCTGCTGGTCCCACATATTTTTGTTATCTCGCACAAACTAGAGCCACTAATTGAGCTGCGCTTAGAATGTCGGCACTCCGTTCCGCGACATTGTTGTGGGTACCGCTACTTTGGTGCTTGTGCAAAGCGGACGGAACTGCCGATGGTCATGATTCAAAAGTGTGATTTCCTCAGCATTAGATTCAGCGTTAGGAAGCTCACGTAATATTGATTTGCTTTGTCGAGAACTGTTTAAACATTTGTGGATGACGGAAAAACGTTTCCTGTGATTTTAGATAAAGTTTCACATAACTGGCAACCATGATTTTAAGCCACAATATGGCAAAGTGGTGTTACTCTGAAGTGTAGCTTATTTAGTGGCACTAGCACAAACCATAGCTTTCATAAAACGTGGAATGTCGATTGGAGCTGTTGTTTGAATAAAAAATTAATGCAACTGATCGGCTACCATTTAATAAACTAATCAATTGATAAATTCGTTAGTTGATTTTTCACCGTTCATACTGCATAAAAGACGTTACAACTACACTTTTTTTTACTATTTTTAGTATGTCATAAATGGCATATTGCATTCCCATATTAAACTTCACGTTGTGACGCTTACGGAGCGTTTTAGAGTGAAATAATTTTTAAGCAATTGTATAAACAGTATAAGCACCCTCGATGACAATCACAAGCATGCTGAAGGGGTTTACCGTGCAAGCCTGTGTCCTAAAAGGAATAAAGACGTCAAAAATATTTTTACTTTTTGCTAACATTCTTTAGTGCAAAAGTCCAATTAAACGGCAAAAAAACCACAATTAAAGCATTACTTGAATAATCTGGGTTAATCGATGAACTGCCCAGGCCCGATATGCGTTAGATGAGGGCGTAGAGTAATCGGAAAGTCTCGTGAGAGTCTCTAGCCCTCATCAGTAAGAGGTTCGCTGCGGCCGATGCCATCTGTGCCGTGGTGCGAGTCGTTTGTTGGAGTTGCAGGGTCTACTATGTTTGAATAAAAATTATTTAGCAAGAAATTCATAGTATTAGCCTTTTGACATCCGCGGCCTTCACGGAGAAAATTGAAGCGGGTGAACCCACACTACCGAGAAAAGCATCTAATAACACGCATGCTACTACATTGTTCGGTTACACCCGTTTTTTACACTCGCGGCAGATATATTAGAATAGTTTTGTTTCACTTGTTTCAGTTGTCCTGCCAACGAACAGTTTCCAGATCGTAACCTGGAAGAGGCACTTTCTCCTCATCGCAACGTAATTGAATTTTTCCGACTCCGAAATAATTACCCACACCATGTTACAGTAAAGGGAAACATTGACTGCAGCGGAACTGAATAGCACGGTAATTTCTGATACAGCAATAACTTCTCTTTATGCTAAATATTTATATTGCTTCAAACTCTAAGAATTACAAAAACAAGAATACATAAAACCTGCGATTTCACAGCCCACATTACCCGTATCATGTTATCCCGGTTCGAATGCATCATTTTGTTTAATTCCCACGGGGATGAAACGATATATCTATTTTAAAAGAAACAAATATTTAACATAAATAGTGCAGTTCACTCGGAGACACGCATCCGTCGTGATGATCCATGCATCCCAACGTCTGCCTAGAGCAGACGACGGATCCACACAAGCGATTTTTTAAATTTAGGCTGTACGATGTTAACACGATTCGATTTTCACTGAAGCACCGAACGGTACGGCACCATTTTCCGCTAAAATTGTTTTCCCACCGATACTGTGCGACAAGATAAACGCAGGGATCTACACCGTCTCGCGCGCGAACGTGGAGAGTGCAGTGTTGTGGAGAGCCTATGGGGCGGCCACGCTTCTATCTCCGTTTTGAGGATGATGATATCGCTACAGTAGTGTCCCCGCAATTTCAATATCGACGCCAATATCTTATCTTGTGAAAAAAAATTGGTGTTGTGTGTATGTTGGTATCTCAGCTGCAGACGAGAAATTTAGCCAGTGCAGTACAACCGCTAGGCTGGGGTCACGCAGTAATGATTCACGACCGCACGCCGTTACGGTGCTCATCCAGATCGAAACGGGTGTGAGAATCCCCGGAATTCTGCAGCGCAAGCTTTCGCTCCACGCGCTCCGAGCTGCGGTGCTGTAACACCAACCGATCCCCTTACCAGAATGGGAGCGAATCGCCCCCCCCCCTTTTTTTTCTCTCAATATAATAACGTTACTGGACATGCTTTGCGTACGGGCACCTTCAGGCCTAAACTACTTCATCGTCTTCCATGCTGATTGAATTGCTCTCAGTTGCGGGTAAACGCTTGATTGACTTGTATATTCCTTTCTTATATACATATAAATTTTTAAATTCGATACAACACCACTTTGTATAAATTAATTCTCAGTATTTCGCTGGGGGCGGTGCCAGATTGCCTTTATCAGTTCAAACTTTTTTTTTATTGTTTTTTGGGATTTAAAAAAAGTACATTTATTGGCTTGGAACCATAGCGCTAGTTAGGGTGGCTTCATGCGCGTTTTGCTTAGGGTGATGACATTTGACAATTTTGTTCCAAACGTCTTTTTTTTTTTTTAAGGTGCGCGAAATATCATCTTCTTGCACTCGATCTTGGCGTTTACAGTGCTGGGACGACATTTTGTTTTCGGCAATTTATTTGTATTTTTCTTGCCAGTGTGCTGTCGGTATCGGGTACTACAAGGGATGTCACCACCCTAAACAGAAGGGCGTTGAAGCACCCTTCTGATAGTATTCGAGTACACAGTCTAGTTCAACGCCTACACTGAACTGTCGTGCTTTTAAGGAGGGAACGAAAACTGGAAAGAATGACGTGGAACAGAAGGGAGAAACAAAGAAAGTCGAGTTCAAAGGAGTGAAGCTCCTGAAAATACCGATGCGTCAACTTTACCGCAAATCACCTTGGGAAACAATCACCTCAACCTACGACAACTCGGCGAATGGCGGCACCGAAACAATGCTTGACCTATCAATGAACACTGCTGTGCGACATTAAGCCTGACATAATCACGTGAGACGTCATGCTTGGTATCACGTTACAGACCTTATTCTTGTAAGTTTAAACATATTCTCGGTATTGTCACTCGCCGAGATCTCGCCATACATCGCAGTGATTAGAGAGTGTTTGTAGATCGTTTTCGCCGTCCTGCAGCGGCTGTCCACAAACCTCTATGATACCCGGAACTCTACAGTCGAGGCCATTGTGCGGAGGCGCAGTAGCGGCGTCTTCGTTGCGGAGGGCTTAGCGGAGGAGGAAGCGCGGTCTACGAAAACTCCCTATTAGGGAGAAAGGAAGAAGAGGCGCCTGAGATTGAGGACGTAAAATTTTTGTTCCGTCAATTCGACAGCCTTTTCGGTAGCCTATAGCCAGCTGTGACCTTCAAAGACCGACCATAAGAAGCTTCAGAACTACCGGCGACGTCCGAGCAGTCGCCAGTGAAAAGCCACTCGTAAGGGTGGTCTTTTCTAGACCCCAATCATGATGCCCGGCTCCACGATCGAACTTTTACAGCAGAGCATTGAAAGCGCCGCCACCAACGTCACAAACCCAGTATCGACAGACCACATCACCCCTGGACAACACTGCATGCCGAACGACTCAACTCACGATGCTCATGACACCGCGTCCAAGTTCTGGACGTCCGAGTCGGTAGCGAACTCGTCTGAGACCGGGGTCGAAATTATGGATGAAAGCAACACCAACAACGAAGAGTGGAACAAGGCACGATCACGTAAGCGCTCACACAAAACACTGTCCGACTCTGCTTCGAGTTCGGGAACAGTTCGCAAACAGCCGAACGTCAGTGAAGGACTCACAGTAATCTTTGCCGCTACGAAGCCTGACCAAAAGCTAGCAACTTTAAGCAGCTTGAGGCTTTCCAACGCCCTAGAAAAGCTCTGCCCAGAGTGCATCCTTCAGATCCGCCCCAACGAGCGCCTCAACGTCGTCGCCGTTGATGTGCGCAACGGACAAACAACAAGGACGCTGCTGAAATGCCCTGAACTTCATGGTGTCTCTGTCAGGGCCTACCAATCCCTCGAGGGCCCCACATCGATTGGTGTCATAAAAAATGTCGATGCTGAACTGTCAGATCCTGAAATTCTAGAAAACCTGCGATCGGATGGCCGCATAGCCAGAGTACGTCGTCTTGGGGCGACAGGTGTCGTAAAGCTGACATTCAACAGTTCACCATTGCCAAGCTTCGTGCTGCTAGGACGAGTACGACACCAAGTGACGGAGTTTAAACCCCGTCCAATCCAGTGTCGCAACTGTGGTGGTTTTGGGCACTTTGCAGTCTCATGCACACGTTCTTCCGCATGCTCCCGTTGTGCAGAGCCGCATCCTATAACTAACACCACGAGCAACACCAAATGTAAATCCACAGTGATCAAGTGCGTCAACTGTGGAGAAGCACATGAAGCTACATCTCCAGCGTGTTCCAAATGGAGAGAAGAGCAAAATGTCGTCACGTACGCCAAGAGAAATGCCGTTGACTACCGCTCTGCCAGAATTATTGTAAAGCAGGCGTCGGGAGTCATACCAGAGCCCATTCTCAATGTGGTGGCCAACAGCACCTCCAAGAAAAGTGGAGAAGCCCCAGTGCAGGACAGGCAACCCCCAACCCTTGACGATAAGGGTTTAAGCTATGCCGCAGCACTCAAGACCGATCCTCAAAAAAATATCGAAAGACCACCTAACAACAACTCTGCAACAACGTCTAATAAGCCAAAACCCGGTGTCACCATTCCGACGGGCACTGAAAAGTCGACATGCAACGGAGCATCTATCAAAAAATCCGAACACTCAACGGGAGTCACCAATAATGAACCAACATCAACGGCTGACTCTTCAAAAAGATTACACCGAGATGCTCCGGAAAAACCTACGGCAAATTGGATAAAATTATTCAGAATAGCAGCAGAAATGGCGTGCGCTTATCTTGATGGCATTGATGCCTCGTGGGCACACATTCTATGCGGTTTCATTCAGGCAGCGTTCTAACTGCTGAATATAGCATAATGCTGCATCCCAACATCCACCCAAAGAGACGCACCCGAAATATTGCATGTCCAACAGTGCTTCAATGGAATACTAACGGCATACAACAACGCCTCTCAGATCTACGCCTACATTTAAAGACCAACCGATACGACGTCCTAGCCCTTCAAGAAACTCGTATAAAATACGGCAAATTCAGACTTTCTCCATACGTCGTTTATCAGGGCCTACTGCCAGTTACTGAAAACACGAAGAACGAAGTGCCGAAAGCCACGATACTTGTCCGAAGAGAACTGGATCAGCGTCAAATAGATTTGACAGACTTATGTGACGATGCTGCTGAGTTCACCGGTGTAACGATACGTAAAGGGGACTGTGACACCACCATAGTTTCTGCGTACGTCCGTCCGGGAACCAAATGGGACCCTACGATTATGATGAAGATTATGCCACGCTGCTCAGAAAACGTACTATTTTTGGGAGACTTTAACGCCCATAATCACACCTGGGGAGATAAGCACACAACGACGCGCGGATCTGCTCTTGAGGCCACAGTGGACACGCTAGGGCTTGTTCCACTGAATGATGGAACCGCTACATTTGTCAGACCGGGGGTCCCCAACAGTGTCCTTGACCTCAGCTTCGCTACACCACAACTCAGCGCGCGATGGCAACCTCAACATGACAGCTGGGGTAGTGATCATATCCCGATCATTATCTCCTCCCCAAGCTCTACAAGCGCTACACATAGGACCTGCAGAGTCGTCAATTGGGACCAATATCGCTCGCACCTCCAAGACCTTCTCTCTGAAGGAAACGTCGACCTTACAACGGCTATTTCACAAGCCCTATATGACGCCACGAGGCTGGTCCAGGTCCCGGTCTCCCGCCCGAATCCTGACCTCCTCTACCTCAAGCTGAGGGCCCGCCGACGGCAAGCCCAAAATCGTTCGCTACGTACAAGAAGAATGGAGGACATTCAGCGCTATAGAAGAATCGACGCAGCGTTCCGCCGCCATACTAACCGACTCCAGCGAAAACAGTGGCGACAAAAATGTGAATCTCTTGGTGCTCCCGGTGGCGCAAGACAGGCTTGGAGGATGGCACGTGCTCTCGCATCGGAGGTAGTTCCTCGGCTTCAGATCTCAGCGTTTGCTATATCGCAAAATATTACATTAGCACGAACTGCCGAGCTTTTGGCCGATCAATTCTCCCGTCCAATCTCTCCCCCTTCAGGCTTTCAAATTAGCTCATCAGTGACCCCCCTTTATCAACTGCCCAACATAGACTCCGACTTCACGCTTAAAGAACTGCAGCACGCACTTAGAAGATCCACCCGTCGTAGAAGCACTCCAGGGCCGGACGGGATAACGTACCAGGCTTTAAACAACATAGACCCCGTCATGCTGCCTAAACTACTGGAGGAGCTAAACTCAGTCTGGAGCACGGCGGCACTGCCGGATGCCTGGCTCAACTCCGAAGTCATACCAATCCACAAACCAGGCAAACCGGTAGAAGATTTGTCATCATACCGACCAATTTCACTCACCTCCTGCCTTGGAAAAGTTCTCGAACGCATGATACTTAGAAGACTAGACTGGGCACTAGAAACAGTTGGCGCGATCCCTGAACAACTCTCTGGTTTCCGCCGTCGACGTTGCACGGCAGATGCTATTGGGGTTCTGGTCTCGGCGTTGGAGGAAGCCAAACAAGCTAATCACGGTTACGCCGTCATTTTTCTTGATATTACCAAAGCATTTGATGCGATTCCTCACGCTACTGTCATTAACCAGCTTCAAGTCCTTGGCGTCACGGGACGTACTTTGGCATTCATCAAGGCCTTCCTCACTGGCCGGACTATGAAAGGTCGCATCGGAAACGATCGCAGCACAATCAGACACATAACTCAAGGAGTTCCTCAAGGAAGTGTATTAAGCCCGCTTCTCTTTAACGTTGCAATGGCCGCTCTTCCCCGAACTCTCGCCCGTGATGACCGATCTCCAAGAATTCAAATATACGCGGACGATGTGGCCCTTTGGGCCACGTCACCAACAGCCATGCATGCTAAAATGCAACGTCGTTTACAGCTGACCCTTGACGGTATTTCAAAGGAAATTACTCGACTGGGTTTAACTATCTCGCCATCTAAAACCGCGGTACTTGCTCACCATCCACGAGGCTTTAAGGCCAGCTCTTTCACGTACTCTGTAAACGGCACTCCCATAACACGGATGCGCAACCACATGTACCTAGGACTGGTTATTGATGACTGCCTTTCCTGGGGTCCAGCCGTGAAACAAACAATATCTCGGTGCGATCTGCACCTCAACGTACTTCGCAGGATCCGAGGACAAACCTGGGGAACCTCGCAATCTATGACTCTGCAAATGTATAGGGGACTGATACAATCCAGGTTGCTCTATGCGCTCCCACTTGTACTCGTACGGGACGCTCAGCTCACGAAGATGGAGATTATTCAAAGGAAAGCCCTCAGAATCTGCCTCGGTCTTCCCCCGTCTGCGCCGAACGTCCCTACTTTGGTCGAAGCTAGACAAAACACAATAATCAATCTAGCGTTCCGTCAGGCACAACGACATCTCGCCCGGCAGACCCTCACAAGGTCTACTTCCAACCTCTTACAACGCTTCGATAGACGTCCCAATTCCCGCCTAGGAAAAGCATACGCAGAGTTTAAGGAGTCGGTCGGTACATTGGATGAAGACCCTCCTCCACCACCCCCTCATACAACTGTGTTTCTGAATATATCAGAAGAAATTCCCCAACTACGCAGCAAAAAGTTGGTCTCGGATGTGGTTTCCCGTAATCTTGCGGAAGAACACGTCGACAGCTTTTTCGACGGTTGGATAAAAGTTTTCACCGATGGCTCAGTCTGTCATCAAAAGAAATCCTCAACTGCTGCTGTAGTTATCCATGAACTCGCCATTATCAAGTCCGGTCGCCTCGACTTCCACACATCATCCACCATCGCAGAATTAAAAGCACTAGAACTTGCTCTCGATACCCTCCACGACTTTCAGAACCCAGAAAAGGCGGCTTTGCTTACAGATTCCAGAGCGGCACTTCAAATCCTCACCAATCTGGAAGACGCACCTCCGATTGCCCGCATCATCGCTTTCAAAGTCGAATCCTTAGAAAAGAAAGGCTGGACTATAGCATTCCAGTGGTTGCCATCTCACTGTGGGATCGACGGCAACGAAAGGGCCGACCGAATCGCAGCTGAGGCACATGAACTGACCAACAGCACTCTCCACGTGCCGAAGATCAACGAGGCCAGGCTTCTCATCGCACGTGAGACGCAAAAAAGACACCCGGACGTGGGCGTAGCTGGAGGAACCCCACCATCACCGGTCCCCACCAAACTCGGCCGCCCAGAAGCAGCCCTTCTTCACCGACTCAGAACACGTTCAGCTTTTACGGCTTCTTGGCTTTACCGCATCAAACGCGTGCACAGCCCACACTGTCAGACATGCCAAGTTCCCGAGGATATAGAACATCTCCTTTGCGACTGCCCAATCTTAGACGCTCAGCGTTCTAGACTCCACCTTGAACTTCGTCAAATAGGCGCAGCAAGGCAGAACCTTTTGCACCTGCTTTTCCCGCCAGGTCCCAGGCGCATCGCTACGAAAACATTCGCGCTGCTTCTGACATTCCTGGAAGACACCGGCTTGGCTGACCATCTTTAATGCTTGGTGTTCCTTCCAGTTTCCAGTACGGCGGGCCCGGCTTGGCGCAAGGTCTGTGACTGTGACGGGTAACATGACCTTCTGCCATTGAGGTGGCAGACCTGACAGTGCTGGACTAGACACCACTTAATATCTTTTGATCAGTGTGTGTCTTGTTTGAACCTTCCTTCCCTTTCTTCCTTCTCTCTCTCTCTCTCTTTCCCTTTTATTTTGTTGCTCAGACCGGGACTGGCAGGCCCCCATTAGAAGGAGTGGCCACACTGTTCCGGTCTTCCTTCCCCCTCCCCTTTCTTGGTTTTAAAATAAATTTCAACGCTTACACATACACACACACACCTATTAGGGAGTTTTCGTAGACCGTCTTCGCCATCCCGCAACGCTCTCCGCAACCTGTTGCGATACCTGAAATTCTGCAGTCAAGGCCATCGGCGTGCAGGCACAGTAGCGGCTTCTTCGTTGCGGAGGGCTTAGCGGAGGGCGAAACACAGTCTACGAGAACTCCCTATTAGGGAGTTTTCGTAGACCGTTTCTGCCGTCCCGCAACGCTCTCCGCAACCCGCTACAAGATCCGGGTTTCTTGAGTGAAGGCTAGCGGCGCGCAGACGCAGTAGCGGTCTCTTCGTTGCGGATAGCTTAGCGGAGGGAGGAAAGTGGTTTACGAAAACTCCCTATTTTCTCTCCGAGTATTGTGCAGGAAAGTGGACGCACGGGCATTTTTTTAAGCGCGTAATACTTCTCTCGTATTTGACTCAAAATTATCAAAGCTACGCTCTCCACAAGTACGAAAATCGAAAGAGACGGATGCCCAGATTAGCCTCGTCAATATTTAGACGCGCCTGAGAGACGAGGGCATACAGACGCCGTTTTGGAATCACGTGGCGATTGCATTGCAGCGACCGGTATGGGAGGCTGCTAAGAGCGTCAGATTGGCTTATCTTACCGAGCGGACCTGGCTCTGACTCCCTCGTCGAGGTTCGCGCGTCGATATTGGACCTACGTACACTGTCGGGCCGTGCGCTCGCTGGACGCCCGCGATGTTGCCGTCACAAAGTTTGTGACTCCTTCGCTCGAGCAGCCGTCTTGGTGCGACTACAAACCGGTATGTATTACGGCGGGCAATTTTTTTTTTATTATTATTGACGGGGGTGGTAGTTGCTAAAGACATCGTACTTCAGCAACTTGCAGAATTTATATTTGGTGCCAACTATGTTGTCATATGTTATCAAGGCTAGCGTATACCTTCCTCTGTACTCCGTTTAGCCATAAGCTGAGACTTCAGCCAATGCGACAAGGGTGAGGGGACGAGGTCGAGGCTTTGAAACGTTCTTCCCCAGAAGGAACACTCGTGCTAGGAAGGCACGTCTCCTAACCAGGAGCGCGGGCTACCTGCAGCTTTGCCTCCCTTCCACAGCGATGCATCCCGGTACTTCAGCAAAGACACGTGGCTTTGTATTGTCTCTCATTTGCACGCACTCTCGTACAAAAAAAAAAAAAAAAGACGCAAATGAAGCCACGAGCTCGCGGAAGTAGCTTTGATAGCGTTAAATCACTGCGGAAGCTAGGCTAGCCTAAAGTCTTTCGGTTAGCCTTCAGAACTAAGCACAAACTAGTTAATTGTTGCTAAATATAGCCACTATCTTTTTTTTTCATTTATACCTATTTCATTGTTCCACAGATAATCTTATCCGGGCTGCTGTACTTTTAATTGTATATATATATAGTTCGTTTAACTTTTTTTCCCCTTTTCCCCCCGACTTGACATTACGTCGAGCAAAGCATCATCAAGGTGCGGTTTTATCTGCCTTTTCATTATCACTAATTTAATAAGTATCTCTTTTCAATCCTCGCTCCTGCCCGTTTCGATCTGGATGAGCATCGTACCGGCGTGCGGTCGTGTATCACTACTGCGTGGTGCACGTTAAAGACCCCAGGTTAGCGGTTGTACCGTACTGGCTACATTGCTCATCTACAGCTGAGACACCAGACGCCCACTGAGGCGGACTAACTTCCAGCTGTATAAACATGCAGACAACAATTTTTTTTAAGTATCTCTCACCCAGCCGATTAATGCTTTACAATGTTTTAATAATTTCAAGATCCATAAAGTTATGTGTATCTTACAAACACAACTACTGCCAGAGGAACCCAATTCCATCTAACAATTTTTATTATACTTGTTTTTGCTTATGTATTGAACATATTTAATGTAATTATATTTTTGTGTTTGGAGATGCTCTTTAACTAATGCAGCTTGCTAACTTTATTTCCCCCAGAAGTTGGCCTAGCCGGAGTTTATGGACAAACGTACTTTTAGGGGCGCAGTTAGTTTTATTTATTTATTTATTTTATTATGGCGCGCAGAACTACAGCCAGAAAGAATCGTTCACGCGCACGCGAAGCGTCCTCGTGAACATATGCTTGACAGGCTTGGAATTGCATGTGCTTGCCGCATGTGCAGAGCAGTGTTGTACCAAATACTCAACAAGAGTAATTAGTATAAGATGCTAACTACCCATTTGAAGATGTATTTAAAGTAGTATTCAAGTTACTTTTAGTACCAACCATGTTGAGTAGAGTACAAATAATTTGAAGAAGTAATTGAATTAAATTCGAAACTATTTAGCAAGTTTTCCATGATGGTAATATAGGATTAAAAAAGTAAGAAAATGGCGCTCTACTTGTGATAACTTATCTGAAAATCACGTTTTTGTGTGGTCTTTATTGAATTTCAAGAAGCGCCTTAACTGCTGCAATTGAAGTTTACTCTGAGATAATTCAGGATATGCTACATAATGCGTGCCGAAATATATTAGGAACAAACAGGGCTCGTGTATTGTTGACATCGCGCCTGCCGTGCTTTAGTTTGACGGCAGGCTCGGCTCATGAGGGATTCCACAATAAGTATTTAAGCCCAGCCGCTATTCGGGGGACTTGATATGTAGTCCGGCATTGCATATTCCTAACAGTCGAACTAGAAGTTGATCAAGCCGCCAGACTTGCTGATGACTACGCGAGTGAACGACACACTTTCACGCTAGGGTAAATACAGACTCGAGGATAGCAGCCCCTGTCGCTGATTAACTGATTATCAAACAAGTGCGACTACCTTGTTCTCCCAGTCAAAAGAGAGAAGGAGCACCTGGTACCTTCAAACTGTAAAAAAAAAAGATTAGGAAGGTCAAGAGGCAAACACAAAAAAAAAAAAAAAACAAACACAGGAGCTGCACGGGAAAGTGTCCACAAAAATGCTTCTAAACCCCCTTCCCTTGCCCTCTTCTGCACCAGTTCACAAACCATTCTTAACGTACTGAGGTCAAGATGTTTGAGACTTCAGAATCAAAATCCACTAGGGTATAAATGACTCCAGCTGGTGAAAAACTTCTTTTGTGGATTTTAAGAACGAAACCGTGCGCGCATTTATAAGATTTGGAGCAAAAGTTAAGCCACAATAGGCACACAAGGAGCTTTGGGGATGCCCAATCTAGGTCTTTGGCCCAAAGAGCGCCTGTGCCCGCATGAAAACTTGTTCGGTCGTGTTCATACTAGAAGTTCTTGAACCGGCAATTTCCCAAAATTGTTCATTGTGATCGTACCGAACGTTGGTGCCAGAATCCTTCGTTGACGGAACCTCCACTCAAAAGGTGAGGTCAGAGTGGGAAATTTGGATGACGTCACCAGCACTTTGCAAGCTCCAAGCGTGCCGTAACGTTCAAAAACAGCTTTAAAAAAATGGACAAGAGGAGAAGATGACACATAGAAGCGGGCGTACTGGGGGCTATCCTGGGGCTATTCTTCTAATCTCTTATTTGCATTTAGAGACTGCGTTTTGCTCGTGCCTGGGTTCCTGTCCTTTATTTAGTTGCCATGGCTCCAAGTTGGTAATCGGTTCAGCTTTTCCTGGAGCCTGACAATCCGTAGATTGTTCCGGCGAAGTTTCTTTTTTTCTTTTTCTTTTTTTCCAAGGTTGCAAAATGTATTTGAGGTACTGAGTACAAGGTAGTGAGAAAGGAAATTAAGATAGACTAACAAATGCTCATGTATTTTCAAAATAACAAAACACTACGAAAAATATTTAAAATTCAATATCTTGAGTAGAGAATTTAAGATAGGCACAAATCTGGTGCAGAGACATGGCGGCGGCCACATGCCCTGCTTGCAATCGTCTATGGACAAAAAGCCCGCACCCAATATTGATGCAATTATCATTTCCTGTTGAAATCTCCGGCTCCTTGACTATATAGAGCGCTGACGATTCAAATAAAATTGGAAGACTTGCAGTTTCCCAAACTAAAAACAAAATCGAAAAAGGTGATTTTGGTAACGAAAAGACCCCATCGGGCATCAGAAGCAACTAGAGTGCGTTTTTTTAATGTTTAATCGCTCATTAGCGCCGCTATCGGTGACATGAGTAAACGAGAACACGTCCTTTGTTTTTGTGTTAACGTAATATTGTAATCAAGAGGGACGCCATCTAAAAAATGCAGCAGAAAACACACATACCTTATCCGCTTTTGCTGCCTAACTGCGTCCTCTCCTTATGTAAATCAGTTTTTTCGATTAAACATTTTACTAAAGACAACCGTAATTTTTAAAGTTTTCACATCCTGTTCCAAAAGCTAGCGTTACATTCTAAAGGGCTCGAAATTGTTGGCTGCGCGTAATTTAATATCGCAATAATATTTGAATCTTCTCGACAGGTATTAAGTGCAGTCCTAATGGGTTTCTCCATAAAAAGATAGCATTTTGCACAAAAAAAAAAAAAAGGTTGGATTGCATTTATTAGTTAATAGCTATGCCACATTCCAATTCCCTAAGTGATCTCTGTACCGTCCAAGAAACAAATCGCACGCGTTTGAGTCACGTTTCAATCACCTGAATTCTGGACTTTTTTTTTTGTCAATTATAGCATTTTTCTTACTTCAAAGACGAATAACTAAGTTAGTTGACACTGGTAAAAAAAGAAAAAAAGAAAAAGTATTAAAAAAAAACTAAAAAATTTCCGGAATCTTACCTCAAGCCCTGAAGTTTATATAGCTAGGTGTCCGAAATAGCGTAGCCACCGTGGTGCTGCAGCCCCGTACCGTTGTGAAAGCACGCGTCGTCTTGCGTCTCATTCGCACGCGCTCGAGCAACTTTGACAACGGTGGAGCACTGCAGAATCTACGCTAGCTTTATCAATGTAGCACAAAATAGTTGACGCCGAATCGAGCTACGTCGGCTGTCACTCCAAAGGCCTGTTCACTCATGTAGCGGAGCGCTAAAAGCAGAGTGCTGTCCTCGCGCTAAGCGCGTGCTGACGGGAGCGTTCACCAGCTTTACATCGCACCGTGAAGAGTGTTGCTCAGGGCAGACGATAAGTAGCTGACGACACGTGAGCAGCGCTACATCAGCGCTTCGCTGCGAGTGAGAACCGGTCTTATGGCGCTCAGGACCTTACAGTCCTTATTTAACAAATTCCAGAGAGTGAGCAGCCGACTCGTGTTGCTGGCTGCAGCATGTCCAACTCAGAGGACTCCGAGAGGAAGCCCATCCGCACACACGTCCAAGACTTCCTCTGCGGCGTCGGTTCGTGGCGACCGAGATGGCTGCAGACCTTCGCCTCGCCGCACTCCCTGTTCGTCTTCTTCAACTTTCTGGGCATCAGCCAGGGCGCCTACAAGTCGTACACCGTGGGCACGCTGTCGACCCTGGAGCGGCGCTTCGGCCTCTCGACGGGCTCCATTGCCGTTATCCTGGTGGCGGAAAGCATCAGCCCGGTCTTTTTAGACGTCTTCACGGGCTACGTCGCCGGCTGGATGAGCCGACCCAAGATGCTGTCCCTCGGCATGATGGTCGTGTCCGCCAGCTCCATCCTGGTGACGCTGCCCTACGCAATGTACGGCCCCGCGACGACACTTCTCGCCAAGGGTGTCGACGGCTTCGAGGACGCCGGAAAGATGGAGTTCTGTGGAAGTCGGCCGCCGGACCTGCCCTGCTCCGCGAGTGATCCCACGGGTGTGACCACATCTCTGCCGTTCGCCATCTTGTTCGTCGCGTCGTTCATGAACGGCATCGGGCAGAGTGTCCTGCACGTGGCCGGAAGTTCCTACATGGATGACAGCATTAAGAAGAAGAACTCGCCGATGTACTTTGGTGAGAGCTCGGTTGTTTCCTTTCCTTCTCACAGGCGGTGCGAACTAGGCATGTAAGTACCCCGGCGAAAAATACGAGCTGAAACACCCGATCCAGCCTTTTTCTGAGTCTGTGGTCCCCACAAGCTCTATTATTTCTGTATTTGTCAGAGTCTGAAGTATGCGACCTCAATTTCGCGTTCAATCCCTAGTTCGAAGCACAGCTCTCACAGAATAGCATTCACGCCAAACAAGCATGACGGAATGTTTCAGCTCATATGGTCTGCGATAGTAAACACCGCAGCGATGCATGTGAAGTGTGAATCACTGATCCTCAATTCTTCAAATCAACCAAATAGCAGCAACACTGAAGTCATACTGCAGTGATTGTGCAGTCCCCAGTGGACTGCACAATTACCGTTGCATCATGGAACAGATTATCCTTGTTATTGGATAAGCTGATTGAACAAAGACTAATGATGGCTGCTTCGTGCAACGGGGTGCAATATACATTCAGGGGTTTCTAAAAAAAAAAAAAAAAATATGCTGCTATCTTTTTTTTTCTTTTTTTTTTCTGAAACAGATGAAATCATTTACTCCAAGAAAAAAATCCACACAAGTCTTTTTTTTTTTTTTTTCGCAAAGCATCTAGGAAACCAACGACTGCGATTTCTCTGACAAAATGGGGTTTCCCTAAAAATATGAAGTCGGTATTGTGACATCGAACATGACGTTTTGACTTTCATGCTCATGGCATTTTCATGCCCAGTTCACACCGCATATTTCATATTTTCAAAGGTGATGACTATATATTTTTGGACCTCGTCATTCGGCGAGATCACCCCGTTCCCCGTACATAGACGTTATTGGCCCTTGGAGTGTCATGCGTGCGGGAGAGTTGATGCCCGGGAATTGTTTCTGGAGTGTGTTTCTCTCGGCTATCGCGGCCATATGCCGCGTTATCTCTCGTACGCGTGTTAAGCGTCGCATGTCAGAAAGTTTCCTCCTGTTTTGCCTTTATTTACGGCTTCTCTGTACGAGCCGCGCTGAGAGTTTTTATCGCGTCCAGCTGTCGACGAGACAACGGATAAGGTCGTGCACGGTAGAAGCGTATCTGGGTGAACGGGAAGGCCAAAATAGATTGTCGTAACAATAGACTCTGTTCAGAAGCTGAGTGATCAAAGTGCTTTGTTTTTAGTGAGCAGTTGCGGCAAAAGACGCCACTTTCTTAAACTGTGCCATTCGTTACGGCAACTTTCCCAACACGGGGTACGGTACACCATTTGTACAAACACAAAATTGGAAGCTTTTTTTCATATTTTATATCTGTTTAGATTTTTCTTCTCATAGGCCAGTATCGAGCGCTAAATTTTAGCCCGTAAAATGGTGCCCATATACGGCGAGCAAGTGTTATGCGTCTTCGGCGCACTGGGTCGCAAAAATAAGCACGCTAATATAAAGAAAATTTCTGAAGGACATAAAAAGAACACGTATCCTTTCTTTTTTAATTCATTAATATTGTTTGGGCAATATTTACGCCGCTAGATGCAATTTAGGTGCAGATGGTGGAGGTGGCAGCCCGCTAAGCCCCACCCTGTGCTTACAAGGTGCTTACATTCCTCATTAGATGGAGAGAGGATTGATGTGTGAAAGGTTGGTTATAAATTTGTATCTCCGTGACGTAATAGTATCTTAATTTACTATTTTTTATGCTTGATAAGCAAATAATCAAGACAGAGTCATTATTGTTTTCAAATGTATTCTGAGATTGCTTCTCCCGCTTTCGTTTGAAACGTTCACAAACATGGCTGTCGGCGTCTGCGGAGTGGTGGAGCTCGTCAATTTTTATGAGTGCGAGCGGTTTTGAGTTCACAGAGGTGTTTAGAGGAAGACCTCCTCAACCGACGTAGTTTGCAACAAACAACTGCCGCAGGTACGCGCCTTCGGAAGTGCTCTGCGGATGCTTGTTCTCGTAGCGGGACTAGTCTAAGCCTAGCGTCCCAGATCAGCTATTTCGATCGATCTGGCTTTTCTTCTTTCTTTGCGCGCGCGTTGATGCTGAATACAGATATCGGTTCCCGTAAAAGCGGCCCCGCTGCTCTGTGAATTGTGCAACCGTTGTGATTGCGACCACGGTTTCAATACGGAGAAGATATCTACACAGGTAAGAATTTGCGAGCCATTTGGTTGGAGACAATCGGGCGTTCGGCTTGCATCAAGTTTGTCTAGGTATGTTCAATTTGATCATCAACTGTTTCTCACCAGACTTCCACACTACCATTGGAATAGACCCTTTCCGGAATTCAGTCTGGCCACTTTGATCATTATCATCATCATCTGAAAATATAGACGCTTTCAGGCAGCTGTGCATGGGCGCCGCCATAACTGACCACTTCCTCATTACCACAGTAGGACCGGTTATTACCATTTTAAATGTTACTGTGTCCTTCTCCCCAGCATAGGCCCTTGTGGAGGCTCCTCAACGCCCGCTTCAGTGGCTCGGCATCTCGGTAAGACAAGAGAAGGTCGGCAATGGCGGCTCAATCTGGCGCGCGCTGAAAGCGTCTATACTAATGGCGGCCTTCTGTTTACTGATGAAGGAAGAAGTTGAAGATGCTCCTAAGCAGATGATTCGAGGCCTATACATGCTAGATGTTAGCGCGGCGTGAAGCAGGAATTGGACGCAAGAGCTGCGTAAGCGTTCATTTCTAACTCGGTCCCAGTCAATATGTTAGTAGCACTCACTCGGCTTCAAAGCCCCTAGATGTATAGAACTCTATCAAGGCGTCTATGTGGGTTGGCGCTTCGTTCCGACAGGCTGCATTTGTTTCGCCATCGACACTAAAAGAGATTGAAAAATGATTGTAGTGAAGTGCACATTCTCGCTTACCGTTGACCTTTAAGTGACGTTGCCCTATTAAATACTGCAGACCACAGGTTCATTGCCGCCATTAGTATAGTAAAAGATAAACTACCATTTGAGTCACCAGATGGCACTGAATTCCGGAAAGGGTCTATTCACTACCTCATAACATCGTTTCTATTAATGATACTACTAAATTTGTTGAAACCATTACCCTCTCTTTATCTAACCTACCTAGCTAGCTTACAGTGTTATAATTGTGTTTACTGTTCTATTCGTTTTTGTTCTATTGCCACCCCCTTGTATAATGCCCCACGGGCCCTCAAGGAAAATAAATGATGATGATGGTGATGATGTTCCCGTCATCATGCGCCTCAAAAGGCAAGCTTTTAAATTTGGCAGTGCACCTGGCCTACCAGAGGGACAATTTTTAAGTCACTTTTTTAATAGACCCTTTCTGGAATTCAGTCTCGCCACTTTGATCACTATCATCGTCATCTGAAAACGGCATATGTGCTATACTAATGGCGGCCTTCTGTTTACTGATGAAGGAAGAAGTTGAAGATGCTCCTAAGGAGATGATTCGAGGCCTATACATTCTAGATGTTAGCGCGGCGTGAAGCAGGAATTGGACGCAAGAGCTGCGTAAGCGTTCATTTCTAACTTGGTCGCAGTCAATGTGTTAGTAGCACACACTCGGCTTCAAAGCCTCTTGGTGTATAAAACTCTATCAAGACGTCTGTGTGGGTTGGCGCTTCGTTCCGACTGCCTGCATTTGTTTCGCCATCGACACTAAAAGAGATTGAAAAATAATTGTTGTGAAGTGCACATTCTCGTTTACGTTGACCTTTCAGTGACGGTGCCCCTTAAATACTGCACACCACAGGTTCATTGCCGCCATTAGTATAGTAAAACATGAACTGCCATTTGAGTCACCAGATGGCACTGAATTCCGGAAAGGGTCTATTGTGCGTCATGACGCTCACCCACCCTTCTCGGAAATGCCACGTGAAAAAAAAAAAAAAAAAAGAAAGACGAACCGTAAAGCTAGAAAGGCTGCTTATTTATTTTGTTGATTTTGTTAGTTCTCTCGGTTGCGTATTACTGACATCGATAGACGCTGACTGACAGACGCTTTGAATGGACCGTGGCTCGTGCATGATAGAACGGTAGAACGCCGTTTTCATGGTCGTGTCTTCTGAGTGTTGCAGAAATTTGTAGACGGCGAATGAATAGCAGACGGACGGAGGCGAAAACGGACGCCGACGCGCAGCTTTCGCGTCCGCGTCCCAGAGCATTGCAGACGACGATAGACGGTGGTGAAATAGCAGACGATGGTGGAGGCTGCCGCTCGTCTGCTCGCACACCTAGCAGGCGGTGTTAGACGTCCAGACTACGCGCATAGAGTAATATACACAAGGTAAAGAGCGGACACTACCAGAGGCCCCAGCGGCCCAGATAGACCAGTGACAGGTAGCGCTCCTAGCGGGCGGTATTAAGCATAATCTGATTCCGTTTCCGGTCAAGTTAGTTTCGGTTTCGGTTTGGGCGTTTCTGCTCCGGTTCTCCGGTATCCTTCTCTCTCTTCTCCCCGCCTCGCTCGGCTCTCGGGAGCTCCTTGACTCCCGAAGCCGCTGTTTTTTTGTTTTTTTTTCTTTTTTTTAATACTGACGCACTTTTGCTTTATTTTTACGATAGAGTCCGTGCAAAATGTGTCAAACAATATTTCAACTTACTTCACAAAGCAGAAGTATATATATTTCTTGTTCTTTTTCTATTGTAAAGCATTGAAGTTACACAATCGACGCATTGACTCCTAGATGGTGGAGCATTTTGTGGTCAACAACAGTAAGTGGTTCGAATACATTTTATCGAACCACATTCATGTATACATGATTTACTTCAGAAGGTCTGTATGTTTTATACGAAAGAGATGGATACTCACAGAAATAAATGAATATGAAGGACTTCGGCATATTGTACACTTCTTAATAGATTCTTAACGGAACCAAGCTAACAAAACCTTTCCACGGAGAACATGCTGTATGATACATTCACTTTCACGCCGACTCGAGTGCGGGAAGTAAGTGAAAAAATAAATAAGACATCGCTATCATTACCAGTCATAAGAGTATAATAACAGTGCAAAGCACACGCCGGATAGTACAAATTCCCGATTTCCGGCAAATAAAAACAAAACAAAAAAACATTGATTTGCATAGCCTCAAACTCACTGGAGGCGAGCCATTACCAAACAATGAGAACTCTATTCGAAATCTGACAAGATTCAACGTCCCTAAACATTCCCCGAAATTGTTCAGAAAAGAAATATGGCTTCAGAAAAAAGCGGCTAAAAAACTATCGACAGTGATAAAAAAGTGGATACATTTTCTTTCAAATATTTTTAGCCTCTGTACACTATTTTCTATCGAAATTTTGTAAAAAGTGACAAAATATTTTTGTTAGGGAGCCGTGATACACATTCGCTGGAAAAAGTGGAAACGAATATTTGAAGAGCAAGCTGCACCGCCCACTTAATAAGCACTTTTTGTTTTTGGTTTGGCAACCGCGCCTCTGTTAGTACACTATTAACAGTTAAACCTGTCTCGTTGCTTACTAGCCACTAAAGAGTGCAACCGAACTTTGTCCAAATTCCGGTTAAGAAATCAAACATGTCAACACAAGCGTATTCTGCAAAACAATTTTAAAAACCCTTTATGGTACTCCTCTGGGCAAAGGCTAAAACCACCCAGACCTCAAAGTGTGCTATACAAGGCGGCACACACTCCTCGAACATGTGTTACACTCTCTATTATGGGAAGAAAGTGATTTTCTAGTTGCCGAATGAAATGAAAGGCAGCCTGTGATAGTACTACTAAGTTCCCGAAGAATTTTCCAGGCACGTGGTATGCTTTAGGAACAAGACAGTACTGGTGAGGCCTGGTCAAGTTACTAGACTCATCCGATAGCAGCTGAGAACAGCCACAGCTGTAAGTTGTCTGTTCAAGCAAAAGTTTGATCAAATAGCCCCAAACGTAATAAGTGGACGAGTCATCAATTATGTTAGACCTGATGTCTCATGCCAGCTCAGAAATATCCTCTAGTGGCGGGAAGTTATCAATTGGAAGACATTCCACAATGTCTGAAATGAAACTTTCATGGTGCGAAGATATTTGCAACTCCTTTAGGAGGTCCCAGCCTTGCCATCCTCTACGTTTTCATTGTCCGACAGTTTGAACAGTTTCTTTATCGAGAGGTGTTTTAGTCCTGAGGTGAACTGATGCACATTTGGGTTTGTGTTGCAGCCCAGCATTTGTCGTATATAGCTCCAAAAACGTTCTCAAGTGTGTCTTGCTGCAGGCGTCGTGTAAGTAATAACTTAAAGTCATGGCTGCTTGAAAGCTCATCCCAGAGCGTGAGGCCATTTTTTATAGTAACTTGCCACCCAATGATGGCTTATGGCTGCCTCCTACTTTGGAACTGCCATGCTGAAATCCATCCGAGTTACTGGTGGAGAAAATCAAGTATTTCAGATTCTCCCTTCAGAATGGCATGACGCAACTTCTGCCCTCTCTTCTTGAATTTTTTAGCTATTTAGACAATCAAAAAGTATGCACATCCTATCACAGAAATAGGCTGTAGCCATGGCTGCCTCAGGAAGTTCCTTGGCATAAACAAGGGATATGATTGCAAGAAAGAGTGAGGCACTCAGTACCTGTGGGGCACAATTTTCTTCCATGTTACAGAAAGGCTCTTGAAAAAATGTGTCTTTCAGTAAGTTTCGGAGCCAATTGCAAGCTCATCTCATGGATAGAACAATAAAGTTAAACAATAGAAGACCACTCAATGACCTCATTTCCAATGCAAAGTTTGTGGGCTTGGAGATTGCTCTTGGTTGTTTTGGGAAGGTGCGGAACATCAAAGACAAAGTAAACGTGTTCGTTGTCAACTTCAGAAAATGGCTTATCGACACACACACCAAGCTTACGTTTGAAGCCCCCTAACCACAGACCACAGCCTTTACTGTGAAGCCAACCGTCTTAAGCTCCCGAATGAGAAAAATGAGGAGACTGCGTTACACAGAAGATGTTGTTGGAGTGTGCACAACGGTGTATGCAAGCGGCTAAACGCACCTCCTGGAAATTTCAGACAGCATAACAACCAAGGCTCTATCTGCAATTTTAGAGGTTCGGTCAAAACCGTCATCTGTAAACCCATGGACAATGTCGTGTGCAGGGTCGTAAGTTAAATTCTTTTTTTAAAACAATCTCATCGAAAATCAACATCTACACGCGTTCAAGTGCAGCCAGACAGCCCGGCAGAAATAACAGCGCGAGAAGCTCGAACCGATCGGCTCCACGAATTCACGCCGAGCATGCGAGCACGCGGGCGGTCATGCGTCACCTTGATTGATGCAAAGTCGACCGAACACGATGCAACAGAAAGCACAGATGGACGGCACGCACGCCACAGACGAGCGACGCAGGGACGAGCAGAGGCCATGCAGAATGATGCAGAGGCGACAGCGTGCAGGCAGGCAGACCATGGCAGGCGCCATTCATCACGTGGTTTTTGTGACGTATTTGATTTGAACTATTTAGTCGTTTTAAGTACTTTAAATGATTTTAAAGCACTGCCATTTAAAAAATAAATAGTTTTCACAGAGAGAGTTTTAATTAATTTTAACCGAATCGCAGAAAAGCGCCACGTAGCGGAGGGTATTAAACGCATTATCTGGGCCGCGAATCGGCTCCTGTGTCCTCTCTTTACGTTTACTATATTACTCTATGCTACGCGGACCGGATGACGCGAAAGGGAGATACTGCGCTTGCTAGCCTGTTTGGTCGAGCAGCCAAGCCAGTCCAGTAGTAATGGGTTGAACCACTGATTTGTGGGCGGAGCTTAGAGCAGGCTGTAACTTCCACGTAAATTGCGTCTAACAGCGTAAATATTGCGCGAATTTTTTTTTTTATTGTGAAGAAACCAAATTCGTGTCGCATCTATGCCCTTTAGTAGACACTTTTTTTCCTTGCAGTGTCTCTTTGAATGGCAATACAGGGGAACGTGTAGATAACGCACGATGACGAAGCAGCCAAGCTCGCGCAATGGTTAGTTGAGGTCGGGGGAAAACAAACGCACGTGGACGCGTTTGAGGGGTAAGCAAACGCACGAGGTGCGCAACGCGGCTCAACTAATTATGGCGCGAACTTGGCTGCCTCGTCATCGTGCGTTACCTAGGCGTTTCGATGCGCCAAAGACGCATATTAGAGCACTTGCTCGCCGTATATGCTCACTTCGTTTCAAGTCTGCAGTGAGCGCAACTAAAGGTGAGAAGACAAGCAAACATACGCACATACCAAAACCGCAAGGCACCCTTTATTAATTTTTTTTGTTGGATTATAAGAACACGCTCACAGAAAATTGACGAACCCAATGAGTTTGCTCTTTCAGCGCTGTTTGATTGACTCCATTGGCTCCCAACGTGGGTTGCGCTCCGACGTAGAATGAAACGAAATGTAGTAGATTTGTGCATTCTTTTCTCTAAACTAAAAATTAATCAATCTGATTATCGAATGTTCACGTGTTCTTGCCGGAGTACAGGCGATAAAAAAAAATTATTCACAACACGCAAAAGCTTCTTACAAATGAGTCTTACATTATTTTCTACGTTATCCACATTATTTAAGTATAAAATCTTTTATTTTTACCCACACGAGAGAGAAAAAAAAACTTTCTCTGCTGCTGTGTGCCAATTACGTAAAACCTTTTTTTGAGTGTACTTTTTTTTTTTTTCAGGAGCCAGCTATTCTGTACGTGCCATCGGACCGGCACTCGGGTTCTTGGGAGCCGGACTGTGCCTGTCCCTCTACGAAGATCCTTTCTGTAGGTCTGCGCACGCTAGCGTGACGCTGACTGTTGACATTTTCACAGGCCCTAACTGTATACACACTCAGATGATCCTGAAATGAGTACAGTTTCACCACGATGCATTCAGAAGACAAATCACTGTTCTTTTTTTCAACCGGTTGAGCCAAAGAGAAGGCGATCGGCATCTCGCTCCAATGGGCGTACAGTCAGTGGCGAAGAGTTGTACACAGCCTCCTTTCCCACCAAGACTGCATGCCTTTGGGTAACAACTTCTAAATAACAAAGCCGTAGAGCTGAAGGTTTGATGTCACCCAAGAAGGCCAAGGCGGGCGCAAGTTTGACATGAGTGCTGCCTCAGCGTTCAGTTAAAACTCGCGTATTTGAAGAAAAAAAATAGTGCAACGCTGGCACAGCACTTGTGCCCCACAGGCCGATCTCACAAAGCGTTCGGCGCATGCGTAACGCCGCCCTAACTTTGGTTCACATGAAGGAGACTGCCGTGCATGCGAGGACTCATGCCGTTTCGTTGTCCACACCTGCAGAGTTCCAGCGGGGTTGTCGCACGTGCAGTAAGACTAAAATTCCCTCGGTGCATTGCGGCAGCGGTGGCGTAGTCAAACTGGCTGGTGAGATCGGTATATCTGTGATACGCATCGGCCATCTTTAAACTCTGTTTTATACTAAATGTAAAACGCTGTCAAAGCTGCTGGCGCGAGTATCGGGTTCGATCTCGCAAATCATTTGCACGCGCCCTCTCGCCTAAACAAAACCACAGAGATGAAGCCGCGCGCTCGCTCTAGTAGCCTCGACGGCGTTCTATAAGTACGAGACGGAGTATTGGCGATTTTCATCGCGTGTTTTTTAACCTACTTTCACGACTTCGTCTTTTGGTTGCCAGACGTTGTGAATAATATCTGATTCGCTTGAGAAGACTGGAGAGCGAACCTGCCACCACAGCTTTTTGTTTTAGCCGCTAGGTGCCGTCGATTTCGCTGGAGTCACCAATAAGTGACACCGAACGAAAATTGGCTTGACTTGGTTTGTATGTTTATACAGCCTTGATGGAGATACGCCCCAACGGGTGATCGGTCTCTTAGCTGTAGATGAGAAATTTAGTCAGTGCCGTACAACCGCTGCACAACGACCTTTTAAACATGTTAGCATATTTTGCCCCGGTGCATGCAGCCGTCCTTGGTTTGGTTTGGACTGGACTGGACCGTGCGCTGGTTTCGTGATGCTGCGGCGCGATTCCCGCCCTGCTCTCTCGCTCTGTTTGTTCGCTCGTTGCGTCCACTTTCTCTCTTATGTAAGAGGGAAGGAGTCTGCTCGCACGCTTCCAAAGACGCGCTACAGTTGACGCGCGCTCCTCTAAAAGCTGTGGTGGCTGCATCCGAAACCGCCGACGCCGGGTCAAATTTGGGGGTTTTGCGTGCCAAACCAACGACGGGCATCTGGCACGCCCCAGCGGAGGACTGAGGATTAATTTCGACCACCTGGGGATCTTTTGACGTGCAACCGAAAGCTCGGTTACACGGCGTCTTCTCCGCAATAAACCTCCGTCAGATTGCGGGCACCTCGGCCGGGATTCGAACCCGCCACATGGGGATCCGTAGGCCGACGCTCTCGCCTCGGAGCCACCGAGGCGGCTCCGCCGACGCCGGGGAAAACAGACTAGCTCTCTGAGGACAATGAACCTCTGCGCTAAATGCTAACGTATTTCATCGAGAATCAGCTTAGCGACAACAGCGACTTAGGCATCATTTTATACGATCGTCCATGCAATGGGCAAAATTCTTAAAAAGAGTAGAACAACGATCGGTGTTCCGAGTGCGTGGCGGCGCATTGTAGCCTTAGGGACTTTCGAAATCGTTCTTTGAACGTCGCTCGTTCTGTCTGTCAGACGAACCGGACATAGACCCGGCGGATCCCCGATGGATTGGCTGCTGGTGGCTGGGCTACCTGGTCTGTGGCTGTGTGATGGCTCTGGCTAGCCTGCCCGTGCTCCTCTTCCCCAAGGTGATGCCCTCCAGACTGGCCGACCCGCCGCAGGCCAACAAGAAGGGAGTAAAGTCCACTCATCTGAAAGGTGACTGACCCTTCAAATCTGCCACGTCTTAGCGCATTATGAATCTAGCACGAAGTTTTGTACAGAAGATAAGGAAACTTGCCAAGAAATTTCCCAAGAGCTTCGGAATGGCAGAGAAGGTTTCGTACCGAAAAGGTCGAGTTCCTTATTGTCACTGACAGTTCGAAAAACACAGGGCGTGACTTATTATGCTCACGTTTTTGACTTCGTGATTAAGTTTTTCGGAATTCCTATCGGTTGATGCCTCAATCTAAGTGTACGTCGAACGATAATTAGGTGCTTGGAACTCGCCACGTCCTGACTATTAGTGCCGAGATGTTTCTGTGGCGCGCTCTTATGGTTTCCTTTCGTGACGTCACGAACAAGATTTGCCTCGCCGTGATTGGCAGGATTTGCCTCGCCGTGAACCAGCCGTTGGGCAGGCGTTATCACTACACAGAAAGCTATTGTTTGGCCAATCGCGGACTTCGACCACAGCGACGCTTTCGGTTGCACACGTCGGTAATAGTTAAAGTACGGCTTCACACCTAAAGCCTGCAGGAATGTGTTTTTTTTTTCTTTTACTTTTTTGCATTTTACTATTGTGCAATTATTGTATTTATTTTGCCATGCGGTGATACTAAATGTCATTCGTAAATCTAAAGTGACTCACAGTTTTTTGTTTTTTTTTTTGTAGCCGGTTTTTCAAAAGCATTTCAGACGTCTGTTATCCACGTCATTCCACAGAGCACCGTGACACACTGTTGTCTACTTCCTTCAAGGGCCTTCCACAAGGCGTTTAGGCATGCCTTATTTTTGATAAAAAAACATGAAGTACAAGGGCCCAGCCATCAACAAAATATACTTGCGATACAAACTGTTATTATTATTTGATAAAGAGGCCGGTCGATAAACTGCCGCTTTTGATGACCCCTTCCTCCCCCCCCCCCCCCCCACCCCTCTTTTTTTTCTCAGGCATGTGCGTTTAGGACACTAAACTCGGCCTATTCTCCCGGGGCCCGTTTGCTCGAAGCGTTAACCGCGGCTAAAGTTAGCCGCAGTACCTAGGCGAGGGATTTTGAAATCACGTGACTAGCTCGGTAGGGATGCGGGGAAACATGGCGATAGAGTCTAATGGCGGTGCCCCGGTGAGTGAGCGCCGCTCGCTTTGGAACTAATATGTCGTTGGCTCAATCGGCCGGATATTGATAGCACACAAAAGCTTCGTTGAAATTTTCTTCCAAGTTCGAAAGAGGACGACGAAGTCAGTCCTAGAAACGAAAAGGAAGAAGTAACCAGTGAAAGGCGGGTGGTACCAACGTTAGGTGGTACGCCGGCAGCATGGTTGGCCAGCATGTAAAAACTGTATATAACACCATCATAATTGGAAAAACCTGTAATTCGGCTCAAGTGAAAATAGACCTATTAGCAGATTACCCAAGCATCGAGGAGGACGCTGGAAGTGTAATTCTATACGGTCCGCGCGCGCTGGACTTCCTCTTATAAAAGAGTCGAATTAAGTTATCATAATAAGGCTTTGACGAACGCGCGTGCAAGGTAAAATTTTTTCTAGAGTTTTTGCTTTAGAACAATTACTACTGCAGACGCCAGCACGTGAAACGCGTGTAACTACACCCGTAGCATGCACCTTGGTGCTTGGGAAATTTAGAAAAAGGTATTTTGGGATGCTGTCTGTTTTTGTGTGTTATCAATACCCAACCGATTGAATCAAGGCAATCCACTTTCCAAAGACGTTGTCATGCCGACAATTATCGCGTTCATTTAGGCTTAGGAATGGCCAGAATCAAAAGACTAAAAAATGCGGCGAGGTCATTGCTCATGCTTTGAGATTTAAGTGAGGTAAGGCAAGGCGAAGGCCTCCTGCACCATTCATTGCTGACTAACGCGCCCGATATTGCAGCTATAACGACATTACTTTCAAAGCAAGCGGCGCTCACTCACGGGGGTACCGCCATGTTTCCCCGCTTCCCTACCGAGCCAGTCACGTGACTTCTAAATCCCTCGCCTAGGTACTGCGGCTAACTTTAGCCGCGGTTAGCATTTCGAGCAAACGGACCTATGTGATCCGCCCTGTGATTTAGAGATTTATTGATAAACAAAACATTAAATAATTACTTAACGTATATTTTTTGACCACTGACACAACATAAATCCGTTGTTATATGAAAGAAATCTCGAACGCGTGAAACAACCCACGTGACTTCCCGAGTTTCTGACGTTACATTTATTTTCTCTGGTCCTTCAGTTTTGACTGCACCTTGTTTATTAACTTTCTTGAAAAGAAAATTTCGTGGAGTCATCCATCAATATGCGTGTTACCTTTTTTTTCGCTCAGGTATTCGTCAAAGCACAGAGAAGACGTCTTAAGTTCGACCACGGCCGGACTGGAAGCGCGCGCTCCCTTTCTCTTCTTACGGCCTTTGCAATTGGGGCAATCGCCACCTCCCGCCGCAATTCGCGGGGGGCGCTGTCACCTCACCCCTGGTTATTACCCCTGGGCTACCCTTTGCCGTTTGCACAGAGCGCGTCAGACAGTGTATCTCAGCGCTGTCGCAACTTGCGGCCGAGATTTTTATAGCCTTTGACACCCGATCCTTCCGTTTAGACCCTCAGCCACTATCTAATGCGCTTCTGATGAGCCCAAAACGGTGAATATTCGACGCACATCTCCGAGAGATTCGCGAGTAAAAAGTAGTAAGTAGAGACAGCGAATGCGATTGCGGAAAAACTATACTCGTCTTTACCTCCAGGACTTCTGTTGCAACTCAAGAACAGGAAGAGACGGACTCCTTCTAGTGGAGGATCTTTAGATTATAAATAATTCGTACAGTGTCGTGAAATGTAAGCAGTCCCAATATATCTATTTCCGTTGTCTGCATCATCATTTCATAGGCCGCACATGCAGTCGGTCAGCTGCTCTAGACGAGGGTGTAGTAGTCTGTACAATTTTCGCACCGTGTATAATACAGCCTAAAGTGCTTCCTCGAGGGCTTGTGCACATATCCAGCTGGTTTTTCGTTTCTGTCCGTGACCGTCTTTGCATGGTTAATCAGAAGGATTCTGAGGAACTTGTTGCAAATTAAACCAGCCAAGCGCTTTAAGTGACTGTTGTCAATGCCCTCTTGGCAACTTAGGATTGGCGCGTCTTCAAGATATTGTGCAATGTGTTGCACCCTATCTAGTTGCAGAACTTCGTGCACATTTGTACGCGAAAGATGCTTAACAGCCTTTAAAAAAAAAAAAAGCAACAATGTTGTCAAGAAGTGCGAGGAACTTAGGATTAAGACAATCAAGCCCGCTTTTATCCTGGCCTTGCAATAAGACGAACAGAGGATCAACTCGTAGTCAACAGCATAACATAGGCGTCGCACCCAAACTCACTAATGAGTTTCACCAGATAGCCACCGCCGTACACCAGACCAAAGTTGCCAAAACAACAACCTACGAAGCTCGAACACCAGCGCAAAGCAGCTCGAAGGGACTCTCCGAGTGGGGTGAAGTAGGGTGAGGTTGTTGCGCCCCTGGCGGCAAGCAAGTGAACTACATACGGAGAAAAAATGGCATTGACTCCCGGGCGATTGCGAAGGCCGCAAGAAGAGAAAGAGAGCGCGCGCTTCCAGTCCGGCCGTGGTTCGACCCACGTTATCGAACTCCTTCTGAGAAAATACTGCAGGATAAGTGTCTACAGTGTTATTGCCCCTCCCCCCCCCCCCCTCGCAAAAAAAGAAAAGCTTTTTAAAAGTTAGCAATAGTCTAATGTAGTATCTTGGTATCTTGTCAAAGCCATGTATTCCACCATTGTTCGCCGAGACAAGGACTCTCGCAGAAGACACGCGCTTTGTCGTAATTTAGACAGCAGAATTTCCACGGTATGCCTTATCCGGGCCTGAGCTATCTCAACTGTGGCCTACAGCACTTGAGTTTTCTTTTTGCCCGTCATGTGATAAGGGCCAGCTACTCGCAGTGCACTCCCAGTAGTCGTTATTTCTTGAAAGGTTTACTACCATAGTAAGGTCGGTATCATTTTCCAGTTGTCGCCGATCGTCCTTATCATTGGTTGATTCGATTAACTCCTACTATGGACGTCCTGGGTTCGTCCATATGCTTTGTACCGCTACTCCTGAAGACGAGCTGGGCTGGTCCACGTTGATTCGGGCTCCAGTACGCTACCATGAACGAACTGGGCTAGTCCACGTGTTTCTAGTTAGCTTTGCCGTGGATAGATGGCGCTTCACAGAAAATAAAATCGTGGTAGATCTCTGAATTTGGCAGAAAATTGTTTCAATGCAGGCAGCAGAAGATTTAAAAATGGCGGCGTCAACTTCTGGTCGCTCCGTTACTAGTAACAATCTTCCCTCAAAATTGATGCAAAACGAGGATATTGGGACGTCTCTTCAGATTCGGAAAACAAGAAAATGAATCTTTCGTCTGACAGCGGGAGCGATGCAACTGATGGCGAATTCCACTGGTCGTTTTGTAGCGCTCCGGGATCGACTTTTCTGGAGCGAGCCTATTTCACTGGGCGATCGGGATCGAGACCGACGTGTTTCACTGGTCGTTTTGGATTAGCTCCCGCTACAGATCTCGATCTGGATCCGAGAAAAGTCGCTCCCACGATTTCGGCGGATTCAACCAGAAGCCAGCCGGGCCCGCCCTCGGCGCACACACGTGACTTTTTTTCTCGTGGGGCATCTCGCCTGATCTCCCCCATCTCGCCTCAGAAGAAGAAGAAGCACGTCGCGGGCTGGGCTCCTAGATTGTCTCGACATCAGATGAATTCGTAATGGCCGCTTGCTTACCCCTTGGCTCGACAGCCGGTGCGTTTTCCAGGAAGGAGAAGAGAATGTATTTGCCGCGCTACGGGCATTCCTGCAATCTTTGCTAGAAGCACCTGAGCCATTCCTGCCGCTCGTGCGTCGAACACGTGTTAGCGCCGCGATAGCGAAAACGTCTTCGAAACGACCGCGGCGGCCGCGGAAAGGGGATTCCCGGGCAGTTGAATGACGGGAAGGCATCCGCCGATCCCGGAGCAGTAATCATGTTCCACTGGTGATTCGTAGGCGGCGTGACCCCGTTCGGATCGTGTGCTCCAGTCCGGATCTGGTCAAGTGATCCCGGCGCGCTCCAAAACGCCCAGTGGGATTCGCCATGAGGTTATTAGCTCAGACGACTCCGATTCCGATAAGGACATTGTGTCGGCGTGTCGGCATTGGACTAGAATCAAGGTTACTAGAACCCTCAGTTGGGAAACTCACCGTTGAAACCTGGGTCGCTGGCGTCCACCGATACCGAGCTAAATACGACAACAGCGCCACTCTTTATCATTTGTCTTAACTGTGGTCACCTCGAGCTTTTAGAAAACATGTTTTTGCGTAAAAACCAGCGGAAAAAGCTTTTTTTGTTGTAACTTTTATTCGAGTTTAGTACAAAATGAAGGGCGCGTGATGTTTTCTAAAATCTTTAGTTTGTAAGGTTTTGCGGCACAATTAATATTGTTTTTATACAACCATGAGTAGGCGGTGTTTTCAGGTAGCACGTCACGACATAGGCGCATCTTAACTTCAGTGGTAATTCGCGGCGCGTCCGCTTGGGAGATTGGGGGTGGCACCCCTGAAACCCCTTCCACCGTATCTGCTTCGGCGCCAGAATGGCCCCTTAAAGACGTGTAGTTCCTCGAGTAGCCGCTGCGGGAGAAATGGCGGCGTTGTGATTGCCATTTGTTCGGTTTTCGAGTACGGATCGGTGCCACTTTTTCAGAGCAGTCTCTATGGAAGTTTCCCAACTGACTGGTTCTAGTAACGTAGAATCAACGTAAAAAAAAAAAAAAAAAATCTTCCTCCAACCCCTCCACGTTTTGCGTTCACTTTACGTGCAAAGGGATGTGGACTGTCTACGCGCTACGGTAATGGAGTGAAACCGAACTTTAGTCCACTTTTCTTTTGCAATGTGTTCAAAGATTTCTCATATAATAAATTTTTGGTGTTTGATTTTGCCCTTTCTATTGCATATTAAATTTATAGGGCACATAAAAAAAAAACCTGTATTTTAAATTTTTTTTTTTTTATTTTTGCAGTAGGCCATGGGTTAAGGGTAGAACAGTGGTTCATGTTCCGAGCGCATTGGGGGGGGGGAGCAGCATATACGTGCATTAGCTGCTGATTGAGTTTATGGATTTGGGCTAAAGGAATTAAACAATTTATTTATACGAACCAATATGTATTTCTTTGTTTAGCAAGCGTTTTAGCATGAACGTTTGGAGTATCTTGAGGGATGAAATGTGAACCCTTATAAATTACAGAAAACATGCAGGCCATCTGGTACTTTCAGCATTTTGAACACCCGAGATTGAGGATCAAAGGATGGACGACACACACACATACACGCGTGTGCTAAGACCTCTCTGTCTATTGTCCACTTTTCTGTTTCTAAGTCTCGGGTGTTCAAGATGTTGATGCATCCTTATCTTATGTACATGCGCAAGCTTTTGAAGAAAACGCATTGATAGGGCACAGATTTTTTATCCATTTCATTACTGGTTCATATCATGAACTGATATCATTTGATCCTTCAATTCTTTTTTTCCAAACCAACAATAAAAATGATTAGATGTCGATAAATAATCCGTTCACTCGCGGGCTCACTGTACGTAAAACAAGAAACGTGCTACGATAAGGACACGAAAAAGTGCGGAAAAAGAAAATGGAAGACGTTTACAATCCCCTGTAACGCCGAATTAGAGCGCAGCTCCTGAGGAGGAGGAGGGTTATGTACCGAGAGGAGGGTATGCCCCTCCTCCTCATCCGTAACCTCCCCCTTCTCTCGCTCCCCTCCCATTTAGCGCTAATTTTCCCGCTAAATTTGGCGGGGTATTATTTCACTAAATTTAGCGGGGAATTTTTTACGCTAAATTTCCGCTAAAGCGCAGCGACGTTATGGTGACGCGTTCTCTGCCGCAAGTGACAATTAATTGTCACGTGCGGCAGAGGACGCGTCGCCATAACATCGCACTGTTGTTATAATGATATAATCTCATACATCAAAGGATGATGACATGTTTCGCACAGTCGTTTGGTTTCATGGTTCCTTTTAAAAAATGAAAGACATTTACAATCTCCTGTAACGCCGAATTAGAGCGCAGCTCTTGAGGAGGAGGAGGGGAAGGTACGGGATGGTACGGTATTGGGAAAGTTTCGCTAAATTTCTTGTTAAATATAGCAGAAACATTTTTCGCTAAATTTAGCGGAAAAATTCCCCACTAAATCTAACGGGGAAAGTTTTCCGCTAAATTTAGCGGGAATTTTCTTCGCTAAATAAAGCGGTGAATCTTTTTCCGATAAATTTAGCGGGAAATTCTTTCGCTAAATTTCCACTGAATTTAGCGCGAAACTTTTTTGCTAAACTTTGCGGGGTATTTTTTGCGCTAAGTATATATGAGGAAATTTTTCCTGTTAAATTAAGTGGGGAAATTTTTCCGCTAAATTTAGCAGAGATTTTTTTCCGCCAAACTTAGCGGGGATTTTTTCTGTTAAATCTAGCGGGAAAATTTTTCCGCTAAATTTAGCGGGGAATTTTTTATGCTAAATTTAGCGAGAAATTGTCTGTTAAATTTAGCAGAAAATGTTATCACTAAATTTAGCGGGAAATTTCTCCCGTTAAAGTTAGCGGAGAAAACTTTCCGCTAAATTTAGTGGGGGAACTTTTCAGCTAAATTTAGTGGGGAATTTTTTCTGCTAAAGTTAGCGGGGAATCTTTTTTTTTGGGGGGGCTGAATTTAATATTTTTCTGCTAAATTTAGCTAGGAAAGTTTCCTGCTAAATATTGCAGAAAATTTTTCCCCTAAGTATAGCGGGAAAATTATCCCGCTAAATATAGTGGGGAAGTTTTTCAGCTAAATATAGCGGGAACGTTTTTCGCTAAATTTAGCGGGGAGATTTACCCATAACGCAACGCGCGGTGACATCACTAGTGACCCTCGGGACGTCATATGTGATGTCATGTGTGACGTCATTATGGGAAACGTTCCATAATGCAACGCGCGGTAATTAGTGATGCAAAACTATCGATAAATTGACTATCGATACTATCGATAGTTTTTCCAAAACTATCGATAGTGTCCTAGAACTATCGATAGTACTATCGATAGTTTTTCGATAGTCGACTATCGATAGTTTTTCGATAGTCGACTATCGATAGTTTTTCGATAGTCGATTATCGATAGTACTATCGATAGTTTTTCGATAGTTTTTCGATAGTCGACTGTCGCTAGTTTTTCGATAGTCGACTATCGATGGTTTTTTACTATACTGGCGACTAACGATACTATCGCTAGTGCTATCGATAGTCTTGCACCACTATAGTCCGTTACAACTCAAGAAGGTAGGGCGAGGGTAAGACGGGACGGGGAGGAGGAAGCAGACGGAACGCTAAAGAGAGAAGGGGGTTTCCCCCTCTCTTCTCCAGCGGTTCGTCTGCTTCCTCCTCCCCGGCTCGTCTTGCCCTCGCCCTACCGCTCGCCTCCCCCTTCTTCTTTTTTCGCCCAAACCCCCATCTTCGTCATCACTGAAAGCTGAACCAAAGTTGGGATGGTAAGTGCCTGGGCTAGTTGGTGCCCCGTTTGAAAAAAAAATTAAAGCGATAAATAGACAAGAGGGAGCGACGCAAACTACTAGTGTTGCAAAACTATCCATAGTAAACTGTCGACAGTACTATTGATAGGTTTACGATAGTCGACTATCGATAGTTTTCCGATAGTCGATTAACGATAGTTTTCTGATAGTCGACTATCCATAGTTTTTCGATAGTTTTTCGATAGTCGACTATCGATAGTTTTTCTATAGTTTTTCGACAGTCGACTATCGATAGTACTATCGATAGTTTCTCGATAGTCGACTATCGATAGTACTATCGATAGTTTTTCGATAGTCGACTATCGATAGTACTATCGATAGTTTTTCGATAGTCGACTATCGATAGTACTATCGATAGTTTTTTTCACTATCGATAGTCAGACTTCTGGCGACTATCGATACTATCGATAGTGCTATCGATAGTTTTGCACCACTAGCGGTAATACCAACGACGACGACGCTCAAGCCGGAAACGGGCGCCAAAGAGCTGCGCTCGAAAACCGACTTAATTTAGCAGGCCACAAGGAAGTGAATTTCAGACAAAACAGGATGCGGGTTGCTGTGTGCTAGTTACCCCTTTATTAAAATACATTGCGGGTTTCACTAGTGATCGAGTCACAATTGCATTGGTTGTCACTTAGACAGACAGACAGACAGACAGACAGACAGACATACAGACAGACAGACAGACAGACAGACAGACAGAGAGACAGACAGACAGACAGACAGACAGACAGACAGACAGACAGACAGACAGACAGACAGACAGACAGACAGACAGATAGATAGATAGATAGATAGATAGATAGATAGATAGATAGATAGATAGATAGATAGATAGATAGATAGATAGATAGATAGATAGATAGATAGATAGATAGATAGATAGATAGATAGATAGATAGATAGATAGATAGATAGATAGATAGATAGATAGATAGATAGATAGATAGATAGATAGATAGATAGATAGATAGATAGATAGATAGATAGATAGATAGATAGATAGATAGATAGATAGATAGATAGATAGATAGATAGATAGATAGATAGATAGATAGATAGATAGATAGATAGATAGATAGATAGATAGATAGATAGATAGATAGATAGATAGATAGATAGATAGATAGATAGATAGATAGATAGATAGATAGATAGATAGATAGATAGATAGATAGATAGATAGATAGATAGATAGATAGATTTTATTTGTTTATTTATTTATTTATTTATTCATTTCGGCTCAGGAGAGCCTGGCGTCGCGGAACGGCACGTGGCCCATACCGTAAAGGCCCGTGGCACCGCGTCCAATGATGATGAACTGGTATTTTACAGATTAATTAAAAAATGGTGATGATGGTTTAAATGGAGCTTGTGGATGAGGTTGAGGGGTTGATGTTGCGGTTGAAGAGGGTGAAAATCCTTAGGCCTAGCAGTGGTCTTCGCGATGGTGGTCTTCAAGGCGCCGCCATGGGCAGCTGACTTCTGATGTCACGTTGATGTCGCGTGATGTCACACGACGTTACGATCCTTCGTGAAGGTTCTTCGTGAAGGTTATTTGTGACGACCTTGCCATAAAATTCGGCTGGTCAAAACACTTTTTGTGTTAAAACTGTGGAGCGATCCTCGTTCTATGTCTGTCTTGGTCCTTCTTCCAGAGATCGCGAAGTCCGTGCGTCGCCTGCTCGGTCGGCGTGTGTACGTGCTCCAAGTGCTGGCCTCCATCTTCATGGTCAGCGGCTTTAATGGCTTCTCCACCTTCTCTGCCAAGTACATGGAAACACAGTTCCGTACATCAGCCTCCAAGGCAAGCACTTTCGCAGGTTGGTCCGTTAAACGCGGGTGCGTGCCGCGCTGCGTGACTATCTTAATACACCGGACTCCGTCAATGGTGCACGGCGCTACAATTTGCAATTTACAATTTCTAAATAAGAGAATATAAAAAAAAATTTAAGAATGTGCGTCTCTCAACCTACACCGCCAAATGGCATAACAAGTTTAAATGAATCAAAAATAAATAAATATAATCCATTGACCAAAAAGGAAATTTGTTGCTAAAGCCAAAGTGGACGGCGCTACAAGCGGAAACGGTCTGGCTGAATATAACTCGCCAACACACTCTAAACAAAGTCTGAGAGTTTACTTTTCTTCAGAACACGGAGAGGGCCAATCGTGTGGTGAACAATGAAAGGATCCCAGCGAATGACGAAGCTCATAACACGATTATGTCAGAAAAATGCTATGTGCTTAGGGACTACGGGCATGACGTTTCACTCCTTTTTCGTCGTCCGTGCACATATCGCTTTGTTTTTTTAGGGGCGAAGCTCCTTAGGGTCTAGCCTTGGCCGTCCGTCCGTCCGTCCGTGCTTTCATAAAACGAAAAAAAAATGTTTGCGCAGTCTACAGGATTCGAACTCGTGCGGGGAGACCCCAACAGATTTCTAGTCCATCGCCTTAACCCCTCGGCCACGACCACGGGTCGAGTAGGGGGCTCTGAGATGAGGTAGTAACTCAAGAGCTGGGGTTTCTGTCATGGATGTAACGTTGCATGTAGCCGCTCAACGTCTATACAGGAGAGGGCGCTGCGGTCAAATGCGTATATAATCGCGCTAAACTCTGCATGCTTTGGCTCAACGTTTAAAGACGAGAGGGCGCTGCGGTCAAATGCTCAAATGCGTATATAACCACTTTCCATACCACACATTTTCTTCCTGACATGGACCGTTTGCTTAAGCGGTGGAGATGCGTTCCCACGGCTTCTAGCGGATCCAAGCTTATCCGCTAGAAGAACCACTGGCTTTGCATTTCGCCGACCATAAAGCAGTAATAATGAAGTTGGAACGCAACCCTGAACTCAGCACTACCTATGAGCGATAAAACAAATCAGCACGTTCAGCACTACCTATCAACAATAAAATCAGTATCATCAGCACCACCAGAGCTTCTCCCCAATCAACATCATTCACCACGTGGAGATGCGGTAATTTTTACTAAGTTGTATTTTTAATTTTTCCATTTGCTGGGATTTTTCTTTTGTTCGCCGTGGTTGGCTGTCCCCGTGTTCTACAGGAAAACAAATGCTCATACGTTTTTTCGCATGTACACTCTAAGAAATGTGTGCGTGCGTGTCTATACTTACCCGCAAAACACTCAAAGACCCAATCTCTGCTATCTACGATGATGAGGCGGAACATCTGTTTAGACCTCAAAATTCAGTCTGCGCTGTGGCATTACGCAATGCAAGCTTGACGCTTTGCATTGCACAATGCCACAGCGCGGTCTAAATGGATGTACCGCCTCGTCATTCGCTCAGCTGATTTCGTAGATCGCAGAGATTCGCACTTTGAGTGTTTTGCGGGTAAGTAGATGCGCAGGCATTAAATTCTGTAGTGACTTGAAAAGTGTTTGGTTACTGAGAGTGTAAATAACCAGATTCGCTGGAATCCCCCTTTTTCGTTCCCCGTGATTGACTATCTCCGTATTCTGCGTAAAAGTTAACTTTTTTCTTAGAGTGTGTATACGCTCTCGGAAGATGTGGTTCAACCAGCGCGATTCAAGTATAATGGCCGCGCACTGAAACTCTACGAGATTGGAGTACCATACCAATCGACCTGCGCATTGGTTGAATGAATTGAGAAAGGATGAATGATTGCTTTTCCGATTGCGGCGCGCGGTATGCTCGGGGACTTATGAGAGCGTATAATAACCCGGTATTTCGAGATCACCCATAATTATACTATACCTGACAAAGGAGGCCGTGAAAAAACTTTGAGGCAGAACATAATCTCTTTTTATTTCTCCACTTTTTTTTTTTTTACGCGTGTTGGGGAATAGCTGATGAGCACTAGCTCAGATCTGACACTCAGCAGGTGTTGTAACGAAAAAAGACTTTGGGAACAGTTGTTTTTTGCGGTCCAACGCATGCGTTTACCCTCGCAGTTTTTTTTTTTCTTCTACTTTTGTTTTAGTGTGTGCGTGTGTGTGTGTGTGTTTAATAATCGATATGCTGGTTTTTCTAAGATTAAAAAAGAACGCAGACTTTAAAAAGGAAGTCTGTTGGTTCACTGTGCCGCAGAACACGGAGACAGCTGATCGCGGCGAACAATAAAATGGTCTCAGCGAATAAAGAAGCTTAGAGTACAATTATAGATCTGAAAAATGCGTAGGGACAGTGAGCAGGCCAAACGACGTGCTCAGTGTCCCTGCGTACATTCTATTCTTTTTCTGTCTAATCTTATTACACACTTCGTCAGTTACTGGGACCTTCGAACGCGGATGAGCGAATCACGATGCAATGAGAGACACGCCCCGCGTTTCTTTGGCTGTCGGCGACTACAGCTTGATTGTACGCGCGGCGCGTCCTGTTCTGTTCAGGTCTCGTGTCGACGTCGTTCTTCATCGTGAGCTTCTTCGTGTCGGGGTGGGTCATCCATCGAACCAGGCCCACGCCTCGGGTCATCGGGTCCTACAACGTCACCGTCAAGGTTCTGCTCATCGCCGGCTTCCTCGTGGCCATGTTCATCAAATGCGACTTCGGTCTCATGCCGGGTGTCACGGTCTCTAAGGACGGGTGAGCGACTAGAAAAGAGAGTCACACGCTATACGGGTAGAAACGGAGGGAGAGGAGGAGCCGAGAGCGCTGAGCTCTGACCGGAAGGATTAGTGGGTAAAAATAACCTTTTACACTTACACGGAATGCATTTAGAAAACGGATTATCGATGTCCCTTTAATCAGTAATCAGTATATTGTGTGATCAGATACCGACCATCGAGTGAGCAAGTTAAACGTCATGCACAATGTGGCCCATCGCAAACTTCACTTTAAAGTCCGAACGGATTTCAAAACTCGTCGTTCGCCGAGCTCCCTCAGTTCACAGATCGCAGTGATGGACCCTTTGAGTGCATTGCGGGTGATTAGAACATTTATTTACGTGAGTGTATACCCTACGGACCGTGACACCGATCGCCCTTATTGGACCGCCACGCATTTTGAACCAGGTTCCAGTGTTTCAGAACTTACCGTAATATCATTTAAAAGTTATAAGTGATTTTCAAAAGTTTCGATCAGAAAATGAGGTCCTTTCTCGCGGTAGGAGACGTCATTCATCTCCGTATATTAGCGGACTTCGTCGGCCGCTATTCTCTTATGCATGAGAGAATGGCGAAACCTGCTTCAAACTTTTGAAATAAACTTTAGACATCTGGTGTCCCATTTCCACTAGCGCTACATTCGGACGGGCTCTGAGCGATAGCCGATTCGTAGCTCATTTTTGCGGTGAAACAAATACGGCTCTCTCTCCTCTCAAACACTCGGTACACACAGAAGACTCGATGAGAGTCTGATCTGAGCATGATCAACTTTGACTGCGAATCGCTGACACGTTTTATTTCCCTTAGGCTGGACCTAGTGAACTCTTGCAACCGCGGCTGCGACTGCACGTCCAGGGCGTACCAACCCGTCTGCGAGCAGATCGGAGGGACGCTCTACTTTTCGCCGTGCTTCGCCGGCTGCCCCAGGCCGACTCAAGAAGACACGTCGAATCTGACCAAGGCGAGGCATTTCTACAGGGCGTGCATTCTCTATCTTACACGTGTCTCGCCGCGAAAATATAAGAAAAGCACAATATGCGTATAACTGCACGAAACAGTTTTGCGCAAGCACGGCATCGATTTTTTTTTTAATTTTATTAAGTTATTACATTGACGAGCGCCAAACGTTTAGCATTTAAGTTGGCACCTCGAATAAGCAGTTCTCACCTGTTTAAACAAAAGTATTCCAAATGTGAGAAAAAAGAAACAGCAGAAAGTCTCGTTTGCTTGATCATGCTGACGAAGACCAGAGCACAAAATGCGTCCCGCGAGCCAGCACAGACAACACTCCGCGTGGAGTTTGTATTAGTCTTTTCATTATGCACAACAGATGTTAGTCAGAACGAGACAAAGCGAATGAGAGCGACGTCAATGAGGCGACCTGTCATATGGTGTGACGTCACACCACTCTCACCGGCGCAGCTGTGCTACGCACCTCAGTGGCATGGTATTCGATTGCCACCGCACCGACCCACGTTCGAGCACCGCCGGGACTCAAACATTATATATAAACTTTTACGTATGTATAACCTTAGCGTCATGTAACGTTCCCAGCGTGTCACTCGTTCATGACGTTCGTCAATGTCGATCGTTCGTGACGCTCGTTCATGACGATTTTCTAATATAGAACGACTGATAAAACACGTGCGTTCAAACCGGCGATCGCTCGTTCCTGCCGCGATCTGTAAGCCTAAAGCCGGGATCACACTGCTTATATACTTCGTCTCACCTTAGCGTGGACCAACTGCGAAGGCTTGCGCAAGCGCCAGCGGCTAGCCTTGACTAGGGTGCCTACATGTTTCCGCCGCTCCGCTGTTTAGGGTGGCGACAACGTTTGTGATACCTGTTGCCGACAAACCAGTGTTGCCTACCTCGTTACCATGGCAGCCTCCGCTGTTTCGTCGACCATTTTGTCACACTCGCCAGTCGTGCGCTCGCGCTACTCCGCTAATCCTCGTTAGGGCTAGGGAGCGCCTACCGCTCTCGTTCCGACGGCGAGGTTTCGGCGTGCGATGCCGGTCTGTTGCGTTTCATTTTGTCGAGGGGACTCACGCTTCGATAAACGCAAGGCATACTTCCTTCTCGCAACTTCAAAGTATGGAACACCCGAACAAAGAGAGCGACAGCCACGACGACCGCCATCCCGCTGAGCCTCCGACTCGTCCGACTCCTCATATGAACGGAAACGGAAGTGGACTCACAGTGTTGCCGGTGTGTCGAAACTACGAAAACTCAACGTTGTGTACGTTTAGCCAAATAAGAAGTGGGTCAAAATGGCGGTGGGAGAGGATCTGGGAAAGGGTAACAAGAAGTTGGCGCCACCCTAAAGCGGAGCGGAAACATGTAGGCACCCTAGCCTTGACCGTTTTGACTGGAGCCATGGCCCATAGCCTCCTCTATACTCAAAAAGTCTGGTAGTTCGACAACGGATCCTATAGAGTGCCCGGTCGCAGATTTGGAGCGCGAGGATCTGGTAGCGTATAGCATCAAAGAGCCATTTCTCAGGGAACCTGGACGTCAGCGCACAGCTTTTGCAGCGGCGAGTAACCAAAACACACTTTCGGGTCCTCGCGTCTCGCCGCAGCGTCTCGCGGCAGCGCCGAGACGCTGCGTTTCGGCGTCTCGCCGCAGCGGGGCGCCAATCATGTGGCTCTCCTCTCATTCGTTGTCTACCTTTTCCATTTCGACGGCCGCTTCTCGTGGCGATCCGCCAGGCTTTGTCTGTATTAGCGGCGAGATGTTTTGGTGGCGCCCCCCTATGGTTCCCTCTCGTGACGTCATTACCTTGCGAACAACATGTTCGATGGTGTTTGTAATGAGCATGGTTGAAGCTTGAAATTATTGTGCTCTGAAACCAACACTGCAAACACCGTCCAAATTGAAGTTCTTACATTCATCTTATTTCCGTCAATGAGAAATCCTTTCCTGACGTCATAATCAGCATTCGGCCAATCGTGGAAGGCCGACCACATGCTGGAGCACTCGGTGCACAAGCGCTCGTGCAGTCGCCGAGGCTTCATCCAAATCAATAAACTCGCGCTTTTAGCATGCGCGGCTAACCAGTCCATGCAAAGGTGAGACGAACTACAGGCCAACGCGCTGTTTACAAACAAGCCCGTACGAGGTGTGGGCACTGCGCGTGCGCAGGAACCAGATTCGCGTCGAGTGGACCGTCTGCGCATGCGCCTTGCCAATAGCAGCTCCACCACAGCGGTGATGTCAACGCCGCTTGCACACAAAATACAGTCTCCATACAGATTCGAACGGAAGTCACCGCGAGATTCGTGCTTCAAATGCCGCGTTGTAATGAGTTCAACGAGAAACTTGGCACGCGGCATTCAAACCACAGATATTCCGGTTAATCGTGTTTGAAGACTGTCTTTTGTATAGTCTATGAGCAATGGGACCCCGGCTTAAGAAAACTCCGTGCGTGTCTGTTTTCTCGCGGAAACGCTCGCGGAGAGCGATAAACTGCAAGGTACACGGAGCGCATCCAGCAAAATAACGAGGCCTCGAAAGACGGCTTGAAAACTCAAGTCTGTGCACTTGCAATGAGCACGTCGTTCCGCTTGCTAATTGTTCCATGCAAAGCAGATTACATCCCGAGGTGTTTTTCTCGCGCGTTGTTATTCACTGTACGCGCTCGGTAAACGCCAGCAATTAGCTCCCGGTGGGCATCTGAAAGTGTGTATACTAGCCACCGAGAACCTAAGAAGCGCAGGGCGTGGCTTTTTATGCTCACAGTTTTCTCTTCGTGATTCGTTTTCTGCTTCCCTATGGGGCAATGCCGCTATCGTATGCGGAGCGCAAGTTTGTCTGCTTCTTGCGCGGGGGTTGCAATGATGTCAGAACAAAGAGCTCTCATTGGCTGATTGAAGGAATTAGTGGGTAGACCTCGAGGCCACTAGCATTGAGGTCTACCCACTATCCCTCCATCAGAGCCAATTAGAGCACGGCGTCGTTCTGACGTCACCGCAACTCCTGCGCAAGAAGCAGACGAGCCCGTGTCTTTTGTATGATGTACGAGCAGGGTGACTGTGGCTTTAAGCTGTCGGGGATATATATACAGCGTGAATATTTCTTTTGGTTCAGCTCGAAAACTGCCGGTGTCTGAAGCTCGTCGAAGATGGCGAGTTTTTCTCCGGGTCGGTGTTCAGCGGTTTTTGCAAGAGCACCTGCGTCATGTTTGTGCAATACGTCATCATCGTCTCCTTGGCGCAGTTCGTTGGAGCGTCGGCATCCGTCGGTAACACACTCATCATGCTCAGGTAGGGTGCTCGAAACTGTTCCGGATTACGGAATCTTGCGTCTGTCTCTGTACACATGATTCTAGGACAGCTCGAGCATGGGGAGGTGGAACGTGTCTCCGACTGGTGCGTTTAGTCTTTATAGACCTATTGCTAAGCTACCCAAGCGTTAAGGAGAATGCAGAGATTGGTGTTTCACGCGCCACGCGTGCTGGCCTCAGCAGTATATAGTAACTTTCTGCAAAGCAAATGCCTAAAACAAATTCCATCTTGCAAGCGCGTTCGTCAACGATTTATTTTCGCTATTTACTTGGAATCTTTTATACGAGAAAGGCGTGCACGTGTGGCGCGTGGAACACCAATCCCTGCATTCTCCTTGATGTTTGGGAAATTTATCAATAGGTCTATTGGCCGGTTCACACGTGCGTCTCGGCGCTGAAAGAACCAAATGTCTGCTCTTGGTCTCTATGGCGTCGACTTAGCGCTGCGGTGTACACTCTTAGAAATAGCGGGTGTATAGGGGTACACCACGTGTCCCATATGTAACACCCCAAAACTACATTTGGACGTCCAGTCCACTGACGTCGAGTGGCGATACCAACTTCTAAAAGCGGCTTGTTAGCTGTGGGATATAACGTACTAAATACCTAATGTGCGTATCAAAGACAAGAAGAAAGAAAACACTTAGGTTCTGCAGCAGGACAAAAAGAAAACATTGGTACTGTATCCTTTAATGCGTACTTTAGCTAATTTAATACGTTGTATCGATCGACTATCAAGCCGCTCGTGAAAGTTGGTATCGCGGTTCGACGTCTGGGGACTGCACGTCGAATTGTTGTTTCGGGGTGTTACATGTGGGACAAGGGATGTATTCCTATACACCCCCTATTTCTTAGAGTTTATGTGTGAACAGGCTTTATCTTGACGCCTCTCAATTCCCGACTGATGTCGTCACATCCGCCGGGGAAGAACGGGGAGAGTGTGTGACAGCGCCACCTCCCCATGGAACAAGAATGTCGAAGTTTCGCTCGCATTTGGCCACCATTGTAAATGGGAAACAAAGATGTTGTTGTTATTATTAATATTATTATTATTATTATTATTAAAATTATTTCTGGTAATCGCCGTGAGATGGCGCAACACATGTTAGGGTGGTAGGAGGCCTGCCAGAGCAACTCGATGAGCCGTCTTTATTCGCGCATGTTTTCAGGGCCGCGACAGCGCCGCATGACACGCGACCGCGAATGCGCGAAGGCCTCTAAACCGACAGTGCCCGAGTAAGCTTGTGATGCCCTGTCGGACCTTGTTCAAACACATATCTCTCTTCTTCTGCCGTGGTCACAACCCCGCAATGCTGCGGATCGCCGCCGAGATCGTGCCAGTGGAACGGCACCGGAGATGACTCACGAGAGACGCGTTTTATGCTGTAGTTCGTTTTGCGGCTGACTCAATAAACGAAGGCCACACTTTTAGGCCGCCGCCATGACAGTGACGCCTGCGTCCGCTCGTCACTTTTGCTGCGCTCTCACAATTGACCGCGAGGGTTGCGACAACTTGCGGGCATTGCACGACGGCTCCCTTGTCTTTCCCGATTCTGCAGTGTCTTCTGCTCGTAGGATAGAAGAACGCGGTCGCTAAAAACATGTCATAAAGCCTTCATCTAATGTTGTATTGTCTCTGAAAGCCTAAGAATCGCTGGGGGCGTGGCTTATTATGTTCCCTCTTCGTCATTGGTCGTCTGGCGTTCGTTTCGGCTTATGCTGCGATCTTATTGGCTGCCGAACGATAATGAGATGCTCGAGACTCGCCCTGCTTCTTTTATTTTTTGCGTTGATAGTGGTTATAGCCAACACCACCAAGACAGAAGGCCTCCACACGCGTCATCATAGTCAGATCGATCGAGGCGAGGGATTGGGCACGAGTGCTGCGTCAGTGTTCGGCTGCGGCTCGTGGCCAATCAGCGCGTCGAAGGTTGGACTCGGGTCCAATAGCCGACCGAGCGCGATCCGACTGTGATGATGTTTCATAGAAGAAGAGGAAACCATGCGGAGGCCTTCTGTCTAGGTGGTGTTGTTATAGCACGCTAGCAATATCTCTCGCTTCAAAAAACGCAACAAATAACAACAATGCCGCCCCGCCAAAAACCTGGTAGCGTTTTTTTTTTTTTTTTTCAGTTGATAGCCAATTGGATATTTTTTTTCTACAATAATAAAACCTACGCAATAGCAAAGAACATAGAAAGCTTGTCTTCATAGAATATTAATTATAAAAAAAGAAACAGCACTGCCGTGATTTCTTGACAAACGATCATGTCATTTGTTTAAACTAAAGAATATTATGCCAATTTTGCGCGCCTTGTGTTCCCTGCGAACACCAAGCATATTTTTTACTTCATCTCCTTGTTTTCAGGAGTGTCAGTCCTTCTGATAAAAGCATGGCGCTTGGATTTGCCAATGCCATGGCAAATTTACTGGGTAAGCTGGCATATATTTATCAATAAAAATCTTATGTTCGTGAAAGCCAAAAAAAAAAAGGGAACTGTGCGACATTCAATATGTGGCCATGACTATAATGGATATGCATGTTTTAATAGGCCAGTCTTTCAAATGTTCTCATAAAGTCACGAGTCAACATAATGTTTGTAGGGTGGGGATACCAAAAGTAAATGTTAGTGGTGCGAAACAAAAAGAGGAACAAGAAAACTGCAACATTAAAAAATAACTCACTTTTACTGCAACCATGGGCAGTTTTACTGCCCGTTAATCTAGTTCCCTGCAAGCTGTCTGTACTGCCAGGACTCCGAGCATAACGATTTCACCACGATGTAGTCGGAGCACCAATCATCGGTCTTCATTTTATCATCTTAGCCAATAGAGACGAGTCTATGGTATCGCGCCCCAACTGTCGCACGCAGTCTCCGTAGTCAAAGGCGCCGCCATTTTGTTGAGTGGTCAAACGTTCCAGAATTATAGTTCTTTTCAGCACTGACTTCCAACGGGCATCCGATCCTTGTGCCGCTAAAGCTCCGTTGCTATTGAAGCCCATTATGTCGATTGTTCCTTGATAAGCTGATTGCAAGAATACCAATGATGTATTCCATCGCTGGGCTGTCCGATACATCAGAGACGTCTGTAACGACGGGCTTAACTCTATTGCCTTCTCTTCGTTCAGCATACATCCCGTTCCCGCTGCTCTACGGGGCCGCCATGGACGGGTCATGTCTAGTCTGGGAGAGCAAGTGCGAAACGCGTGGCAACTGCTGGCTGTACGACTTGGACAAGCTGCGCTACTCCTACTTCGGAACTTCCATCACGTTCCTATCTCTGGCCGTTGTGTTCGCCACGGGCGTTGCCTGCGTGGCATCGGACATTAGGGACTTTTACGACGACGGTTACCAGGAGGTTTATTCGTCCGAAGACCCAAAGATCCGTTACAAGAAGCGCGACCCCGTTAGGATCTTCGAGGAGCACGACCAAGGGCGGTTTAAGGTGTGACTACGTCGGCCTTTTTAGCGTTAAACAGAGTTTCGTGTTTTCTGTAAATACCGCAAAACCGCGGAAACCCCCGAGCCGGTTCTGTGAAAATCGTAGAAAACTGAACGATCCCCGAATCAGAGCTGCCCTCGAATAAAAAGAGCCCAAGCTTCGCGGGAAAACGTATTTTACATCTCTATCTTGCGTTGACCTGGAACAATAAACTGTCATGAACTGTCCACGAGGTTTCTTCATGCTTCTAAACTCCACCCTCGTTTCTTTTTTATTTGTTTTTTTTTTATTATGGGGATATTTATTTTAAGAATTCGGGTCACGCGCTTGTTCCCGTGAGGTTAGGGAGTCGCGATCCCGACTCCTGATTTCTTTTACATAAACACCAATAAACGCCAAATTTAGTCAGACACCAAACATTTAAACCGAAAGATTCAGAATAAGCGGAAGAAAGTGAACTAAAAGAATACCCTCGATTTGAAAAAAAAAAAAATAATAATAATAATAATAATGAACCCCAAAAACACGGAACTCCAGTTACACAGTAGTCTTTCGAACGTTCCTCCGATTGGCCTGTCTAGCATCATACTTACCTCCCATGCGTCGTCTATTGCCCCGGAACAGAAGACAACTTCCCAAGAGCCCTCAGGTAACGCGCTACGGGTTCCTTAATTCTTGCGGTTGGTTCGAAGCGTCGGCTAAGAATATGAGTAAACACAGACGTCACTGTGTTCGCGGCTCTATACTTTGTTTCAGCTAAGTCCAGACGAAACCGATGCTACAAGCGCGTGCATATGGTCCTGAACAGTGCTTGCAGTGCGCGAGCGTGAATTGGACGCTGAACGCCCAGAGCTCCAGTTTGTAGCATCGGCTGCGTCTGGACGTCAGCTGAAACGAAGTATGTCAACTGGCCGAATACAGAGCGGGCTGCAGCAGAACAAACACCTTGCAGTATCCGCTTCTGCTGCTGTGCACCACTGCCAGGATCACGGCAACCCGCATCATAGACCTTATGAAAAAATAAGCGCCATTTATTGTATTTACTATAATTTGTCAAGTTTCCACCATTTTGAAGGGTTTATATATACCGATAGTTTCGCCAGAAAGAAATTGGTCGCGGCAAAGTGAGAGTCGTGGACCTAAAATATGATTGCGTAACACGGCAAGGTCCAGTGCCAACCCTTTACAAAGCCTTTCCATTACGACCATTCACTTACTTGGATGGCCATATCATTCCTTCGGTGACGTCTTAACTCTTGAGAGCTCGTTGCTGACAATTCATCTTCCACAGACTCACGGCAGTCTTTCTTTTTTTCTCGACGCTGGTGCAACGGTTGTGTGGGTCGGAAAAAAAATAGGTGCGGCCCTCTGGGCAAGCCCTTCTCACCACTATCCACGACTTGATAATCTAGATTCGGAACTGAAGTTCAGACCGCCCAGAAACCTTACAAAAAAGACTGAATCAGTACTTCACCGAATCAGGCTGGGCGTTGCATTTACATATAAATATCTCCACTGTATTGGGAAAAGACCTTCTGCAAACTGCTTGATATGTGAAGAAGTAGAGTCACTGGACCACCTGTTATGCACTTGCTCAATTTATGACGTGGAAAGAGAGGTGATTACTGAAGAACTTTCCCAGCTGGACTCCCGACCGTTCTCTCTCCAGAAGATCTTAGGAGCACGGGAGAGTCCAGAAAAGCTGGCTGATGCGACCAAATACCTACTACGTTTCTTACGTGATACCCTACTTATTTGTCGTCCTTAAGGAGCAGATATGGAGCTCCACGTTATTTTAATGTGTTTTTATTAATTTCCCCTTCTTGCCCTTCTTTGGCATCCCCTATTCCCCTTCCCCAGCACAGAGAACCCGGTTAATGCAAACTGCATGGAACGACCTCTCTGTCTTTCTAAATAAACCTCCTCTTCTCCTTCTTTTTTTCGTTGCACCGAATCCAATCCGAATCCCATTGAATGTACAAATACATTGGACTAACCTGCAAACTAAGTGGATACCGTATGCGCCTAGTCAACAGATGGAAGATGGAAAAATCCCTCCGGAATGGCGGCTCCCAGAGGAATGATGATGATAGCTTGCGGGAATTTCGCATATGGCCTATTACACAGGTGAATGCTACCAGGCAGACAATGAATAAACAAAATAAAGAAGCTGTAAAAGAATTTTAAAAAATAGTCGGAGATGCGTTCCAGACACCATCTTATAGCTATTTCCACCATTACTCTCGTAATTTGGGGCTCGTTACCTGGTGATCAGGCGTGTCAGTCGCCATATTTGGTTTTGACGTAGGGCCTGCTCGATTTATTGATATGTTTGACGTAAACCCAGGAAGAGGAGTAAAGACCAAAAGCCCAATACAGTAATGATTTATTCCCTCGAACCATACTCAGAGCCTGAAGAGGATTATCATCGCCACCCAAACTTTTCGTGGATACAAATAAATCCGTATTTTTCATGTTTGCACCTGGTCTTCCAGCCGGGCCTGAAAGCAAAATAAATTATCGTGTTATCTCTTCGACATCCAGTTGTACCGTGCCAATACAGCACTTGCAGTCATAACGCCCTGACCAAATTGCTCACCATAAAACAAAAAAAAAACATACGGATATCATGCTCTCTAAACATTTAACATTCAATTTAATCGCTTGCTTTTTATCTCGCATTAATACTGATAAAAAAAGCGCAACGTCACTAAGGACAGAAAAGACGAGAGTTTACTCGACAAAATATCCATGCTTAAAAAACCAATCACTGCGGATTTACGAATGGAGGTCGGCGAATGGCAGGACTGAGAAAACGGTTTCGTCCTAACAACGAAACTGAGATATGACACTTGCTAAGTTACTATGATATGATCATGCGAAACATCGTCGCAGCGTAGACTTTAATTATTTTCTCAGCGAAACATTTTCTCTGGAGTCACTGGATTGGTTTCCAGTGTGTACAATTATTTTTTCTTCTTTGTCAACAATCTTGTTGTTTATCTCTTGTTGCGGTTGGCAACCCAGTCACCATTTTGAGTCCTAGAAATTCGTACCCACTTTGAGTTAGTCAAACCTAGATCGCAGTGACGCGTCATCGCACTGAAAGCTATTTATTGATATTAATTTTTTTTCTTTCGTTCTTTATATATGAATATGTAATCAACCACTGAAGAATGGTGGAAACTTGGGCGAGTTGGGTATGTACTTTCAAAAAAATTTAAATGACGAGGGAGATTGCAGAGGCATGCCTCATATGACTGTGCAAGAATGACATGTGTGTTGTGTGGCATCGATAGCGCTCTACGACAAGGAACTTGCATTCTTAGGTGCTTATGAAAGAATGCATAGTCAATGACTTGCTAAAGGGTCTTTGTCGTAGTTTCTCACTTCGATGTGTGTGATTTTTTTTTAAATAAAACCAGTTGAAAGTCAGCGTTCTGTTCGTTTACGTCTTGGTTGGTCCTTCGCCTTGTTTGCGCAGTTTTAGTTCAATAGAAAACAAAAAAACAACGAACCTTTTTGTCTGACAATCTTCAAAAAGGTAATAGTTCGTTTCTTTGTTTTTATTTCAAACATTACTTTTTAGTACCGCCACCACCGCCAAAAAATTCAGCTCGGCGAGTGGCGTCATCTAGAATGAAGTGCCGACCCGTCTGGTGCCTAGTTTCTTTTTTTTTTTTTTTTTTTTGCAATATTTTGTAGCCGAAAAAAAATACTTGCTTTGTAAGTTCTGCTGTTAGAGATTAATGAAAAATGGTGGCGCTTGGATGCAGTCATCAACCGCTGATGTAAGATAATGTCGGTGTACGAGACATGTTTTTGTAAAGGAACCTCTTACTGCGCATTTCGATTGGCTCATTCAGAGTGGAGTGGGCAAGAACAGAATCATCTAGCAAATGGACCCAAGATTACAGTGAACCGCCCCGCTCCCCCTCCCCCCCCCCCCCCCCAAAAAAAAAAAAGAAAAAAAAAGTTTTGGTGTTTTGAAAATTTATTAAGTGACTCTGGTTCTCTCGATAAAAATCGCAATGATTTAGTCTCTAAGTGTTGTGTAACTTAAAGAACAGTTGTGCGGTTGATTCCCCAATCGCTCCCTTTACCAATGTTCCGCTCTGTTCACCCCGCACAACTGCTGTCTATTTATCAGCCTGCCAGGCAGAGAGCTGGCGCGCAGGCATGCAGTTTGGGAGTGCGCATGAAAGACGCGTGTTTCGTGAACCTGCGGTCGATTATATGAAGAACATCGAGCGCTACACTTTAGCCAAGAAAAGGGCCAGGTAGAGTGGCATCACTGTACATACGAAATAAGCTCCTACCACACGTCGAAGCCACGTTCAACTTGAATCTTCTTGGCACACTCGATAGACGGGCCGACGTCGTCAGATGCCAGCGCTGCGTAAGTACAAGAAGATGAGGACAAATCTTGGGTACCCTATGTCACGTTTAAAAAAAAACGCGATGAATTTAACGTACACGAACAGGTGACGTTGCAGCCGCTGAAGCCTCCAGGACCGCATCCCCACTTGTCATTAATCTGTAGAACAATGGTAAACCTCACTTCTATCAAATCAAAACGAAAAAAGAGAAGAAAATCAAAACGAAATAGACGAGAGAGAAAGTAAGAACAAAAAGTAAGAACGTAGAAGATCCGATAGCCACCACCGTTATTTTGAAACCAAGAACGTTGAAACAGGCAAAAATCAGAAGGCATATGAGACGCGCCTACCGTTCTTATTGGCGACAAATTGTTATTCACCGAAAAAAAACCACCAGACGAGGTTTATGACTCACTTGAAAAATTCCGTAGCCGATGCCTCCATCTCTGTTCCGCCGTCTGATCGCCAGCGAGTTCATGCCGCTTTCCGCTTTAGCCATGCAAATCCCTTCGAAAATAATAGAACGGACACGTGTTTGTTCATTGCATGATTCGAGCACGCTAGTTCACTTCACGATATGAAATGGGACCATGAACTGCGTACACTGATAATGGTATCACATGAGCATGTCCCCACAAAGGATGATGAACATGTAGGTGCATTTCCGCGGGGTGCAGTTTTACCGATAACGCTTCATTCGTACTGGCGGTTGCACCACCTTCGGGAAGCATTTGATGACGAAAACGAGCAGATTTTTTTTCATGCCCGTGCGCCCACATACCCGCCGAGCCCCATGCTCGCCGGACAAGATCGCCGGCGAACGGTGACGCGGAAGAAACGGTTTCATCACCGAACAAATACGTGGAAGTTTACGAACTGCTAATGAACATGACGTGTCCCTTCCCTGAGTCCTGCTCGGTGTAAGATTTCGGGCGTCAGTAGTTTTACCGGAAAGCCTTTTAGGCCTTGTGCGCTCATTGCGGGAAAACAGACGCACTGGCATTCTTGAAATGTGTGGTTGTTTATATTTTGAGTCTGTCGCTGTGAAAAAGGAGGCGCACCAGCACCAAATGTGGCTGTTGGGCAACTTTGACCGGAGATATCCGTTTAACTGCGACGTCAGAACATTTTACCCGCATATGCTGTTCATAGATTGAAAACTAGCGCTAACGCAGCGCTAGCTTTCAATTGGTGAACAGCGTATGCGTTGAGTTTGGAACGTTCACATAGGTGAGGAGCGTTCCGCCCTAATAACAACAGGCCTACAATCAGGAAATTTGTATGGATCAAACTAAAACAAGACATTTTGTTCAGCGCGTCCAAATTTAGGAACACTCCGTGCTGACTCAGCGAAGACTTTTCATTGAAGACCAGGAATGAACGTAAAATAATTCTAGAATTTGCCAAAAACCAAAATGCAAAGTTTTAACTTCGGTATGATCGCTTACACATAGGTGATCAAGTGTTTTACGTCGATCCAGTCATACTCTCTGTCAAAAGTAATGACACTTAACAATAAAAAAAAAAAAAGACTGAGCAAGGCACCTAAATTTATCTAGTGGTTTTAAATGTCAATTGTAGAAGTATTCGCAACAAGATTGACGATTTTGCTACTCTTATTTCGGTCACTAATCCTAGCATAGTCATTGGAACAAGATCCTGGCTCGAGGAGTCTATCTCCGATCAGGAAGTTTCCCGCCGCACTTCGCTGTTTATCACAAGGATCGGAATGAAAACGGCGGGGGGGTGTTTCTGTTGATTCATGAAAGTTTAAGAAGTTGCTTTGTACAAACCACCGGCTTCACGTGCGAATCCGTTTGGTGTCGTGTCTCTCTTTTTAACGGGGATTATTTTACTGTGGGTTGATTCTATAGATCGCCGTCAAGCAACACCCACCATATTGTTTCGTTGTATAACCCTCTATCTGAATGTGATAGAAGCAGACTTTCTTTCTCATCGGCGGTAATTTTAATTTACCTGATATTCATTAGACGAATCTCAAAGCGTTTACTTCTAACCAGACGGGTATATACTGAGCATTTGTTAACCTTGTCAATGACTACGATCTTCATCAGTTTGTTACAGAACATCTGAAGATCGGTTCTAGTCGTTCAGGTGTTGTCGACCTCATGTTCAATAATCGTGCTTCAGCCGTCTCTGCTCTTGCCGTTATCCTCGGTATAAGTGACCATAAGGCTGTAATCGCAAATTTGTCTTGTTCTTTTCATTGCAGTGCTCCTTTACGTCCTAAAAAAAAGTGTATTTGTTTGACAGGGGTGATTATGCTGGTTTGTCTGGTAATCTTGATGTGCTTTACCCGGTGTCTGAGGAAATGAGCGAAGCAGGTGACGTTAACTTTCTGTGGACCATATTCAAGAATAAAATTAAAACTCTTGTTGACATGTTTGTTCCACCAAAAATGTTTACCTCGAAGCGTCGTTAATGACTGTGCATCTTATAATAAACTCAAAGAAATAGGCGCCGTCCTTAACCGCGCAATAACCTCGTCCAGGGCAAACTACTTTTCAACTCTAAATGTGAAACTCAGGCAAAACCCGAAGGAATTTTGGAAGTTCATTCGTTCGAATAAAAAGGATATCGTTGAAATTCCGTCCCTACTCGTCGGGGGTAGCCAGTTGTCGTCGAATGACACTTTGAAGCCTACCAGTTTCAATGACCTCTTCAAGTCAGTGTTCTCGGATATCGTGGCGGTGGAATATTGCGATTTCGATGAAGTACTTGCGCCTACTAATTTGATGTCTGAAATACATTTTGACACTCATTGTTTTTCAAACTTCTAACGAAAATAAGACAAGGTTTGGCATCTGGTCCCGGCGGAATTCCCAACGCTGTCTTGAAGTCCGCGCTGAAGTTATTTCAAGGTTCTTAGTTAGTTTGTTCACGGTACCTTTGAAATGCGTTTTTTTTTTTTTTTTGCCCCTGGGCTGGAAATTTGCAAATGTTGTCCCCGTCCACAAATTTGGCTCTAAAAATCTGGTACAGAACTACGGGTCCATCTCGCTCACAAGCGTGGGCTGCAAAAATATAGAGCACATCATTTACATTTACACTGACCTCGTGGAGTTTCTTCAAGGCGGTTTTCGTAAGGGATTTTTTTTGTACCACGTGGTTGCTCGAGTTCTATCATGACATTTCACAATCGCATGATAAAGGCCGACAAGTTGGCTGAACCTTCCTGGACTTCAAAAAAGCTTTCAGTGTGGTTCCTGGTGCACTCTCCTTATGTAGAAACTTCATAAACTAAATATAGATTCGGGAATTTATTGTTCGATCGGCGATTACCTAAATTCAAGAAAACAGTCCGTGTTAATTGACGGTGAACAGTCATTTTTTTATAAAGATAACATCCAGATCGAGTCCCGCAAGGGTCTGTACTCGGCGCTCTCCCGTCTTTAATATTTATTAATGGTATTGTTGTTAGCACCTTTTCACATATTCGATTATATGCAGATAATTGCGTTTTGTACATTGATGGGACTTGTAATGGTGATGGGTTTACTGTTCAATGCGATTTGGATAACATTGAAGCCTGGTGCATCAAATGACGCATGCGTCTAAATGTGTCTAAATGTATTAGCGTCAGATTTACTAGAAAAACTAACATTGTTCCTTCGTCCTACAGTATTGGTGGTGTTTCACTTGAACAGGCGTCGAAGGTTAAATAATTGGGAGTCATGTTTTTGTCTGATTTAGGATGGAATAAACATGTTGAATATATTATAGCGAAAGTTAGCCGGTAACTGGAATTTATTAAACGTAATTTTAGGTTGACCTTCCCCACCTTTCAAGGAGACACTATATTTTTTTCTCATGCACGGTCTGACCTTGATTACGCCAGTGAGATTTGAGATCCTTTTAGGCAGAACTTGGTAAATAAAATTGCAACGAGACAAAGTCATGTTGCGAGATTTGTTACTAGTAATTATGATTTCAGAGCCAGTATAACTACACTTCAAGCGCCTCTAAATCGGATGCCTCTGAGTTAGAGGCGGAAATTTTTTCGTCTCATACTTACACATAAATTATTTTGCAACGATACCGCCATTTGAAGGTTGTGGTAGGGTGTGGGCACACAATCGCGCAATAAGGTCCAAGTATATTTTTTATAAATTCGTCCATTTAATTGCAGAATTAATGTTTTCAAATGTTCGTCTTTCCCACGGTCTATTGACGATTGGAATAACCTGCCAAGTGGCATTGTTAAAACAATGTTGTCGGAACTGTTTTTTTTTTTTTAATTAAAAAATACGTTCAACTATCGTTGTGTATTACTGATTGTATTCTTGTTTTACTATCGGTTTTCAGCCTATAATTTCTGCCTGTGCCCCCCCCCCCCCTTTACTATACTGTCTTTTTAGGCGATGTATACATATTCAAATAAATAAATAAATGCCTACATCGGGATGGCAAGTAAATGAAGCAGTTGACATAACATTAAGCCTTTAAAGATGCCCAGCTATACCTCAACGAGGGGATTTATAAATCTTCCTGCTACTATATGCAAAAATCCTTTCTAATTTTGAATAAGAAAAAAAAAGACATGTCAGTCACTAAGGATGAACACAGGCTGTCAGGGCATACCTGCCTAACATACGCTCTTGTATAATAGGCCCAGTATAAATTTTAACACTTCACTGCAATGTAAATATAAGCATTCACACTGCATTTTATCTTTTAATACACAATTGTGTACTAGTACACCATTCAGCATCCTTCTTACCGAGCACCACTGCACTGCGGGGGGCAACGCCGGCGACAGCGAGCTTTATGGGTGTTGCTTCTCCGCAGTGCATCGGTGCTCGGTAAGAAGCGCGCTCAACAGGGTGCACTCACCGCGATCAGCACTTCGAAGCATACGAATAACGCAAGTTTATTTCACAGCTATCGAATCATCTATATTAGAAACTAATATTCAAAAATTCGAATATTCGCACAATCTAACTCTCAACCAAAACGCTTGTTAACCCTGGCTCCGGTATTGCCACGGAAAAATCAAAGCACTACTGTGCACAAGCCGTTAACACATACATATCAAACCCTCCCCCATCTCTACGTCAGTGCCCGCAGATGCGTGCAGTATACGACGCTTCAGAGAAGGCGACGTCATTCAGCGGTGAAGACGTGACCCAAAGAAATGGGTAGCTCGAGCCTGCCGAAATGTGGAGCTAAACTTCCGCACGCCTGGTACCGAAGACATGAATCAGAGAAAAGGGGAGTTCACACCGTCGGCTTCGCGAATACTAACGTGCTCGTGCGACGGAATAGAACGAGAAAACGTAGTAGATACAATGTACTCACAGTGAGGAAGATCCCGATCTCGGACACCTCTACGGTGCAGCTCGTACGCCAATTCGCACTTACTGTACATTCTAGCTTTCAAAACGCCCAGAAGCCCCAGGAGCAGGCCCACCCTAAACACGGCAATTAGCAGACGACGGCGCTCCTCCATGTCTCCCGGCGTACATCTGCGAAGACGCAACGCTTGCTTGCCGAAATAAGAAGGGAGTGATGCCCTTTCTCGTGCACTTTGTTGTTGTTGTCGTTCGCCGAATACACGCGCTTACCACGTCCACGAGTCTTCAGAATAAGAGAGACATAGGATTCAGATAGTCTCCGCTGTAACTTGAGCCGCACGCATACGCAATCTTTCTTTCCATGTGTTCTCTTGCGCTCGTCATGTTTCGTACGTGATAGACTCGTCATCTCTAATCGTTTCAGAAATCACGGAAGTAAAGAGAGGCAAATGGAGAGGAAGAAAGGGTGGTCGCTTCTTTATGAAGGACGTAAGAGGTTGTTGACATTTGCTGTTGTGACGTAATCTTGATATGTAATCATCTGCTTTGCGAAGACAGCTTTCTACACAACAGCAAACAACCGAAAGATAGAATCACCGGGGCAACCAAACGTCGTACACCACGTGGTAATTGCTTACTTTTTTTTTGTACAAAATGATTACAATGGCTTGGATTGTAGTTCCGCGAGCAGAACGTTTTGGCCTCTTCGGTAGTGAAGCCAGCTTTCGTACAGCTGATGAGACGTCCCCATCAATCACGCTCACACGCGGCACCCCACAATGGGCGGTGCATCCCCTACCATATTTAATCTCGGTACGGCCCAGCTGGCCTGTCGCTTCCAACAAATCCCCCATCTGTCACACATCATCAACGCGGACGACCTCACCCTCTGGTGCACCCACGGGTCACCTGGGGAAATAGAGTCAACTCTGCAGCAGGGACTGGACAACATAAGTGAATACCTCGCACAAGCAGGCCTTCAACCTGCCCCAGACAAATCAGAACTGCTTCTTCTTGCACAGACCCAGTACCAGCGCTCTGTTATTCATCACATGTCTCTACACATCGGCCAACAACCCATCCCGAGAGTCTCCTTATGTAAAATTCTAGGCATGCATTTACAGAAGAGGACACACCATGCCAACTTCAGCTCACCCATAAACACATGACACTCGGTTACTTTTCTGGCAGGCAGAGTGGTCAAGAAGCACGCGGGTCTCAATGAAAAACAAGCGAGCCAACTAGTTCATGCAATAACTCTCAATCAAATTATTTGTTTTATATCATATTTTACACTCAGAACACAACAATTTACGAAACTCCCATCAGCATTGAACAGTCTATACAAGGCCTCCCTGAACCTCTCAATCTCCACCTTCAACCAGATACTCCCGCCACGGTACTCCCGCCATGGTACTCCCACCTCTCCTGCACCTACACCAGGATCGACAAATAGCCCGCAACTCGGGAACACCGCAGGGTAGATGGATCCTGGAGCAGGAAGGACTTTCTCTTATCAACATTTTCTTCCATATACCTACCCAACCCCTACCCTCAAATCTGCGCTTTGCCTCTTTGCCTCGCCGCATGTCCCCGGACATAGACAACGGACGCAGGAGAGCGTAACCCGGCAATCGCAACCCATTTTTTCACACACAAATCGTAGCTTATTCTGAGGCGTCCAGGCGTCCGTCTCCGAGACAGGAGCCACGGGAACTGCGTAATACGCAATCTACACACCACAATCTCCAACCCTCCGAGTTCGCCCCAGTGGTCCATCTTGGAGCGCCCCCCCCCCCCCCCTCCCCTTTTCCCATTGTCATCACACTAGAATTAGTTCCCATCAACACGCTATTCAAGAATTAGTCCAACTGCTTTGCACATCAGATTATACTATCTATACGGACTCACTGGCTCCCATTAGGGCCTTGCTACAGCGTAAAGTTCCTCCAGATCTCCGAGAAGACTTCGAGGCAGCTCTACTCACACTTCACCAATCCTCAGTCAACATTCGATGGGACTCAGGTCGTGCAGAGGTTCCACGTAATGAGCTGGCCCATCAACTCGCACGCGAAATGCATATCCGGGCACCTGTAATCCCCTGCCCTAGCCCCCAGACCAGCGATGAGGCTTTAATCTACAAATGTTAATTAAAATCCCACAACAAACAGCTCCGAAACTCTCAGCAACGCGTATACCTTGGCCCAACCCCAGACCTCGATGTGACGCCAACACACATCCGTAGAAAGATCCAAATACCCTTCTAACTCTAGGCTCTACTACATTCTATGCCGTTCCGATCTCTACTAACCTAACTGACCCCCCCCCCCCCCCCCCCCCCCCCCGGTTTACGCCAATCTAGAACACTGCTTTCTACACTGCCCGGTTGTTGTATCTACTCGATTCCTCCCTAGCCCCCCTCTCACTTACTGGAGTGCCTGGCTTGTGCAGGAGCAACTGGAAGATCAAACGGTCTTGATATATACCAAGCAATGGACATTCTGAACACTTAATTTTGTACATTCTCTCTTCTCTTTCTCTCTTTCTTTCTGGCTTTGGTCTTAAAATATTAAAGCAATCTCTTATAATAACTAGACATAATGCTAAATTACCAAGCATCAAGGAGAGCGCTGGGATTGCTGTTCCACGCGCCACACGCGCACGCCTTCCCTGTATAAAAGATTCGAAGTAAATAACCAAAATAAAGCGTTGACGAACGCGCTTGCAAGATGGAATTTGTTTTAGGCATTTGTTTTAGAAAAGTTACTACTGCTGAGGCCAGCACGTTTGGCGTGTGGAACACAAATCCCTGCATTCTCTTTGATGCTTGGGTAATTTAGCAAGAGGTCTATTGCTTGTACTGAAGATATTCAGTTGCGCGAGATAAGTTCTTAAAAAAATTAACCACCACGTACAGAGCGCGCGTCGGGGTAGAATGAGCTAAAATAAGCGTGCGTCGGGGTCGTCTTGTCTAGGGTGCCTCAATGACCTTCTGTTTAGAGCACGGTGGTTTAGAGTGATGCCACCCTTTGTATTACCCGGTGCCGACAGCACGCGCTCACGGGGAAAATACAAAGAAATCGACGAGAACAAAATGTCGTCAGCGCCACAGACTCGTGCAGGGACACGCACTTTCACGCGCTTCTGAACAAAAAATAAATCTAAAAGTGGGAACAAAATGGCCAGATGTCTCCACCCTAAGCAAAGCGCACATGAAGGCACCATAGTCTTGTCTATACTCCGTTAAAGGGATACGGAATCGAAACTTGAAATATAGAGAAAACATCAAGAAATGAGTTCAATATGATCAGCTAAGCCTGTAATGAATAATCGCACGGTCGTATTTTGAGCAGATGGCTATATTTTATGCTCTAAATGCCGCGATTTTGGCGAGCGCTTCAAAATCAGCCATGGAGGAGCGCGATGCATCTCGGGAGATCCGGCAGACGTCTTGACGTCATCATGCCTCGGACGACCAAGCGTACCGTAGTGACGAGTTTTGCCACTTGGAGGCATCAACGCGTTACAATCTCGCTTTGTCGAAGTACCCAAGGGCTGTAGAGATCGCGGGGCCAGCACGCGCACCAAACCTGAGAACAACCGAAGCACGCGTTTGCACGTCGCGCGAGAGCTGAAACCAAGGTGGCTCACTTCGTTTTGGCTCTTTCCACCAAGACGCCTCGGTATTGCGTTCAGGCCTAGGCAATCTATTCCAGTGAGCGGACATACCGCTGCGGCGCTGCTTTCAGAGGCATGTTGTCGTCACGACATTCCATTGAAGCTTCATAACCAACTACCAGGTGGTTTTTGATTATCGTTTAATTCACTTTAAAATATGTTTTCTTGCGTTTTCTAGCGCAATATTTATGTTTCTGTGGTTGTGCTGCTACCTGCGTCGTGTTGAAACAAAGAAATGAGCTTCAGAATTTGGTTTCCGTACCCCTTTAAGCTGAGACTGGAGTCAATGCCACAAGCACGAGAGCTCAAGGTCTCTGCTTTGAAGTGTTCTTCCGCAGAACGATCACTCGCGCCAGAAATAGCGCGCGGCTATCTCGCGCTTGTAGCTTTGGCTGCAGTCTCAGCTTAGGGGTAAACATAATAGGCACCATCCCAATATTAAAAAAAAAAGATTGGGGTCTGTGTATGTTTATGCAGTCTAAAACTTCGTCTGCCTCAACGGCGACGAGTCTCCCAGCTGTAGATGAGAAATTTAGCCAGTGCAGTACAACCGCTATCCCGGGGTCTTTATAAGGGCCCTACAATCATATTTAGTCGTCTACCTTTTCTGAAGTTTTCACATCTCTTGGGGTTCGGGCAAGCCAGCGGCAATGGGGAGAGTAACTAAATATCACTGTCATATTTTAACCCGACGACGCGGAAACCTCCTCCACCTACGGGGGCGACCCGCGGTGCCATAAGCGCGCAATATGGGAAGTCTTTGGTCCTGGGTTTACTACTGGTCAGAGCCGCTAAAAGCTTCTTTTTAGTCGAAACACAAAATATAATTGGCGCGAACCGTTTCAATCATTTATGAAAGTAGTTTTTGTTCACTATTTTAGATAAGAAAAGAAACAAATGCAGTTTATAAAATACGGAAACAAGAAATGACCCGTCGACATACCCGCCACCAAGTGGTGGAAAACGCGGCGCATACTAGAAAGGGGTATTGGGATCAGGCACCGACGACCGGCAAGCGTAGAAAGGTCCCGGATGTACTCGGCGGCGCTGCGGTCATACGGGCTCTAGAGTGCCTCAATGTTGCTGGCTCAAGGCGCAGCCGGCAAGCAACATTGAGGCACTCTAACGGGCTCGAGTATCCGACCGGTTCCGAGGGCCGTCGGCGAGCTGGTTTGGCGGTATGGCAGCACGAAGTGGCTCCTGTTCTGAACTGATCTTCACCCAATGTTTGCAGTCGTTTGTGGCCAAAAGAGTCATGCTTAATTAGTGTTTAATCGCGCATCAATTGCAATGCGAGCCGCTTTGGCTGCCCACTTTATACAGCCTATTTAGAACACGTTTTAGTGGCGCCCTCTCGAGCCGTCGACACGGAGTGCGGCAGACTTGAACGCTCGCTGAGCTCACTACCCCTCTTCTAGTTCACAGCCACTCCAGCGACCAAGGACGTCTTGAAGGAGGGCATTTTAATGCGAAAGTATTAACTATCTCATAAAGCGGTCTGACGTCATCAGTCTGAAGTGCGAAAACTGCAGATAGTTTCCTTCGGTTCCATTGGCTGACGCGCGTCGACGGGGCTCTCATTGGCCGCAGCGCTCGTTAGTTTCCACGACCGCTCACCCCATATGGCGCTGTGTATCCATCAGCGCGGAGCGTCCAAGGTCACCAGGGGAGCACACGAGGCGACCGGCGCGTGTGCTCCCCTGGGACGAAAGGTACGCAGCAGACGAAAAAGGGAGCGGACGAGCGGCTTGCGTGCTTTCGCATTCACAACTCATAAGGATTGCTTAGGTGTACCTCGAGCCTTTTTGCTTGTTTTTATCATTATAATTTGCCTCTAACTCTTAAAATAAAGTGAAACTCGAGAAAAAATAGTTTCATTAAGTTACGTTCAGTGCGCTCAGGTTCGATGCAAACTAAAAACCAGTTAAAAAAAGTCCTTGCAGGGCCCTTTAACGTGCATCACGCCGTAGTGATACACGACCGCACGCCAGTACGATGCTCATCCAGGTCAAAACGGGCAGGGATGAGCGTTGATTCTAATATTTACAAGTCCTCAGCCCAGCACGTGCATGTTCGTCGCTTCGTAAAACGAGCAAATCATGCGCCATACGCATGAACACTGAAAATAAAACCGGTCAGGCGCCCTTTTTGGAAGGGTTTTGAGTCTTGTCTGTTATTTTATTTCTCCTTGTCTCGGGGTCTAGATTATGATGTTTTTTGACCAGCTCACCTGCATACTTTTACTCCTTAATTGCAATCCATATATACTCCCGTTTCACATCTGGGAGTTTCAGTAGATTGTTCCGATACATCCGATAACGATACGATGCACGCGCACAGGCTTCGGCGTTATGTCGGGTATTGTCATCGGGGTTGTCGGAACGATCTCCCACTGAAGCAGACGTTACAATGCGATGATCGAAGCCAATCGAGCGGCGTCAAAAGTCTTTGCGCTTGCCATCGTTGTGCGCGTGCGGGTAACTCAGTCACGCACAACGCATCCGCACAATGCACCACGACGACGCACCTTGAGTGCTTTTTGACTGGCTTCATTGGTGGAGTAGACGCGTTAAACACGCGCCAGACTAATACAATTGTTACACGGGCACATTTAACTGCAGTTAAGCTAAGCCGCAGATAGCGCACAATACTTGCGGACAACATTCTGCGGCTATGCAGTCAAAGCTATGGGCGAACGTGCACTTGAGCATCTTGAGCAGCTATCGAAGCAGTGCGCGCGCGCTCTTCACTTCTTCTGATATAGCTGTCAGAGAGTATAGTGCGGTATCTGTGGTGCCGCGAAACAGCAGTTAAGCAGAGTTAACCGCGGTTAAGTGTGCCCGTGTAACAGGGGTATAAGCCGCCATTACCGACCTTCTCTTGTCTCACCGAGATGACGAGCCACTGACCAGCCTCCACAAAGGCCTACGCCATGGGGAGAAGGACGCAGTAGCACCTAAAGTGGGAATAACCTGTCCTATACTGTGGCAATGATGGAGAGAAGCGAACGAAATAAGAGAAAGCAAAAACCGAAGGTCGGTTATGGCGGCGTCCATGCACAGCTGCCAGAAAGCGTCTATAACAAAAGGCAAGCAATCACGACTAAAGAAAGGCGCGCCGCCCATATATTATTCTCCGTCTTCCGTCTACGACTGGTCGGACGCAAGCAACGCGACCGATCCGATTCACCAAACGTGTTTTGTGGTGTAGACAACGGGAGGCTATAGTCACCTCCAGTGGACGTCCTGGGTGTCCCCGATGTACAGCGTGTCACAAAAAAAATGTACAGGGTTTTTTTTCACCGCGAAAATAAACTAGGTATCGCCGAACGCTCATTCTCCACCCAAAGATAGCGCTAGAGCTCCCAGGTGCCAAAGTTTCAGCCCGATGCGATACCTTATTCAAAAGTGATAAGTGATTTTCTGAAAATTTCAATGGGAAAATGAAGCCCATTTTTGCCCGTTTTCGGTTTCTGGTGTCCATAGATCCCCATGTATTCGAAAACTTCGTCGGCCGCCATTTTCCCATTGAAATTTTTAAAAAAATCACTTATAACTTGTGATTAAGTTATCATCTCGGGCTGAAACTTTGGCATCTGGTTGTAACCTCTAGCGCTACCTTTGGGCGGAGAATGAGCGTTCAGCGATGCCTAGTTTGGTCTTGCAATTAGAAAAAAAAAAAAACCTGAATTTTTTTTTTTTTTTGACACTCTGTAGATGAAAAGTTAGCCAGTGCCTTTTAAACGTTTCGTTTATTTCACAATAATTCGGATATACTCGTTTGTACGAAATGTACCTCTTTCGGAAGTCACGTGCCAATTATTAGAAGGTCCAAACCATCGTATTATGGCGGAACAACTGTCATCCTGGAACGGAACGTGCGCGAGTCATTCCATCAGATAGCGTCGGAGCGCGTCGAACGCTAGCAACTGACGAGCCAGTTAAACAGCCTCGAAAGTGCAACGTCACTGCGCTCATGACCTTTCTCTGTGGGTGTGGTCTTGCCTTCTAATCCAACCGAACGAATAAAGTATGCCGTGACCTTGACGTCTGAGTCCGCCATTGTGCAGTGATTCCACAGCTGCCAACCAGGACAGTCATTCGAAAAGGGTTTATGGCCTTTTCGTAATACAAGTGCTTTGTTTAAAATTTAAAAAAAAAGAAATATCTGAACTTCATGAAGCGAATATGCTGGGTTATGGTGGTGTCGAACATGCGTCTAATGTTTGGTAAAATTGGTTCGTTAAACGTGATCGCTTTGAAGATCCTGGATCTATGTCGTTCTTCTGTAGGTTGGGCTCATATAGGTAATATCATGTACGCTAGAGGTTCAACTGGCTCTGGTGTCTATGCTACTTCCGAGACGCAAATTGAAGCAGACAGCAACTAGTCTACTTTTGCGATGCCCCTGTGCATTCCCATGAAAAACACGCGTGCATTTTGTCTCTTCGCCAGAAAATAACATAAAACACTTTTGTTGCTTGGCTCGTACCGAATAGTATGTACCTTTATTAACATTGTAAAAGTGTAATTGCTTTAGTTACATCATTTTTCTTCATCAATGAACGATGTTTAACTTCGTTATATTTCAGGTCCAAACCTGTGTTTCACAGCAGGAGTGCAAGAAACGATTCTAAGCAAAATAACAACCTAAAGGAATGTAGAGTGTGGTCAAGGTTCGCCAGCATTCCAGTGGCGTTTATATATTGCTACTATGCCAGTCCTGTCAGTAACTATACGAAAATGACCTCGTCTTGCATCTTTACGAGCGGTTAAAAACATTCAAAACTTAAATAATAAAGTACGTTGGCTATGAAAGCCGTCTCTTTTAAATGCCGGACAGCTTTTATCAGGCACTTGTTATCAAAGATTTCAAGCGTGCGGGTGATGTTTTGAACGTAGAAAAGGCATCTTCGCACAGGGCAGAAAGAATAAAACATTACTAACTTATTGAAAATCGGACTATATTACGTGGCCTTCAATTTATTTTGACTGTATGCATGCGGAGGCAGTTACTGATCCAGTGTTGCTTTGTACTTCTTGCCGTCTTTCGTGGTTTCCAGATGTTCTCCGTTCGTTTGGCACGTATATCCCCCAGGCTGAAAAGTGCCGACGACGTGTTCGCGCGAACAGTGTTTACCAGTGCACGTCAATACATGTACAAAACCGTTTTAGCACTTTTTTTTTTTTTTTTTGCAATGAATTTGGAGGAAAAAAAGGCCCGTAACTGACCAATATATTTCGTCTGCCTGACTGGGAAATGTTCCAAGCTACCTAGCAGGTTCGAATTATTTGGGATATTCGCTTTTATAACCAAGCGCAGGGAGAAAATGCACTCCCATTTTCCCATAGAAATGCATTACCGGAAGTCAATTTTCGACTGGTTGCTGTCTGCTTCACTTTGCGACAGCACACTAGAGTCAGCTGAACCTCTAGCGTACATTATAATAAATCTAGGATTGGGCCAATGCCATTCAAAGCCTGTGAACAGTCTCCCTACGCCATCACGCTATAGGATGACTCAGCAATTGGGTCCGAGCCCGACGTCAAGCGTCCTTCGATGGTCTGATGGGACGCGTTGCAAAGCTTTACGCGGACGAAGCACTTGTGTCTGCCTTTTCTGCGCTCGATCTCACTGCGATGACGTCAACATTTCAGTGAGCGGCCTTTGAGCATTTTAGGGGGGGTGGGCCCAACCAGCATATCTTCACACCTGTACATCTTCACATCCTCCCGGAAAAGCGTCTCAGTTCGCGTTACTTGTTGCATTTCCGCACCTCGTACGACCACTTTCTGGAACGCAGAGAAAAATAAGTCCATAGACTGCTATTTTTCCCTGTGTTCAAAGATTTTTCGGAAATTTCTGTAATATATTGAATAAAAATTAAACGCGAAACTTTTACCATTCATGTTAACTTTTCGTAAGTTCAGGTTGCAAAAAAAAAAAAAATTAAAACGTAATACGTTAAACTTTTCGATAAATGTGCTTCTAGGTTTCGAGCTTCAGGTTTTAACCTGGACTGTAAGGTCGCTGTTGAAACAAGAGATAGCGGAGGAGCAGGACGAAGTTAACATGCTTGTTCAGTTGACCAAAGTTGTTGGCTGTCCCTTGGTAAACTGCGAAGCATTGTTTGATCTGCTGTTTGTCTGGTCCCCATCAATTCAGGATATATAGATATTTCTTTAAACAAAAGCATGTCCGCCCAGCGGCGTTCGCTTTGCGCGAGTTGTCAGAACAGTGGCTGTTTGCGACGCATGCAAGACGAACCTGCCCCGGGCAAAGATCGTCGGTTTCCCGCGGTCGTATTGCGCTTCATAAAGTCCAGCCTTTAATAATTGGTGTGGTTACCCAAAACCCCATAAATAAGATACGACATAACTGAAGAGATTAAATTATATAATGAACTTCTAGCGTCCACTTACGAAAACACATGAGTTGTAGTTCGATCTATTGGCTTCGATTTTCAGTGCCTCCAGTGGCTCAGTCGCTACCACAAAGCGCGCAGACTGCCTTCCTGTTCCGATCCTTTCAATCCCCAGTATTGCCCGTTTCGATCTGGATGTGCATCGTACCGGCTTGCGGTCGTGTATCACTACTGCGTGATGCACGTTAAAGACCCCAGGGTGGCAGTGGTACCGCACTGGCTAAATTTTTTTACCTACGGCGTAGACACCAACGGGCTGACTAACTTTGTTGTATAAACATACACACAACACGATTACTTTTTTGCCCGATCCCCCTACCTACCGACAGTCTCCATATTTAAATGTTCATAATTTAATAACGAGAGTTTATCTGTGCAAAAGGATGAGCAACTGTTTGTCACTCTTTGAACATTGACTCTCATTTCTTCGCAGAGTACAGGCAGACTTCAACTCAAACTTGAATATTATAACAACCAATTTGTACCGATGACATTGGAGAAATCTTTCGATGGGAAGTCCCGCTAGCTTATCCAAAATGTGCTTACGGGTCCGGAAATTTAAGTAATCAAATGAAACAAAGAAGAGCTGACTCATTCATAAGCTTTATTTATGTTGCAAAGAAAATGCCATCCAGCGGCGTAAAGGCAAGCCGATTTAGCTAAATGAGCGTTGACTTGATCACCAACTTGGCCTGACTAGAACGGTGGGTAAAGGTAGAGGTAGACGCGGCTCGCATCATCTTCATTGCCTTGGGTCAACTTTGATACGCAAGGACCTTGAAGAAATCAGTACCTACATCCCTTGACATACGAGCTCAAGTTCTTTCCTCGGCACTTGTTTCTCCATCCGTACCTGCGTGACCGATGAACCAACCGTATGAGTACGAAGAAATAAACAATATGTATGCTTGATGAACCGTCACAACGTTTTCGTAACATACGCCCTTTCAACTCCATCACAATACGCCCAGGACACTATCATTTGTTTTCCTTTACTGAGTTGGTTCCTTGCCTTTTTAACTAGAGGGACAATGGAAAGGACGTATAGACCGACACGCGGGCTTGACGTCACGGAGCTGCGGCGACGCTGCGATCGCGCCGGAGCTTTTAGCCGGAGCCGGGTGGTGTGGGCAAAAGGGCGCGCGTTTTGCACGGGCGTCATAGAATTTCAGCATGCCGCGAAGCTGTGTTGCCGTTAATTGCACCGAAAGGTACGAAAAAAGTAGCGAGTGAGTTTCCACAAGTTCCCGGCAGACTCTGAAAGGCACAGAAGGTGGACAATATCCGTGGATCGAAAAGTATGGTCGCCTCGCGCGAATGACCGTTTGTGTGGTAAGCACTTTCTTGAAAGCAAGTGCGTCTTCCATTTCAATCTCCGTCCCGGGACTCGCTTATGTGTAAGGCAACCGTCGTCTGTTCGAGACCACCCGGATTTTGTTCCCACGGTGTTCGCGCACAAAGCACCGGCCAAGCGCTCGTCGGAGGCTCGTTACGCCCGTGCTACCCAGCAGAAGGGGAACGGCTACAGAACAGCAGTGTTGTAGGCGTTACCGAAAAAAAGTAACGAAATACTTTACTCGTTACTTGCAAATGAAAGGTACGCGTTACCGAGCTATGTAACCTTAAAATAAAAAGAACGCGTTACCGCTACCGATAAAAAGTACCGCATATTACTTCTGCGTTACTTCTTAAATTATGATTTAACACGTTTTACTGTTCCGACGATACAATTATTCATAAGCTCATATATCAAGAAACATTATGTTGATGCAGAAACTGAAAATAATTGCTTTGTATCTTTTTACGGTTTCACGTAATTACTCACAAGAAAAAACACACAGAAAAACACAGAAAACTCAGAAATTTACATGGCTTGACGCCTAAAAACACGGAAAAATTTTGTGTAATTTCTTGAAGACTTGGGAAGTAGTAACGAGTAACATAACAACGTTACTTGAAATAGTAATGTAAATACGTTACTCGTTTCTGTGTCGAAAAAGTAACGAGTAGGTTACTACGCTACTGAAAAAAGGTAACGCGTTCCTGGTAACGCCGTTACTTGTAAGGTGCTACTGCCAAGACTGCAGAACGGACAAAGTGTTACTGCTTGTCATGCCTTGTGGTCATGGGGGTAGGAAAAATATCGCACCTTGACTTCAAGACGCTGTGTGTATTTAATCAATTAATAAATACACTTCCGCAGACCCACAGTCTGCTGATCCCGCCGGCATGGGCGGAAACCAACTCGAAGTAATCGTATAGGCCTCGAGAGACTTGCACGTCTGCACCGTGTCCGCCGTGAACTGGCTTGGCGAAAACAAACTTAAAAAACGACGGCGCGAGCCGTCGATTTCGGTGGCAGCAACTTCACGTCGGAAGTCCAGCAAACCTTGTTTGTGGCGTACGGATCCTCGAAGGCAACGCCGTCCACGCACAGTTTGTTTCGATACCACTGCCGTTCAGGCTCGAGTAGCGAGCTCAAATAGTCGGGATTAGCATGCGACATACGTTGTCAGGAAATACGAGGCACAAATAAAGCTAGAAGCGTCCCTACAGCGTCAACAACGAGCACACGCCACACAACGCAATGGCGAAAACACGGAGAGCCGGGCCGCTTTTGCCCACATAGCTTCCGCGCATGCGCGGCCTTCCGGCCGTGTTGGTAAACAGAGCCGCTCCGCGCGTCGGTCTATTGGAAAAGAGATGGAGAAGGGAAGTACAGGGTCCGATATAGACAAAAGGAAACCTTGGTTTTCGGCTTCCATAAGTGCACTACTCATCTCATAAAGCTTAAACTCCTTGAGAATGTGACGCTTGCCAAGGTGATAGAATGCGAAAGTTTCAAAACACGACTGGGACCAAAAAAATAAAGGCGAAAAACTAATTTTTTTTATGAGCCAACGTCCAGCATAATACTCGTGACTCGTGAGACTAAGAAATAACTTTGTTGGCGACTATAGCATTTACTTCAATAAAACAATCTTATCAATAAGAAAGACAATCTTGTTTTATTTCTTGTTGACAAGTTGTTTCGCTGAAATAAATTATACAGGCGCCCACAACCCAATGCATTGATTTGACGAATATTAGGCCTAGATGGACGGCTCAATTATAAATCTCCTTTTTTGGTTTTATCATCTCAACCTGGTAACCGTCCTCTTCTCAAACTTTCGCATTCTATCACTCCTGAAAACGCGCCATTCACATGTAGTTGCAGCTTGCTGCGATGCGTAGTATATTATTGCGTGTCGCAAAACAAAGTTTCATTTTCTCTAATAGACCATGTGCAAGGCGTACGTACCCCCCCCCCTTCCCCCCCCCCCCCCCCCAAAAAAAAAAAAAATTAAAAATACAGTGTTTTCTTTTCCGCAAAAATTAGATATGCATCGCCGGACCATCATTCTCCGCCCAAATGTAGCACTAGGGGTCCAAACCAGTTGCGAAAGTTTCAGCACGAACGGATATTTTATACAAAGGTTACAAAATTTTCTGAAAATTTTCAAGGAGAAAATGGGGCCCATTTTTGCCCGTTTTCGGTTTCTGGCGTCATGAGCTCCATGTATTCAAGAGCTCCATAGACCGCTATTTTCCCCCATTGAAATTTTCAGAAAACCACTTATAATTTTTTGAATAAGGCAACAGTTAGTGCTGAACCTTTGGTATCTGATTTAGACCTCAAGCGTTACATTGGGTAGAGATTGAGCGTTCGGCGATGCGTAGTTTATATTTATGGTAACAAAAAAAAAATGTTTGCTTTTTTTGGGAAGTTGGGTGGGGGGGGGGGGGGGGGGGGGGAGAGGAGCATTTTGTAGACTGCCATGTCGTACCATGCTTTGAAGCCAGAACTCCTATAGATCTGCCTGGCACATTTGATGGACGGCCCTATGTTGTCCGACTGCAAGGCTGTAAGAACGAGACGTAAGAAACAGAGAGAAAACCATTAAACTCTGTCAAATATACAACGCTTCGACAAATGGCTTTTGGACTGCGATTTACTCACCCGAGCAGGATACCTTGCACAGGTTGTGTCTTCCAGGACTGCACCAATAGCCGTTGTTTATCTGCGCAACGCCATTCGTTTTCCTAAAGTGTCCACTCTTTAATACGAAGCTTGCGTAAATGGGCCCGAGTGTTAGGATGTTGGTAATGCCGGAGTCCGACCAGAGCGATACACAGAAACAAACGACAGCGACAAGCCTTAAGCATACGCATCATGCTTGCGATTGTACCTTTGGCAGGCGTTTAGTCTTTGGGTGCCCGCGAAGTAAGGAACGAGTGATTGCAAGACTGCCAAAGATACTCTCGCCAAATCGCGAAAGACTGGTTTGAGGCTTGCCGCTGTCGTTTGTTTCTGTTTGTCGCTCTAGTGGGGCTTAGTCATAAGCAAGCGCATTTTAATAGTGAGCTGAAAAACTAACCCCTCCCCCCTCTTTGGGAAGCATTAAAAGGACACTGACAGCGCCAAAAAAAAAAATTTTAAATCTTTTGCCAGGCGATTTATTATGGTGTCAGGCAAAAGACTGCCCAATCAATATTTTTCTACAGCCTCACATATATTTTAATAAAGTAAAAAAAAAAAGGCAACTGCTCAAAATCGAAATTCAAACTGGACTGGAAGGAAGAAGAAATATAGAGGGGAGAGTTCGCAGAAGTCACGTGACTGTGCAACTTTTTTTTTTTCAATGAACGTATTTGCAGTTTTTAAGAAGTCACAAAAAATGGGTCTTATTTTTTTCCTATTTTTAATAATGTGGGGGGCCTTTAATGACCCACGACTTCGATTATCTTTGGTGGTTGTGTCTAAACCATAGAAAACGGCACGTGACCACGGAGAAGAGAGTGAGCACGACTCGAACAGGCCAGTTCTCGATCGGCGGTTTTTCGGGCGGAAAGAAAACAAATTTCGAGTCGCGAATTGTTTTCTGAGAAGTTGGACTCACGTATGTCATGTACAAATAAAAACCTTGGCGAGTATAAATACCCTGTCAATGTCCCGTTAAAGTTTAAACCGTGGTATCACTGCTCAAACCTCATACTAAAGAAGGCGCGGACAAGAAAGCAGAACTATCTGCAGACACGCCTCATGATTCATGTTCTAAGCATGTTTGCTTTACACATGCTTAGGACATGTCTGCTGACAGGCCTTATTCGACCAATATGACAGGACCGCTGTACAAGAAAGAAGCACGCCTCAGACGATGACTGTCTTTTGTGTGACGTATTAGCAAGGCGACCGCGGCTTTAGGTTGACAGACGACTCTCGCTAACAGTTGACTTCTTCTAAGCATGGTATACGTTGGCTGCTATACACTGGCTATCCTCAGGGACAACTTTTTTTTTGGCGATGAAGCCAAAACCTTATATGGGTGCCTGTGTACAGAGCTGTGCAGGCGCGGTCTTCACTTCTAAAAGGCAAGAAAAAAAAAAACACAATAAAACTTTCTGCCTTTCCACTCTGGTGAAGAAGGAAGACCAGCGAAGCTGTACTAGGGTGGGAATGAAGTAATGGCCGTCCGAATATCGGCAAGCCAGAGTGGACAGGCTGGAAATGTTGCCGCGATCTATGAGCGACGGCGGCAACCAGTGTGTTGTGTCCACATTTGTTTGGTACCCGACACGATCCTGGGGAACCTAGCCCTTAACAGCTCCGCCGTAAAAACTTGTCTTTAGCAAACTGGTTGGCGCATGACGGGAAGACACTGAACTGGACGGTACAGGTCTCTTCGCGATTTCTTCTCGTTTCTTGTCGCTTTCGTGATTGTGTGTTGTCGGCCGCCGGCACGATGGAACAGTTGTCCCGGTCACTCTGTCGTGACTGTCGTGTCAGCAGCGTGTTGCCCATATTGTGACTCTGAACGCAACCTACACGACAGCGTGAACCAGGCATTGTGCGTTTATCGACGTTCATCAGCACCGTCGAAGGACAGTGGGTAGTCCTTACCATATAGTTATTATAATGTACGCTAGAGGCTCAAGTGGCGCTAGTGTGCTGACGCAAATTGAAGCAGACAGCAACCAGTCGAAAATTGACTTCCGGTAATGCATTTCTATGGGAAAAAATTAGTGCATTTTCTCCCTGCGCTCGATTATAAGAGCAAATATCCCGAATCATTCGTACGTACTAAGTAGCTTGAAACATTTCTCAGTCAGGCCGACGAAATAATTGGACAGTTACGGTATTTTTATTTCAAATTCGTCGCATTAAAAATGGTGCTAAAACGGCTTCGTACGTGTATTTATGTGCACTGTCGGACACTCTTAGCGCGAACACGACGCCGGCGCTTTTCAGCATGAGGGATATACGTGCCCAACGAACGGAGGGCATCTGAAAATTAAGGGAGACGGCAAGAACTACGCAGCAAAACTGGATTAGTAATTACCCGTGCATGTACGATCAAAATAAATTGAAGGCCACGCAATATATTCGACTTTAAATAAGTAGTACCGCTTTATTCTTTCTGCTATGAGCTGAGATGTTTGTGCTTCGTTAAAACAATCACCCGCACGCTCGAAATGTTTGAGAACAAGTGCCCGATAAAAGCTGCCCGGCAGAGAAAACAATACAAGAGACACTTTTCATAGCCCATGTGCTTTATTCTCTACGTTTTGAATTTTTTATCCGCTCATGAACGACGGGGTCATTTTCATATAGTGACAGGACTGGCATATTATCAATATAGAAGCGTCACCGGAAAGCTGGCGAGCCTTGAACGAACTCTATATTCCTTTCGATTGTAATGTTGCTTTGAATCGTCGCTTGTTTTTGTATACCTGCTGCGGAACACACGTCTGGGACTGAAATGTAGCGAAGTTAAACATCGTTCACTTATGAAGAAAATGCGCTAACTAAAGCAATTACATTTTTACAACGTTAATCAAGGTACGCACTATTCGGTACGACCCAAATAACCAACGTGTTCCGTGTTATTTTCGGGCGAAGAGACAAAACGCACGAGCGTTTTCCCATAGGATTGCACAGGAGCACTGCAAAAGTAGACTGGTCTGCTGTCTGCTTCAATTTGCGTCACGGAAGTCGCATAGACACTAGCGCCAGTTGAACCTCTAGCGTAGATTATAATAACTCTATGGTCTTTCCATCGCATATCCCCGAACCTCTGGAGACTTGCTTACGCCAACACATCGCCGCCGCCTGTTTGAAACATACTGAATAAAAATTGGGGTAAACCATGTTGAGTTCAATGCTTGCGTGCTGAAACCCGAGAGTTGTTTGTTGATCTGGCACACAACACGGCAGGACCTGCTTCAGACCGCCATAACTGCCCAATAGTGGCGACCTCTACAAATCGCTGAAGCCGCAAAAAAAAAAAAAAAAAAAAAAAGAAATCAGCTTTTTTATTCTGGTGAAGAAGGAAGACCAGCGAAGCTCTACTATGGTGGGAATGAAGGAATGGCCGGCCGCAAGACGGCAAGCCAGAGTGGAAAGGCTGGAGAGATTGCCGCCATCTATGAGCGACGGCGGCAACCATGCAGACAACCGGCAATCCGGTTGTCTGTTTGCCACCATCGCTCATAGATGGCGGTAGCTGTCCAGAGTTCTCTGCCATCATTTGTTTGCCGACGGACACGCCTTGCCACCTTACGAGTGCTGCGCCAGAGTTCGGCGAAAACCCTGACGCTCGAGCTCGGGCACGGTGAACGCGACAGTGGTACGTGTCACAGAGTATTTTTCACTCAAAACAGAGTTCGTGCTGTTCCATTCAAATATCAGTTCTTTTTATTTTTCACTCAAAACGGAGTTGGTGCTATTTTTCATTCAAATATCAGTTGTTGCTATTTTTCACTCAAAACGGAGATGGTGCTATTTTTCACTCAAATCTAGTTGACCAATCTTCATTGCACAGGCCCTATATGCTCGCGTTTGTGTTATGTTTGCGTTGTGCGCTTAGTATCTCAGTTCGTGCTACCACCTGGGTGGGGCACCCCCCTGCTGCAGCTTTCTAGGCACGATCAGGATCCTTCTGGTATGAGTAATAGGCTAACTTGAAAAAGGAGCGCAACTTACCTGAAAAATTCCGAAGTCGGTGCTTCCATTTTTGTTCCTGTTTGTGGCCCTCGAGTTCAAGCTACTTTCAGCTTGAGCCAGGCAGATCCCTGTCGTATGACGAAAAAAACGTAATATATATATATATATATATATATATATATATATATATATATATATATATATATATATATATATATATATATATATACATATATATATATAAAGGTTTGTGTGTGTGTGAAGAGAGAGAGAGAGAGAGAGATGAGAAAATGTTTTGATTTTAAAAAGAGGATTATAAAATTAACCAATCCGTCAAAAAAAAAAAAACACAAGTTTAGATAACTTTGAAGCAGATGGCACAATACATGCATGAACATTTATAAAAGGCTTTTGACCTCTGTAATTCTAGAATACGTAACGCACGTTGTTTGGAAAATCCTCAAAGCATACGCATGTTTTTTTTTTTTTTTTTGGCCATCTGTGTTTATAAGACAATGTAGGACACGTAGTTCACGCCATCAATGCTTTGCCTTATAGCTACAAGGGCCGACTTCAAACTGCCTCGAGGCCAAGTGAAAAGCAGACAACGTAAAACACATTTTGACAGAAGTACGCTTCTAGTCCAGAATTAAGCGGTTCGCTATAATCGTATTTTGACATGACAGGAGGGTCTCCCCTGCAAGCAGCAAAAACAGACTATAATAAGTTTGGCGTTTAAAGCTCGCCGCACCATTGCTGCTATAAGCTGCCTGTCGCGCTTATAATGTCACACCTATTTTATAGCTTGTCCTGTCGTGTCTACTAGCCATTACAAAAGGCCACCACTATAGAGTTCTCTTAGAGCGTTTCCGACATCCCGCAACATTCTTCGCAACATGCTGCAGGATCCGGAACCCTACATAAAAGGCTAGCGCCACGCAACCGCAGTCGGCGTCATCGTTGTGAAGAACATAACGGAGGAGGAAGCACTGTGTACAAAAACTCCCTATTGTCTGGTCAATTTCGGGGTGACTGGAACGCCATAGCAGAACAAGCGGTAAAGCAGAAGTGACGTACGATCGACGTAATGTCTACGCCTACAAGTAACGGCTACGTAAACGCTAAAGTTACTTTAGTAAGTGTTAAAGAAAAAGGCGCCTTTCACTGCAAACGGCCGTCCCGCACCGACTGTTGCCGGCACGTTCTAAGCTATCGGACTTACAGTCAGGAATCTGCGGTTTGGGAACGCCGCCCCTCACCAGCGCAGAAGCCAGCTCGCACCTGGTGAACTTCTTGGCAGCGGACGCTTCGAGAAGCGCAAACACCAGCAGTGCCAGGCGAACGCGCATCGTGATGGACGAAAGACTGAAACAAGCAACGAACCCAATATCTTCTAGATAGAAATCCTATAACCCGTTGCGATTTATATTCTTATTCGAGTCCCCCGGTTTTCCTGTTTGCTCTCGGAGTCCGATTCTTGCGTGCCGCGTCGTCAGCGGAAAGCCCCTCCCCCCCCCCCCCCCCCTTCCCAAACACATACACAGATACATACACACTTTGACCCGGTCTGCGGACGCTTATCGGTCTTGTTTGGTGGTATACGTACCCCGCATCCTCTTTTACCGGTGAACGCGTCAGATATTTCCGCATCCTCCGGTAAACTGACAGCATCGGCCGCCGGTCGGAGACAAAGTTCGCGCTGGGGTGGGTGTCCAGGTTTTTCCCATTGCTAAATGAGTCGCCGTGAGAGAAAGGCGAATGTACAAATAAATAACGATGGGGGCAAAGACTCCTTCCTCTGTAACTGCTTCCCGTACTACGCGATTACGGGTGCAAAAGGCATCCGTTATTTTGGTTGCTCTGTGTTTGCATTTCGGACGGACTTGGGTTTTCCCTGTTGGCTTATGCTCCCCGGGTGAAACCTTATTCTGTAAATATCCGTGTCGTATATCTGCCTTTTTTTTTTTTATATGCTTGGTTCTTCGTTTTGTCGGGAGAAATATTGACAATCGTATGACAAATTATAAAGGTGTTGTTGTTGTTTTGCCTAGTTTTTAATTGTTCATGTTTTATTAGAGCTTGTACACGCGCTCTCTCTTTATATATACATATATACTTTTTCTGTCTTTTTTTTCCAAAAAATATCATGCATTTCAGTACTACTTTTTTTTTTTTTTTACTTTACCGATAAATAGAAAATAGATCTATAGTAGTCGGAGTGCATCAGGCGGTGAAAAGCATCGAGAAAAAAAATTATTACGCTAGCTTCATCGTGCTGACAGAGACATGGTAGCAGAGAACACGTTGTGAATGGGCTGGTCACATGTGACGCTCGGGTGACATCACACGCCGTGACGGTACCACGTGACGTTACAGTCCTTCGCGCCGGTTCTTTATTATGACGGTCACGGTCTTCCGATAGATTTCGGCCGATTATAAAACACATTCCGCGTTAGAACTTCACGCGTACTGTTACAGTGTGACTTGCCGTTCCACGGTTGTAACACAAACATTTTGGCGTCGCCAGAAAACAAAAACGTTTGAGTCGGTGCGTGCATCCTAACACCCGCTACACTAACTTCCCTCTGCGAGTGACGCCGCAGAATTCTCACATATCTAAAGTCCTACTTCCCATGAGACGGAAAGAAGCGTGACCATCGCTTTTACCGCCGCTATCTCAAGTCGCAATTACTCGAACGAGCCTTTGTTGACGGCCGTTTTATTCGTAGATGTACGCAAGAAGAAAGGCGCGCTTTCGGACGTTTTATATATATCCGCAGTCTCACTGCCAATACATCGCACAAAAAACAGTCTGCAGACACTTTTAGGCGCATTTCTTCCCTGTATCTATTTATCTATTTATCTGTACTGCGCGTCGATAGTGTTTATTCGAAAATTTAGATTACTCCGGTTTACAACAGAGGTCTAAACAACGTATTTACAGTTTAGACATGGCAGCTAGGGCTCTTGAAGGCTGGTGTCGTGCCGACCAACGGTTCCAACTGGGCTCTGCTCACGCCGGTAGCCTTTTCTTCCTCTTCTCTTCTTAGCACATGCTCATTGTTCTCTTCCTTGTGAGGTGTGTATAGGGAGTATGCACTGGAGGCCATAGCTGTGTGCACGAATGCTGAGCGCGTGCTGATGGCGAGCTTCCACTGTTCTCTTGCAACGTGCATTCCGCACCATCAAGAGTGCTAGTCTTAGCAGCCTATTGATGTGAGCTCGTTCTGAGCATGCGCTCTATACAGCACCCACAAATGGCGTCCAGTGAATACTCCCTATACTCCGTTTCACCTTCTGTTGTACCGCAGTGAAGGCTAGAAGCGCGAACTCATATCGTTGGCAGCTGCCCTTGGTGCTCAAGAGCTTGTGCCGCCGAGATGTGCCCTACAGTAAGGAGATCGCGCTTGTATCCTTTCGTGCGGTACAACACAAGGTGAAGCAGAGTATAGTTGGGCACGCATCCACATTTAGCAAGAAATGTCCTCAATATTTAATATCCTCCCCGCCGAATGAGCATTGCTCATTCGTTATGAGCTTCCAGTTGATGTAACAGTTGAATGGGACGTCTAATGGTTGTTCCTCCTGACAAACGGACCAAGCAGGACCGGACGTGGCCGTCTCGTCCCGGGAACACTTGCACAACGCGGCCAGGTTTCCAGGTTTGTCGCAGATGGAAGTCGTCGTGCAGTAGCACCAAGTCATTCACCCGTAAAGTACTCGAGGCTGCCGGTCTGCTGTGATGAAATGACCTTAATGTGTAGAGGTATTCTTGGCGGCAGCGCTTCCATAGTGTGGTCGATAGCGTCTCACGGTACTTCCAACGGCGAGTTAAATCTTTGGCTGATGACAACGCAGGCTGTCCTCCTCGAGTTAGCAAGGAAGTCAGTCATTTAACGACAAGGAAATGTGCGGGTGTCAATGGTTCTGGTTCGTCCGGGTGCGAGGAGATGGAGGTCAAAGGTCGAGAATTGATCACAGCCTCTATCTCCGTCAATATGGTGCTCAGCTCTTCAAAGGTTACGTAACTGCACCCCCAGAACCTTTTTCAGAGGGGTCTTAACTAATCGAACCTATCGCTCCCAAAACCCGCCCCACCAAGCCGCTCGTAGAGCGATGAATTTCCAGTTGATGCCTTGACTGGACAGGTAATTGAGTGGCTCGTGTTCTTTCATTGTTTTTTTTTTAATATTTTTCTGAATTCAGCAGACGCTCGGTGGAAAGTTAGGGCATTGTCAGAGTAGATCGTGTGGCAGGGTCCGCGCCGGGCCAGAAAGCCACGAAATGCCAGAATGAAACTACCTGTAGACGAGTCACTCACCACCTCTAGATGTATTGTTCTAGTGACTGCGCAGGTCAGTGGCAGAATCTATGATTTCTTTTTATCTTGCCTTCGTCCTTATTGAGGACAGGTCCGGCGAAGTCGAGTACCGTGACCGCAAAAGTGCCCGCCTCCAGCACTCGTTCTCGTGGCAGCAGCACGACTGGTTCGGTCGCACTCTTGCTGATCATCCCTTTGCAGACAAGACCACGGCTCAAGGCCTTTTTAACCACTTGTCGGGCTCGTATAATCCAAAACGTCTCGCGCAGCTGAGTTAGAGTGTCCATGCACCCTGCATGTAGCAGCCGTCGATGTCTGCTAAAGATCAGCAGTTCCACAAAGTGGTGCATCGAAACCAAATTGACAGGATGTACCGTCTCATAACCGAGGTCTGAATGTTGTAGGGGGTCCTCTCGGTCGCAGCAACCCTCTGCCAGCTATAAATACATTCAGAGTGCGCAGATCTGACGAGCCACTGCACTGTTCGCCTCGTTCTAGTTGGTTTAGTTCACCCTTAAAGGCTTCCCTTTGAACCTGACAGAGCAAGCTAAAACGTGCCTCCCCTATGTCTTCAGTTTTGAGTGGACCCTGGATATTCTCTTTGGTGTGTCTACAATTATTGACAAAACGTAGCACCCAAGCAGTGACTCGTTGTAGGCAATTCAGCTCCCCAAACTTTCCGATATTTACCACAGGCATACAGGAGCTCGTAGCAGTATGGCTCACCGTTAGTTCTGAGGTCCTTCCTTCTTCCTTGGCTGCAGTATCTTGGGTACCAGTGGGCATAGTAGGCCAACATGTGTTGTGACTCTGCCAGCCCCTTTGGTCCTTTCCACCATAGGTCACACTTCTGTAGACAATCCGGACAACCCCGGGTTAGTAATTCCGCCGGGTTCTCAGCTCCAGGGCAGTATCTCCAGTTGCTGGGTTTTGTCCTCTGTTGAATCTCCATAACTCGGTTCGCCACGAATGGTTTCCACTGAGTAGCCAGGCCGTTACCCAGTGTAGAGCAATCATAGAGTATGTCCAAAGCGTCACTTCTGAGAGATCCGACTTAAGAACTTCCTTAAGTAGGCACATAGTCGAGCTCCCAGTAACGCTCCCATCAGTTCCAGTCTCGGTAGAGTCAAGGTCTTTACTGGCGCAACGCGTGTCTTGGCCATAACGAGGCTCACTGTCGTCTGGTTATCACAGTCACTACGCAAATACGCGACTGTCCCATAGGCCTGGGGGCTAGCGTTCGTGAAGACATGCAGCTCAGTTTGACCGCTGTATGCAGCATAGCGACGAGGAATCTAAATGTCCCCGAGATGATGCAGAGCCAGTTACTCCATCTCAGATTTACGCTTGGAGGTAGCGGAGTGTCCCATTCTAGCCCGAATGCCCAAAGTTCTTGAAATAACATCTTGGCTGTTATCGTCACTGGGCTGAGGAGGCCGAGGGGTGGAAAATTCTCGCTGATGCTTGCAGTAGAAAGCGTTTTGTGTCATGGTTGATTGTCAGAAGCTCCAACGTGTTTTCTAAAGAGTACTTCAGTTCGTCCCTCTCTCTATTCCACTCAAGTCCCAAAACCCGCGTCACACCTGACCTCGGTGTGGAAGTATCACAGGAGAGGTTTCCAACCCCATCTTCGTCAAATTGTTGTTGCAATGACTCGCTGTTGGAACTCCACTTCCTCAGCTTCATTCCTGCTGAGCTCAATGTTTGCTGGGCTTCCCTGTAAAAGTCTGTTGCTTCGTCCAGCGTTTCAGTGCCAGCAATCAAGTCGTCCACGTAAAGGCAATCATCCAGTACTTTTGCAATCTCAGACAAGTCTTCTGAGACGTTGGCAAGGTGGTGTTTGATAGTCGCTGCCAGCATGAAAGGGCTGCTCGTTGCACCTAAAGGGACGCGCGTCATGCTTCAGTCTCCGAACTTGTGGGGTCTTCTGTAGGGAAACGTGCGTACCACAAAAAGCGAAGGGCATCACGATCCTCCGGCTTGATAAGAATCTGTAAGAAGGCCTTCTCAATATCTGGGGTGAAGGCAATCGCATGACGTCGGAAGTTGATGATCATCTGTAACATATCCGGAATGAGGCTTGGTCCCGTAGACAAGGCATCGTTGAGGGACAGACAGCCCGGTGCCTTTGCCGACGCGTCAAACACGATGCGGACCTTAGCCGTAGAACTGTCAGGTCTAAAAACAGCACGATGAGGCATGTAGTAAATTCGTTTCCAAGCGGTGTAGACCTCGCCTTCTGGCACTCTTTCAGCAAAACTTTCTTTCAGGTAGCTACGGATATCTGAGTCGTACTGCATCAGTCTTTTGGTGTTGCTTCTTAAACGGCGAACCAACTTTTCCAGATGCTGTAGTTCAACGGCTTTGCCGTTCTCTAGGGGTCGATTTAGGGGCTTTCACGGGAGGTTTGCCTCAGAACAGCCCATGACCAAAGTTAAGGAGGAAGTGAAATCTTCTCTCACTTGTTCTTCCTTTTTTCCGCGCGGAGAGTCGTTCACGGATATTCCGAGGCTTTTCAACTCCCAGAAGGCTCAAAGTTCGTTTGAGAGGCTCAAGGTCGGTATTGCGACGCCGGTGTTCAGGACGGCCACAGTAGTGCAGGACAGCACAGAAGCAACCTGGGGAACTGGGCCCTGCAGTGTTAAGCCAAAGTCCGTCTTCAGCTCGACCAAGGATCCTTGTATCTTGCGGACTTTCCCGCTCACCACATTCCAATAGTGATCTGCCCTCACTAGGATTTCAACGCTCCGCGTGGAATTAAGGAAGGGTGAAAGGTTTACATCGGCTAATTCAAGCTCTCCCACGCCAGCAAGATCAACCACGTTGTCGGGAAGGACCAACTGGTCAGAACAGATGTTTTCTATTTCAAGGGCTGTATTGGCTTCGCAACCACAGTCGCACTAGCCGACGTTTCCTCGTAGTTCCACCGGCTGTTCTGCCAAACGAATAGATGGTCACTTCCTCCTCGCCGATCACTTCTAACCTCAGCTCTCGTGAGAGCTGCTCAGTGACGAATGAACGGTGGCTGCCTCCATCAAACAGACAGCGAGCAAGACGCTTCCAGTCTCGTCCGTCCTTGGGCCGTTTGTAACATTACGGCGTTCTTGTTGATGGCATTCAAAGGCGCCACGGAGTGGAGCTCGGTAGCGCCAGTCGCTCCTTGCTGAGACGGAGGTGACGTACCACAAAGTGAAGTATGGCGTCGACCACATTTTGCACAGTGAAGGAACCGATTTCGACATTTTTTTGGGGTGTGTCCTTGCCTAGCACTTCTGTAACACCTTCCTTCGATCCTTAGCCGTCTTCTCTTTTCTTCTATCGGAATCGCAGTTACATGGCGGCGCTTCATGTAATTCGGAGGAACAAAGAGGGCACCCGTCGCTTGAGGGCTTGGCACCAACTGCGAGGGAAGCAGCAGGCCCCTTTCCTCGGAGGTTGTCGCTTGATCGATCTCTGTCGCTGGGTATTTTCAGATGTTGCGGTTAGTTCCGTGTACTGCTCTCTGCTACAGCTCACATTCTCTCTGCTATCCAGCTCTACACGCATCGATCGCAGGACAGCCTCAAGATATGAGCTTTCCGGTGTCTCATTACTAGTGCTCACTCTTGCAGAAGTCCACGGCCCAGTCAGCAGGCAGGACGCAGAACAACGCAGCGCACAGCAACGCCCCGTAGCTATCAGAGTCGATGCCCAAGGTCCTCAACCAAGGGATGTTGCGATGAACGTGATCGTGTAGCCGACGGAGGGCTCCGACGTCACTCAGCGCCTTCACTTTTGGCAGGTTCAGCCGCTGCGTGAGGTGTTCTTGAACAAGGACGTCTTTCTTGCCTAATCTCTCCTTCAGAAGCTCCACGGCATAAGCGTAGCTGTTCTCCGTTGCTTGAATGCCGCTTACCGCCGCCGCCGCCTTGCCCGTCAGCACCGTCCGCAGGTATAGAAGCTTCTCCACGCCGGAAAGCTCGATGTTGTCGTGGATCGCCTGTCGGAACTGCTCCCAGAAGGGAAGCCAATTCAACTTCTCTCCGTCAAACCGTTGAAGTTCGAGCTTTGGAAGTTTAAGCTGTCCAGCTGGGTTTTGGGTTTGAGTGGTCGATCGTTCTGTGGTCTCGGCGACCCTGCTCTCAATGGATGACGATGTCCTTGCCTCTAGGCGTCGAATACGTGTTCGCATTCGGGTGATGACACTTTGTGTCTCCCTGACGGCCCTGTATACTTCGGCGAGGTTCTCGTTCTTTACGTGGACCTCGATAAGCGCATCTTGCTCCTTGAGTTCCCTTGCCAGGGCAACCAGCTCGTCCGTTATTTCTGCGAAGCGTTCTTCGTGATGAGGCCTGTAGTCCTCAATTGACACCGCCGCTTGAATCTCCTCACTTAGACGTTCAATTTCGGCTCGCGTCACCAACCTTTTCGTCCGGAGCCGCTCCATGTTCGATGTTCGCTGATCTCTTATTGTCGATAAAGTCCCGGGTTTTGGCACCAAAATATTCGATAATTTAGATTACTCCGGTTTACAAAAGAAATTTATACGACGTATTTACAGTTTAGACATGGGGAGGGCTCTTGAAGGTTGGTGTCGTACCGACCAACGGTTCCAATTAGGCTCTGCTCGCGCCGGAAGCCTTTTCTTCCTCTTCTTTCCTTAGCTAATGCTTCTTGGTCTTTTTTTCTTGTGAGGTGTGTATATCGGGCACGTATCCACATTTAGCAAGAGATGTCCTCAATATTTAATAGTGTTATCGCAAACGATAAATCGTTAAAATTTGTGTGTGTGTGTTCTTCTCTTAAAATTAGATGGCAAACGGTGATAAATCTTGAAGCTCGCTAATACCAGATGTGAAAAACAAAATCTCCAAATATTTGGTGTTCGCGCTAACGGTGCGGCGCAGTGTAAGTACTGTTCATTTACGTTTCCAGTAGAAGAAATATCTGCGACTTACGAAACGCAACCGGCGACCGACGAAGCCCACGAAGACAGGCTCCAATAACGCCATCTGCGCACAAACCCGAAGCACGACGATTCGCTCGCTCACGCCCTTAGTCCGCGTCTTCGTGCTGTACAGTTTCCTACGCTTGTGAATAGAAACACATTTCGAGTCACTGCGATCTGTAGAGTGTATAGTGCTTGGCTATCGGCAGGCTAAACAAAAAAGTAAACGCGCCCTGTCCTTTTTTTTTTTTTTCAATGAGCTTAAAATGTTTGTGCGTCAAAGTTTCTCGCAGAGAACTCGGAGAGCAAATCAATGTGATCTATACTGCGTTTCAGATTAGTCGCTATACGAGGTAAAAAGACCAATCTAGCAGCGCCGAAAGCGCAAGTCACTGGGCCTTTTCCGTTAATGATTCGTTCAGCGATGATAGAACAAGTACAGAAACATGACAAACACCATCATGGTGCTTTTTTGACGCCATCTTATGGTCCCGTCAGCTCGTAGCGTGAACTGCGTCTGCACTTAAGCGAAACGAAGTATACACGCACGGGGCTCGAATTTCGTGGCCCAAAATATGGTTAGACGCTATAAAGTGAAGTTTGCGATGTCATCACCGTGCCTAGAACGCGTGTCTAGAGCGCAGGTGCCGCCGTCGTCGCGGCGTCCCAACTCGTAACTATCGAATTCCCCATGAAGTGCGAAGCTGTATAGAGCGACCTACAGCAGGACAGGTGTCTACCGTATTCACCTTCGCTATACTGTGCCACCGCTATAGGATCGCGGCCGCCAACAGCGTAACACAACTGCGACATCATCACGCAAAAATCGAGGGATCAGAAATGAGAGCGCGGTAAATACTACACTAGTTGAAGATGCATTCCAAGAACTATGATCACGACTTTGCTCGTTCTTACGTCATGACGAGTGTCACAATCATTTTCAGTTTGGTTAGGCGAATATAGGGATTCGGATCAAATAGTCAGTGTTGGGTAAAATACATCTAAAAAGTGCGTGAAGTAAAGTACAGAGTAAATGAGAGGTTATATACTTTAAGTAAAGGAGTAAGTACACCGGGTGCAATGTACTTAAAATAAAGTACTATAAATACACTGTACAGTGTCCCCCCCCCCCCCCAAAAAAAAAAAAAAAAATTACAGGATTTTTTTAGTGCAAAAATAAACTACGCATTACCGAAAGTTTATTCTCAGCCCAAAGGTAACGCTAGAGAACCGTACCAGATGCCAAAATCTGAGCCCGAACCGATATTTTATTTATGAGTTACAGGTGATTTTCTAAAAATTTCAGTGGGAAAATGGCGGCCGGCGGAGCTCTCGAAGACATGGAGCTCTACGCGCCAGAAACTAAGAACGGTCGAAAATGGACCCCATTTTCTCTCTGTGTACTTTCAAACTAAAGTACAGGTACTTTTTAACACTATCTTTTGTGATGCTTTATTTGAAGTAAAGTACTATAAATATAATTTACCTTTAAAGTAAAGTACGAGCATTTTTTACACGATCTTTCAGGATGTCATTCCATGGCTCTATGCAGCGTTTGTTTTTTAACTGGTGTGGATTGCTCGAGTGGTAATCGAGGGTGCATCCGTTATTTTCGGAAATGGCGGCGAATATTAGATGAAGTCAAATGGCTTGATAGTTGACAAGGCGTAATTTTGTGATACAAATTTAACAAGACCAACCTTGGGGACTGTACTTCGAAGTCGGGAATTGTACTTTCCTCGGAAAGTACAAAAAAAAAGTATTAACACATACTTAGAGGATGTACTTGAAGTAAAGTACAGGTATTCTAGACCTTCTTCCTAATACTCGGAAAAGTGCTGCATTATTCATAGCCTCCACATTACAAACAAAAGCCACGACAACCGGTTCTCTTAACAGTGTTGAAGTGGGAAGGCACTATTCAATTGGAACTAGAGGTATGCGAATAATAGTTCGAATCGAATAGCGCAGTATCATCATCCCTAAACTCATCACTGTTAAGAAAATCGGTAGTCGTGGCTTTCCCTTGCACTGCGAATGTGACGAATGACGAAACAGAATTCGATTTGACCCACTATTCGCACATACGTAATTGGAGCCCCTATTCGCACGCCCCCAGCGTTTAGGCCTAAACATTTTTTCGACCTTTTCGTTCTCCGATATCCGTCCGTAGATCGCAGCATTAGAGAGTTTTAGTAATACGTATAGGGGCAAACGCAAACCCCCTACGTTAGCGTTAACGTTGCGTCGACGGAACGTTACGGAGCGCGTCGAATACGGACTTTTAGTACAGCGGAAGAAGAACGCATACGTAAAGACTTGTAGCGCCATCTAGATTTGCTCCTGTAAACTGCTTCAAACAATCCAAGGCGGGTATTCGGTCAAGCCAATACAAAGCCCCGATTCTCCTCGCTTTGTTACGGAAGTGCGTGTTTCCGTGTGCCTGCTGTGTACGTGTTTTGTCTTTTTTTTTTTTTTTTTCGTGCCGACCGCACGGTAAACATTTTTTTGGGTTCGACGGCGTCGCCAACGTTCTTGGCTATCGACACCCATCTTTGTGGGTGCTCGAAAGGGTTCGTCGCGTTGACCTCTTTCAGGAGGTTGATGTCATCTTCAATGGTAAAGCGAACCCGTGCAATGCGCGTAGCACTTCCGCTGGTTTGCCTCACCGCCGCCATTTTTCAAACTGGACTAGTCTCGCGCTCTCCCGTGCACGACGAGAGCAACGAGATGGCACGCAGGGGACCGCTACGGCCGCTACGTACGTTCGCAAAAATCGATAGCGAGCGTACGTACGCAAGGCTCGCCGCAGTGCGTACGTATGGCGCATGCGCAGTGTGGAGGACGCAACGTTAACGTTAACGTATGGGGTCTGCGTTTGCTCCTATACGTATTACTAAAACTCTCTATTGTCTCTCCAAGTAATCTGCCGCAAAGTAGGCGCGCGCGGCGATTTCCGAGACATACCTCGGTGCAAGATTACGAAAGACAACCTCGCTGTACAGTCGCGACAATATTGCGTTTGCTCTCTCGTATCCGGCGTTCATCGTGATCCGTGAGTAATATTCTATAGTTTTCAGAAGGGGATATTTGGCGTATCTCTTCTTAGATTTATCTAGTATACTAACAATACCGATCACAGCGAGGAGAACAAACTTCGGATCGAGACGGAGATTGTCAACCTAGACGTCGAAGAGTCACTGCTGAGCTGGTGGCACGGCGTATCGCCAACGAAACCCTAGCCATTTATGACGGAATGAGCCGTATCTACATCGGTGGCAGCGTCTAATACAGTGACTCCCTGAATTCAGCATCCGCCGATCTTGCAGCAATTTGGCTTGTACGATTCACTTGGTAACGGGAAATATACCGCGAGTTGCCATGTTCAGCGGCTCTAAAGAGAGCCCTACACCCCATGTCACACTGCTAATACATCATGCAAAGTAGAATTCCCAACAATGTCCGAGTCGTGTATTTCTTCTTTTTTTTTTGTGATATTGTTAAATTGGTTACACAAAAAAAAAAACTTTTTGCAGACATGCTCTAAGCACATAAATGTGTGAAGAAAACATGGCTCGAGCATGATTGAGGCGTGTCCGCACCTGTTGCCAGCATAGCCGAGAGTGCCGGATTCAAAGCTGCACTTTGCGAATTTTTTTTTGGATTTTGGTTGTCAGTGTTTTGTTTTAACAATGTTCTGTTTTTGGATTTTTTTGCTTACCTGCCTAATTACTGTTTGTCTTTGTGTGCAATTAGATGTGTGTGACCACTCCCCTCTATAATGCCTTCGGGCCCTGAGGGAATGAATAAATAAATTAATTAATTATTTCTGTCATCACGTCTGTGGCGAACATCGTGTCTTTTGCATGGTGTACGAGAGAAAGTGGCACCTCTTGCAAAAGTTGCTTCCCATAACTGCAAACGGACAGCGACCATCGTGAGAATCTCCGTTCATTTCCCACCAGTGGGCGCCCTCCCACGTTGGCATATGTGGGAAGAGGCCCATGGTGACATTTCAGAGACGGTATTTTGTCGCCTAAGGGAAAAAAAGAAAAAAGCGCGACAAATAAGGAGGCAAATTGAAAGAACACACAAAGACACAGTGCTGTGTATGTGTGTTCTTTCGCGCTTTTCTTTTTTTTTTTTCTTCACTTAAGGGGAAGCTGAAGCAGTTTGCAATTTCAGGAAACACACTTAAATCGTGAAAAGACGGTGAGTGTCCAGGCGAGCTGGTGGTAGCTAATCATGTCGTATTACACCTGAGACTGCGGTGGAAGAAATCGGAAGCACTTTCAGTAGAAGGAACAGACACAGAGAACGTCTCCGTGAGACGTCTCCGTGAGACACAGAGAACGTCTCCGTGAGACACAGAGAACGTCTCCGGTGAGACGTTCTCTGTGTCTGTTCCTTCTACTGAAAGTTCTTCCGATTTCTTCCACCGCAGTCTCAGGTGTAATACGACACTTAAATCGTCTTCAATTGACCTCCAGGATTTCGAATATCGAAATTATATAAATACATATATGTCTTTTTATTTTTTTTATTTGGTGCACGGAGGCTGCAGAAAGTCATTTTCGAAATACCACTGAAGGCCCTCCTTTCCGGAGGACGACGTCACAAAAGGAGTTGCGATAGACGCTGAAGTGGCGCTCTCGCGCAGCTTCAGCGTCTATCGAAGCTGTGCACGCGCACTCTTATTTTTTTTAAAAGGGCAGAAAAAGACGTCACGACTGGTGCCAGTGCGGTGGAATATACCTGCCAAGCTTGCGATTGCACGCGCGTTTCTCGAACGACACGCGCTTGGCGGCCGAAAGATCCTCTTATGACGTAACCAAACCGGTTATAGTCGGTTGCAAGCTAAGAAAAAACCGGAAATGCCTCTCAGAGGAAAATGTAATCCTACGCCGAGAAACGCCAGCCAATTGTTTTCATGACGTCACGATTCTGTGGACCAATCGCGATCCTTTTGAAAAAAAAAAAAAGCTCAACATGGCTGCTGGCCTTAGCAACGCGAGGCTATAGTTTCTCGTGACAATTATTCTGCTTTTTTGCACCGTGATTTACGTGCCCGAGGTTACGCCACGAAATCTTGATGGTATCGGCTTGCGTTTGCAGCAGTTTTTGCGCGACAACGTGAGAATCCAGCGACGCTATCGCCAACGAAAATTTCGAAGCGGGCGCGAGGCTTAGCACTGCTGAGAGGTATGTTAGACGGTATGTTAGACAGTATCTTGGACAGAAAATGAATTGGGAAGACGGTACATTGGACATGAATTTCTTTCTTTCTTTACTAAACAGCTATTTCGTTGACAAAAAGTATTCTAACTTATTTAAATGTCCTGAATTAATTAAATAAATATTGTAGTAGTTTAAGACAGGTTTCCTGGAGGAAGAAAAAGCAACGTTGCTAGCGAACTACTTTCTCGACGGCGGAGGCACTTCAGATGGGCGCAATGCGCTTGTGGGTGGAGCTAAAAGATTGTTCTTAGGTTGCAACCAACTATAGAGGTTTTTCGTGTTTTCAAGCGTTTAGTTGCATCTTCGGGGTAAGCGAACGTGATATTGTCACAGATGGAAAAGAGCTCGACAAATGTAAACTGAAAATAAAGATTTAGTCGGCGAACTTATGCCAAACAAAATAAAGAACGAGCGTCGAGAGAGCAGAAAAGCGGGCGGCGATTTGCGAACAAACAATGCTCGGTCACGGTATTCTAGAAGATTCTCGTTGATTGTTACTCGGGACGTAACTTCTATCATTTCTTCCCAGTTTCTGGATCTCAACAGTGCCTGTTCATTGCCACCCCCGAACGCCCGATGCTCGAACCTTCTGGGCCGAATTTTCGCAAGTGCGGGTGGCGATTTGGCGGCGTAACAACAAGCGAAAGCGAGACTGACTCGACGAGGTCACGGGCAGGTCCTTATTACGTCGGCAAAGCGAAAATTTGGCCCAGAAGGTTCGAGCATCGAGCGTTCGGGTGAGAATGAGCAGGCACTTTCGAGAACCAGAAACTAGGAAGAAATGATAAAAGTTACGTCCCGAGTGACAATCAACGCGAATCTTCTATAATACCGCGACCGAGCGTTGTTTGTTCGGCCCTGCGAGTGGCAATATTCAGATTCACGGAATAAAACTACTCTAAAATCATCCTCTATCTCATTTCTTGAAAAAAGTGTTTCAGTGGGACCGTGGCCTTAAAGGGACACTGACACCCCCCAAAATTTTTTTTTTAATTTTTTGCCAGGCGCTTCATTATGGTGTCGGACGACTACCCAATTAATATTTTGCAACAGAGTAGCGTATTTTTTTAATAAAGCCAAAAGACGCAACTGCTCGAAACCGAAACCGAAACCCGACGGAGGTCGGAGAAGTGGAGAGAAGAGAGTGAGTGGCGGAAGTCACGTGGCTACACCCAACCGTGTGTTTTTTTTTTTTTTTTTTTTCCCCGGTAGCAGACGACATGCGGCGTATGGGAACTGTTCGCCGTGGGATTCCTTTGCAGTTATGTATGTTCCGCTCGTTGTTCTGTACTCCAAGATGAGTTGTTTTGTACACTGAGGAGTTGGAGATGAGTAGCGAGTGCCCGTGGTGAATCTTGATCGGCTCCGAAAAGAATACACCCAAGATGTTGCGTGAAGAGCTGGCTCACATGTCCCGCGTCCGAAACAGAAGTGGCGTTGTGCGACAGAGTTTCCGAAACATCAACGGGATCGGGACCAATGGCTGGCTGCAATTCCTGTAGACCATTTACGGGCACCTCGGAAAGCGGACGCTACCTGATTTATATGCTCCTTGCATTTTGTGGAAAGTGATTACATTGAGTTCGCAGGTGTCAAGAAGGAAATCCCATACCATTTAATTCAGCGACGTGCCGTCCACAACATTTGTTTCTTATATTTCTTTTTGGTTTGTTTCTTCAGTAATAATTGTAAAAAAAAACCAGAAATGTAGACATAAAAAAATATTTGAAAAAAAAAATGGTTTTACGGGGGATCGAACCCGGTCCTACCGCGTGTGAAGGGGACGTCTTTCCCACTGAGCTACTGGGGCATTTTTTTATTTATTTATTACATGGAAATATTACTAAGACGACAGCAAGACAAAACATGGCATGGTTATCACATCCCCATTCCCATTACATATAATTCTCTATCTTGAACTCTCATAGACTCATTGTCGTGCATAGACAGAAGGAACAGAAAGGAATATTAAATAAATACAAAATGCACGTGCTAAAAGTCAGGTAGATGAATGCATCGATCAAAAAGAACATACCAATCTGGCCGCTCGTCAAGGTAGTTAAATACATTTCGTACATGCGTTACGGTTTCAATAAAATTTGATTTGGTAGATCGGGGAGGGTCCGCATTCCTGTCAATCCTTCTTGTTTTCCAGAGGCTATGCAACCCCATTAATGTAAACAGATCGTAAGGAAAACTATCATTCAATTTTAAGGGCAAAAAACGGATTGTGTAGGCATTGATATTCAAGTCTTTTTTCAGTGTCCTTTGTAGGACATCCCAGAAAAGGTAAGCGTCGGTGCAGAAAATAAAACAATGCTCTATAGTTTCCGGTTGGTTACAAAGGCGGCAATTGATTGACCACGGCACAAAAATTCCACGTTCACGAAGCCAGGGTTTTACAGGTAACGTAGAAGTATGGAGCTTAAGGAAGAATGACTTTGCTGTAGGCGAGACATGTAGTTTTCGGACACGTCTAAGGACATCTTTTCCAGGGCCTTCACTATATATGCTTCGGTACAAAGGTTCAGGGAACGTTATGTCAATCAGATCAGCATATAAGACTTTGCGTGAAACCGTAAATAAATGCTCCAAAGAAAAACGAGCTGTTAGAAACTCAATCGCGCTCACTACTTCTTTGAGGTACCCCACAGGACGTGATGTGCTTGCGGGTATCGTCGTAACCACCAAATAAGGTAATGCACTCGCGAGTTCCGTCTGTAAGTAAGTGCGAAGGAAATGATGAGATGCAGTTCTGAAGAATAAAAATCGAGATATTACTTGCTTTAAAAAGATATGTATGGGTCCGAGACCGCCGACATCGATGGGGCGAAAGAGGTTATCACGTCTTGTAGGTTCCCAATAGGAACTCCATATAAAAGTAGCAAACACTCTGTGAAATTTTTGAATATGGCTTCTGGTACAGCAAATCACTTGAAGTGTATACCAAAGTTTGGCGGCGAGAAACATATTACAGGCCTTAGCTCGCCCGAAAATTGACCACAGGTTGGATTTCATCTTGTCAGCTTGACATTTGATTTTTGACACCCGTTCAGTCCAGTAATGACCATTGTTACGGATACTGTTAAGTGGAACTCCTAAGTACTGAGGGGCAATGCAGCTCCACGATATTTCAGCATACTCTGAAGGTGTTGTGGCCCATTGCCCGCACCAGAAACCTACGCTTTTCTCCTTATTAACGAGTGCGCCGGTTGCGTCACAGAAGTTTTGTGTTATTGTAAGGACATTGTCGACGCTGCGTTTTTCGGCACAAAAGAAAGCTATATCGTCTGCATATGCCAATACTTTAACTTCGGAAGAGTAGAGACGGAAACCCTCCACGATAGGGCTGTTAAGTACACTTAAACAGAGGGGTTCTAAATAAAGCGAAAATAAAAGCGGTGATAGCGGACATCCTTGTTTGACGGACGATTCAAGACTAATTCGATTTGAGAGTGAACCGTTAACTATAAGCCTGGTGGCACAGTTACGGTAGCATAACTTAACACCCTTTAAAAGTGTTGGTCCTGGGTTTACATGACGTAAAATAGCAAAAAGGAAAGTATGGGACACGCGATCAAATGCCTTAGCCAAGTCTACTTGAACCATGGCGACCTGACCGGCATGAAGAACGCAGCTTTCTATCACTGAACGCGCAACGTGGATGTTAGTTTGTATACGTCTCCCTCTAATCCCACAGGTTTGGTGGTCTCCAACAACAGATGACGTTACACACTGTAATCGTTTTGTTAAAATTTTAGCAAAAATTTTGTAATCTACGTTGCATAAACTAATTGGTCGATAGCCTTCAATGCGCTGTAATTTGTCTGGGTCTTGACTTTTAGGGATCAACACGGTATGGCTCTCATAAAATGACGGCGGTAAAGTTCCCATCTCATACGCCTCCAAAAACACCTCAAGTAGAAAAGGACATAGCAAGTCCTTGTATGCCTTGTAAAACTCTGCAGGGAGCCCATCAGGTCCTGGTGTTTTAGAATTTGGCAACTCGTCTACCGCGCATCGGACTTCTTCCAATGTTATTGGTCCACTGAGGAGATCTCGCTGAAGCTGCTTTACCTCGGGCATTAAAGAAACTAAGTTTTTTGCCAACTGGATGTCTAAATGTTGCGTTTTTCCAAAGAGACTTTTGTAAATCAACTCAAATGCCTTCATGATGACTTCTTCGTTGTCTGAGAGTGTCCCATTACATTCTAAAACTCTAATTTTCTTTGAAAGGCCGTTACGCCTCTCATCATCGAGTGCACGACGCGAGGGTTTCTCTGAGGACAAGAAACGCCTACACCGGGACCGTACTAGTGCACCGTGTAAACGAATGTGCTCGTATTGCTGTAGCTGACACTTTACGCGAAGAATGTCTTCTTGGAACATACCAGGTGTTTCGCCCTCCAACTCGTGAAGCATATACAGATTTTTCAAAAGTGTAGCTTCTTCCTTCTTTGCATGAAAGGATGCAATGCACGCGCATTCGATTGCTTCATTCTTAACTTCCTGTTTGAAGGAGTCCCACTGAGCAAATATGCCAAATTTCTGATTCGTTGACACGTGATTAAAACATTCGCGGACACGTTTCTGAAAGTCTTGGTTGTCTAGCAGTCTTGTATTTAGTTTCCATAAAGCCCAATTTGGTTGTGCCTTTCGCGGTGCGTCTGTTCCAAAACGGATCTTTACAAGGCAGTGGTCCGAAAAAGAAGCTGGTTTTACGTCATAAGCAGTCACGTGTGAAATAAGCGAGCTTGAGACGTAAATACGATCGAGTCTCGCATTACTTGAAGCATGAAGGTGAGTGAATCGGAGAGTAGTATTTTGGGAAGCTCCGACGTCAAAAAGGTGTTAGTCGAATGCAAGAGTGTTTAGTATGTCGGAACTACTATCGGGCCTTGCAGAAGGCACTGACCTGTCTTTTATGCTACACACACAGTTGAAATCACCAAATAAAACGATATGTTTGTCGGTGCTGAGAAATAGGGTCAGGCTTTCAAAAAAAGAACGACGCTGTCTAACGTCAATATAGGCATATATGCAAATTAATCGCCAGTAGGTACCGTATAAAAGGAAATCGCAACATATGAACCTTCCCTTATCGTCGACAGTGTGAGAAAGTGATGAATACCCTAAGTTCTTGTTCAAAAACAAAAAACACCCTCCCGACAAGCCATCAGCATGACTGACGCATACCTCGTAATGTGAGAGGAAGGGGTCCAGTGCACGAGCAGTATCCTCGTCAGACGATATCTTTGTCTCTTGAACAGCAACAAAGTCAAGATGTTTCTTTAACAGGAGCTTGTACAATTGAGATTGCCGTGCACGTGAACACAGTCCTCTCACGTTAATGGTAGCGAAGCTGAGGGGAGATGTCAGGAAGGTTTTTAGTTAGGGTGGGAGCACATCGTCATCGTTCCTCACGTCCAGAGCTTCCGATTGCGACGTCTTGTTGCAGAGGAACTCTCGCACCGCAGATGGCTTGCGTTTCACCTCACTTCCCTCGTCGTTCTTGCTCTCGGCAATAATACCTGAGGCGGAGGGCTGCGCATTACTTGTCGTCGTAGGAGCAGGTCGTTTCACCGATGTGCCAGTGGACGTCGTGGCGCGTTCGCGTCGGGCAATTGCTTGCTGGCACGGTAACTCAGGTGGTGCGTTAAGGGATGGAAACTCGCTATCCGACCAATCTCTCTTCGTTTCCGTGACACACTCGGCTGGTGTTGACAGTCCTGGCAGGGTGCTGGCAGACTCGGAATCAGAACGAAGTTCTTCTGGTCGCTGTGTAGACGTTTCCGACTCGGTCCTTTGTGTCTTGAGAAGGGAAGAGGCGATGTCCCCGGTGGCATCAACGACTTCGCTGATGTCCATAAGATGATCGTGGACAACATCGTCTGTTAGGCTTCTCGACTGCCTTAGCTTGTCTGCGTAGGTGGTGACGCACTCACTCGCGTCGTGTCCGTAGCGTCGACACTCGTCGCATCTCGGGACTCTGCACTCACGACGGATGTGACCAATTCTGTTACACCGAAGACACAGCGGTGGCCGACCAGGGACGAGCACCAGGCTTCGACAGCCGAAGACCGTGAGCTGATGCGGAATATTCGTTGCATTCATTCCTTCTCTAAGAGTCAGGGTCACCTCTTTGTTGAGCGTTTCCATTTGCTCCATTCCAGAGCACTTCTATTTTTCTCGTACAATGGAACGGACCGTGCCAAAAGGCGCCAGTGCCTCTTCGATTCTCTGGTTTTCCATGTGTACAGGTAACCAGAGAAGTTTCAGTTTCACATCTCTGGTGTCGGGATCAATTATGAGGCATCTGCGTCCCTTCACGGTAAGCTCCATTTTGTTTACAAGCTTGGTTTTACTTAAGGCGTTTGCGCACGTTACCATCCAGACATGGCTCATCTGAAATTGGCCTATTCCGATGATATCTTGGGCGTCGACAACATCTCGTAAGGCGTCACGGAAGTCTGGGGCTCGGTAGAGTCGTGCGGCGAGATCGCCATGAAGAAAGACGGAGTTCAGGCTCAAGTTACCTGTGGGTAGACGAGGTAGCACGATCCGGTATTCATTGGTCAACATCTCAGTAGTACTGGCCGAAGCCTCAGCGGTTCCCCGGCCGGTGGCCGGTATATTTTCCTTGGAGAACATCGAAAACACGACCGTTCTCAGCGGCGTCTTCTTCTTTCTCCCAGCTACTGGGGCATATCGGAACTGCGGTATCTCTTTCCTTAGTAATAATTCAGCCGATAAACTGTAAGTTGGAAAGTTTTCTGCCGATTTTCCTCTAGCAAAAGCACTCCCGGGTCGAAGTCGGGATGCACCACGCATTGGCGACATTCTCACCTAGTAAAGAAATCGTACGCGTGCATATTCAACTCGAAGTAGACACGTCGCGCTTGACGTTTGCGCGAGCGATGTCTTCAGCCACAAGAAGGGAGCGACGGCTCGGCGACGTCTTCGTGCAAATCGGCTTGGTGGTCGGGCGTGTCGTACGGGATGAATACCAATTCTTTTGACCAGTCCCAAATTTCTCTTTTAAAGGCAGACAAAATTCGCCGGTACCGCGAACGACAGTTCTGAAATAGAGGTCCCACGCCCGTCGTCCGCTGCCATCGCCGTCCCTGCGAGTCCCACGATACGCGAAACGACGCACGCACAGAATGTTTCCGGTTGTCTGTGGAACTTTTTTTTCAATCAACGTATTTGCAGCTTTTTAGAATCCGCAAAAAATGGGTTTCATATTTTTTTCTATTTTTAATATTGAGTGTGTGCCTTCAGTGACCCACGACTTTGATTAAATTTGGTGGTCGCATCGATACCTTAGAAAATGGCCCGTGACCGCGGAAAAGAGAGTGAGCGAGACTCGAACCGGCCAGTTCTTGATCGGCGGTTTTCGGGCGCAAAGAAACCGAATTTCGAGCCGCAAATTCTGTTCTGGGTAGTTGAGCTCTCATATGTCACGTACAACTAAAAACCTCGGCGAGCATAAATACCCTGTCAGTGTTAAGGCCACGGTCCCACTGAATGTGGCAGTTTAGGTACTTTTTGGCAGGTCATTACTCATCTCCTTTTAAATACTGTCTTGTGGAATTGATGTCATTCGAAAGGCAATGCAATGCTCTTTCATTTGATATTATGTATGTGTTGGTTTTTACTGTTCATGCGCGTTTGTAGCGTTGCGAATATGATGGCGCGGACCCGCACTTGCTCCACTAGTTCATGTTTTATGAACGATACATTAAAGATAGCACGGTTCCAATATAGCAGCTTTGTTATGATGATGTCGGAGCAGAATGTAACGATACACTTTTTTGGTATTTGCACTACTTTGTTTTTTTCATCCCTCCAAATACTGCCCTAAAATTGACATTTTTCAGCACAAATATGTTTTTAATGACAAGAGCTAGGGAAATGAAATTATATAGCTACAGATGGAGTGCTTATAATTCGTAATATGAAGAAAAAAATTTAATGTTGTGTAAAATTTTTTTGTTTAGATATTTTATATCAAACGTAGCACTTTTTTGTGCTTCGAGTCATGGTACTTCAAATGCCGCTGAGGAAATAATTAAACTATGATAAAATATTTTATAACATTTAGAGCTACAATGGTTGCCCAAGACGTGGACGATGGCTTTTTTTTCATTTTCAAAGTCATAATGCTCCAGGAGCCCTTCAAACTTACCTGTTTTTGACGCATATCTTTTTTGGACATCAAACAGATTTATTGGCATCTAATAACATTTATTGTTAGGAATAGATATACATTGCGATGTATTAAATTTTCACAATGATCTTGCTTTGGTTTCTTAATAGGTGTAGAGCCTAGCTAATTTTAAAAACAATTAAAAAATGTTTGGGTGTTTTGTTGCGCTACCTGGCGGACGGCCGACAAAGTGCTGATTTCTAGTGTTCAAAAAATTTCCGAGGGCGGCGTTGGCGTCTGTATCATCATCAATCTCCGTGTCTTTTTACCTTCACATTTAAAAAAATATTGGAAGATTTACTATCGATAAATGAATGGTTTAAGTACTGGGTCAGGTTAATAAACCTAAGACAAATAATTACACACGCGTAGCGTGATATAATGTGTTCAGTGTTCGATAAGATTGAAATCAATAAACAATAAAGACGAAAGGAAAATAATGCACCCGAAAAAAATGACCAGCACCGAGCTGCCAAATTCGGGCTCATTATTCGGCCTTCCTCGAGGGGTTTTCTCACCAGGAGGACCAGAAGAAAGGCCCACTACTTCGAGCAACGTTCCAGCCACCGATGTAAGCGGTCAGCCCGAAGCCATGGACACGAAGATTGCGAGCAACGCCGAAACCGCCCCTATCGAGGCGGGACCGGCAAGTCTTGCCACTCCGACACTGAAAAAGCCAACAATGGAGTGCCCCGCCGTTGTATGCTTCGGTGAGCCCTCCACGATTCCAAACACGGCTTTTTCAGTTGAACAAACTGTAAGGTCCCTTCTCGCGAGTATCCCGAGGGAGAACCTTTTAGACATATTCAAGGACATACTTGGAGAAACCCATGAAATTGTGCCAACCAAAGCGAAGAAGAAGAAATCGGCTTCAAAGAAAGCTCCGATAAACCCTCTAGGTACAAAACAAACGCAAGAAGCGCCGGCCGCAGCCGGCACCACGCCCATACCAGACACAACGCCGCATGCAGTGGAGAACAAGCGCGCCAGTTCGATACCTGCGGGGACACTCGCACCACCACCGAACGCGGTCAGCGAGATGCCACCTGCTACACGAGAGGAACCTGAGGACACGGTTGGTTGGACCCAGGTGACGTATAAGAAGAAAAGGAAACGGGTCCGAGGGGACCCGACACAGCAAACTTCCGAGGAAGCCAAGTCAACCCGGCGCTGGCAGTACGAGTATAAGATCCGTTTGACGCGTTCACAAATCTCGATCAAGCCCCTACTTCCACTACTCAAAATGCACCTCACGGGCACTCACATCTCTACGGCCTTCACAATGCATCTCATAGAAAAGGCTAACACGATTTCGGTCCGCACAGATTCGAAAAAGTTAGCCGAGACTCTTGAGAAGATCACAGAGATCGGCATTGAAGAGAAAGGCAAGATACCCATACAAGTCTTCAGGACTTATGGGAGTACACACAGCAAGGGTGTCATTTATGACATATATCCCAAGGAAGAGGACCCGCAAGACGACGTCCTCAATTCGGAAATTGAGTCAAAAAAGCCTCACGTGGTAGCCGCTCGAAGACTAGGCAAGTCAAACACGGCGGTCCTCACGTTCGATGGAGAGAAAACGCCTCGATCTGTTCTTTACGGCAAGAGGTACATGCGGGTATTCCCGTTCAAACCGAAAGCAGTAACCTGCGGGCACTGCCACCGTCTAGGACACAAGTTCGATATATGCCCGAATACGGCAGTGTGCCCTATATGCGGAACCGACCATCCAAGACCAACGGACCCGACCCAGGGACCTGGATGTACCGACACTACACCCTACTGCCAGGGATGTAAAAAGAAGGGCCACCTCGGAACCGACCGCAAATGCCCCACATGGCAGGAAACCAACAAAAGAATGCGGAAAGACATCAAGAGTTTCAGAGAACAGCACAAGCTGCAACAGCAACAACAGGAGATAGGAAATAGACCAGTCAAGACCCCGGTACCGCCCAGTGAGAACCTGTGGGCCAATAAGGTCAAGCAGGGTCTCTCGCCACCACCGTTACCATCGCCAACGGCAGAAGCACAAGAATTGCGCAACACGTGCAACTTCCTCAAGGCAGAGCTAAACAGACTCAACACCATCGTTCGGTCTCTACAGGAGGAAAACAAGAAGTATAAAGAATACGCCAATCATCAACGGGCACTCGCAGCCCAATTCTTTGTGGAAAAATGATTAAGGTACTCCAGTGGAACTGTCAGGGGCTTCGCAAACGGGCGGCGGAGCTTCGGATACGACTCCTGGACAAGCCCGATGAACGTCCCGACGTAATGCTACTTCAGGAAACTAACACGTCAAGCATCAACTTTAGCGGCTACACAGCCTACTCCAGCCCATCAATCACATCTAAGCGCCCAGGTTACTCGGCTTCTCCACCGGGAAAAGCTATTGTCTACGCAAGGAGCGACTGGTATCAACACCAGGTCGACCTTACTCCATACTGTGATGAACACCAAGAAGTGGTTGCAGTTCGCGCAACGGTTCAGCAGACGAACCACATTTTTTGTGTCCATCTACTACAGACCGCTTAGAGACAAGACGCATACAAGGAACCACGGATGGATCGCTCATCTGCACGATGTATACCCCCGAGAGCAGAAGCACTACGGCGGAGACTTCAACCTCCAACACCAAACGTGGGGCTACGCACAGTCTTCGAACGGAGCGGAAGATCTAATAGGTGAGATGCAAACATTTCGTTTGCAATTGGCAAACAAGAAAGGAACCAAGACAAGACTGGGAGGAGCCGGACAGAAGGACACGACACCAGATCTATCATGGACGACAAATCAGTACATACAGCATCAAAAATGGAAGTGTCTCCCAGACCCATGGGGCAGCGATCACTTCCCCATTATCTTTGAGTTCTCGCCCACAAAGAAGGTAAAGAACATGACGAAGAAACGAGTGGCCAAGACCGTTCACTGGGACAGGTTCAGGGATGTCCTTAGGGAAGACAAATCAGAAGAGTCCAGCTTCGAGAGCCTCCTCAACAGCGCCCTGCAGGCAGCCACAATCAAGACAAACGTTGAAGAAGACGCTCCTAACCCTGATATTTTCCTTCTCAACCTCTGGGCCAAGCGACTGCAAGCGGTGCAGAAGTACCGAAAGGGGTACAAAACCCCACTAGGCAGGCAAGCTATTACTAGAGCGACGGTGGAAGCAAAGGTGTACGCCCAAAAACTAGACTCACGCCGCTGGCTAGATTACAGCGCTTCACTTTCCGACAAGACCTCGATCACGAAGCTCTGGGCTACGAGTCGAGCCTTGCTCGGAAAAAAGAAGACTAAAGGAGCGACGCAGACACTAGCTCTCAAACTGAACAAGTCTGAGGAACAGTTAGCCAGAATGTCGGGAGATCTCTTCTTTCCTCAACCTGACCTAACCGGCTGCGACCCCCCTTACTATCAAGAAATTCTGGCTCCCGATCACGAGATGGACCGTCTCTTTACGCGCGGAGAACTCGAGTGTGCCTTGAATCAAGGGAAGTTGCACACGGCACCGGGATCAGACAAAATCACTATGGCTATGCTACGAAACCTCCCAGACAACACGAAAGAACAACTCCTAGTCATGATCAACCAGATCTGGGAAACTGGCAAACTTCCCCAGCAGTGGAAGCACTCGCTCGTCATTCCAATTCCCAAGCCGGGCAAAGACAAAGGTGCACTCTCCAGCTACAGGCCAATCTCTCTAACGTCATGCACATGCAAGTTGATGGAACGAATGGTACTTGCAAGAATCGTATGGCATCTGGAATCTACGGACGCCTTCCACCCCGCCCAGACAGGGTTTCGACCGAGTCTCGGAACGCAAGAAAGCCTCGCCCTCATATCGGCTGACGTAATACGAAACATCAACCCCAACCGCGCAACCATCAGAACAATTGTGGCGATTGATGTCAAGAAAGCTTTTGACTCGGTCCCACACGCATCAGTCATCAACGAAGCTCGAAGACTCGGCATAGTCGGAAGGCCGCTGAACTTTGTCAAGAACTTCCTTGAAGGGAGAACGTTCTCGGTACGCTGCGGCTCGCACGACAGCGAACCGAGAGTGAACCGAGTCGGAGTCCCACAAGGCTCCGTGCTGTCACCAACGCTCTTTAATATCGCGATGGCAGCCCTGCCTCACGAACTTGCAAAGATCCCCAACTTGGGCTTCACCGTGTACGCGGATGACGTCTCGATATGGACCAAGAACGACGACATTGCAAGCCAGCAAGACACTCTACAAGCGGGCCTAGATACAATCGAAGCCCACCTATGCAGGGTGAAAATGCAAGCCTCTCCGGAGAAAACCAACTACACCGTAATCGCACCGAAAAGACACCGTCTCGCCAAGATTGCAGAACAACTAAACCTCGTTCTTGCAGGCAAGCGAATCGAGCCATCCACGTCTGTCAAGATATTAGGGATCACTATTGAGGAGACCGGTAAGGCAGACATCTGGCTCCAGGACACACTTAAACATTGCAACTCTGCCCTTAATGCCATTCGGCGCATCTGTAGCGCAAGGGGTGGAGCGTCAGAAGAAATTGCCAGAAGAATGGTTAAAGCTTTAGTAGTTTCGCGTGTCTGCTATGGGGCTCGACACTACTGGCTGACCAAGGCGCAATGGCAAAAGCTCGAAGCTCTGAACAACCAAGCAAAAAGAATAATCACGGGCCTGCCCAAGTTCTGCCCCCTGGGCAAGCTGAACGAACACGCTCAGATTAACTCCCTACACGAAACCGTTGTTGTCCGCACGGTCGCGCACGGGGAGAGACTTAAGCACACACGACAAGGGAGAAGGATCCTGGAACTCCTATTAAGATGTACCGGAGACCTACCCAAGCTACCACAGGAACTCCCGCCATGGGAAGATCACGCAGAAATCACAGACAACAAGCCAAGCACGCGGAAGGGCGACAAAAAGCAACAAGACCGCCTCGCTAGGGCACACATCAAGATGACGGAGGCGTGGGAAGAAGGAACGAACGGGATCGTGGCTGCATACACGGACACTGCTTCGATAGACGGCCCAGTCACTCTAAAGACCGCGGCTGTTATCTTTCCAACACTAGGCACAAGCGCAACCAAGAACCTTCCAGCCCGCACCTCGGTCAAAGGGGGAGAACTTGCAGCAGTCCGCCTTGCCCTCGAGACGGCCCTTGCATTACCTGAACCACCACCAGAGCATATCCGGATATTTACGGACTCTCAGGAAGTGGTAAAAGAATGCAGAAAATCAAGAAGCCCTAGCGTAGACGTGCGTAATATCAAGAAACTCGCCTCACTGCTACTAGCAAGAGGCACGACTACGAGAATAGCCTGGGTTCCTGCACACGCAGGAATACCCGGCAACGAAGAGGTGCATCGACTCGCCCGCGCGTCCCTTCTCGCTCCCCGTGAACGAGACGATACACCTTCACTGCAAGACCACGACCACGGCTACGCTCCCGTCCGCGATCGGGCACCGGCTAGTCGAGCACGAGAGGAAGACTGCAACGATGGAGGGTACGATCCAGGAGAGGAACGTGCCCAAATCAAGCAAGAACACCAATCAACACTCTGGGAGAAACTTCCCCCAACACCAAACCCTCCTCTGCCAACAGGGTTTGGAAGAAGGGCCAAGGTCCTCCTGACCAGGATCAGAACAGACACAACATTAACACCAGCGCGCATAGCATCTTGGAGCCGCGGGAAGAGATCCGGCACCTGCACCAAGTGCAATATGGGTGCCAAAGCGGACACTTTTCACTTGTTGTGGGAATGCCCCAAATACAAGATCACCAGGTCGAAGCACCGACCGAGTAACGTCGCCTCTCTGGAAGGTTGGACACACCCGCCAGGCGAAGAGGACAACAAGAGAAGCATCCTCCGAAGTCTCATAGATTTCATCTTCGAGGCGAACCTGGATATCTTTATTTAGCCTAGTTTAATATTTTCTTTTTTTGCCAGCGTCCAGACCTCGCAGCCGCCGACGCACTCCCCCATCCCTTACCCTTATTTTATGGCCAATAAACGCTTTCTGAACTGAACTGAACTGCACCCGAGTTCACTTCATGCCTAGAGTCACTAAATGAGCTTTAAAGTATCGGCACTCCGTTCCCCACAATTGTTTTGGGCGCCGCCATTTTGGGTCTTGTTCAGAGCAAACGCAACTGCCGATCGTCATGATCCAAAAGTACAACTTCCTCAGCATTAGATGCGGTGCTAGGGAGCTGATGCAATATTGCAATGCTCTGTCGCGGGTTGTTTAAACATTTGTGCTGGACGGAAAAGCGTTTCCTGTGATTTTAAATAAAGCTTCAGGTAACTGGCAACCATGATTTTAAGCCACAATATGGCCAGGTGTCGTTCCTCTGAACCGTAGCTAATTTACTGGCACAAGCGGGAACAATGAGGAAGAGGCAGGTGTCAAGAGGTAGTGGCTTGTGGAATCCACGGGGCTTACGTCATGGCCCCTCCAGGTATTACAAGCCTCTTGAACAAGAGCATGAATAGTGTCATTAAATAAGCTACGCGTCAGAGTAGCGACACTTGGCCATATAATGGCTTAAAATCATGGTCGCCAGTTATTTGAAGCTTTATCTGAAATCACAAGAAACGCTTTTCCGTTCTCCACTTTAAAAAGTGTGCGACAAAGCAAAGCAACATTACATGAGCTTCCTAACACCGAATCTAATGTTGAGGATGTCGCACTTTTGAATCATGACGATCGGCAGTTGCGCCTGCTCTGCACAAGCACCAGAATGGCGGCGTTCACAACACTGTCTGTCGGGGAAGACAGTGCCGATACCCTAAGCGCAGCTAATTTATTTGCTCTAGTTCCCGCGAAACTCCTTTTCCCTGACTGAAACTGAAAGTAAATATGAATAATACACCATTATTATAGCTTATTTAGTTATAACCAACTACACATAATGAGAGGAGGAAGCGACCGGGTAGGAGAAATGCGGGTTTTAGGTGCGACCGTTCTAACCGTCTCAAAAGAGAGAACGCGCGAACTTGCGCTGGTTTAAAAAAAGGCATCAAAAGAAAAGAGGCGGCAGGCTGTGCTCGACTGACGAAAATAATCCCTGGAGAAGGGGAACAAGAGGGACAAAGGACAAACACCCGGGTTCGATACCCGGACCAGGCGGATTTTTTCGGTCGCTCACCAGTCACCTAGCTGTGTTTGGAGATTTGTGTTTGTCCTTTGTCCCTCTTGTTCCCCTTCTCCAGGGATTATTTTCGTCATTCTTGTCCAGCTCGCTTGCACCTTTGGATTTAATTGCATTCTAATCAAGGCTGTGCTCTTTGTTATTATGCGTCTAATTGCAAATTGTTGTGTGTATGTTTATACAGCCGGAAGTTAGTCCGCCTTAGTGGGCGTCTGACTCTCAGCTGTAGATGAGCAATTTAGCCAGTGCGGTACAACCGCAAACCTGGGGTCTTTAACGTGCACCACGCAGTATTGACACAGGACCGCACGCCGGTACGATGCTCCTCCAGATCGAAACGGGCAGGGGCGGGGTGGCTTCTGCAGCGCGAGCTTTCGCTCCAAGTGCTCCGAGCTGGTGTGCGGCTCGGAGCGAGCTTGTGTGCGGCTCGGAGCACTTGGAGTGGAAGGTACAGGCCCGCGTCCCCTCTCCCATTTTGAGTGTACGCAGGCCCTCCTCCATCCCCATTTCCGGGGAGAGGAGGAGAGCCCGCGCACACTCAAAATGGGAGAGGGGACGCGGGCCACTGCATTGCCAAGAAAAGTTGTCGCGGAGTATAGACCATGCACTCGGCCACCGACCCCCCCCCCCCCCCCCCCCTTGTGCGTCTAATTTATATACAAGTATAAGTATTTGAAGATCGACGATGGACGTCGATCGTCTCGAGGTAATGTAACGTAATAACATTATATAAATAATAAACTTGTTGAAGGACTGAACGACTCAATTTTTCAATTCTTGGATTGTAATATGGCGGTAGCCTGTTGTACTTACTGTTGATGAAGAGCAATATGAGGTGACGAGGCAATGATTAAATGATGAGGCTCTATAAGGACGACGACATTAGTGGGTGTCGAACCACAACCTACAGTGCCAGACTTGTTTCCAGTATCGGGTACCCAAAGACGACTTTCTTCACCCGCAACAGAATATGGTAGAATCAATGAGGATGCTGCTTTACAACTGTACGTGGAACAGGAAAACTGCACTGTGCAGAAGTGCGGCTTCTTTGTTAATAGGAGGGACGGATTTCTAGCAGCATTTCCTGATTGACTACTTGGAACATATGACCTCGTTGACGTAAAGTGTTCCCGTTCCCAAAGATTCTTAAGCATACTTAAACCGCAAAGGAGTATGAGGCGAATAATAAGAAAAAGGAGCCTGGTGTGAAAGGTCCAAATCACCACCATAGCTTCTACTCTCAAATACAAGGGCAGTTACACAATACACAAAGAGAGTTTTGTGATTTAGTTATATTTACACTCAAGGGCATTGACATCCAACGTATTCAGAGAGATGACACCTTCTGGTCAACCAACATAGAGCCTTTTCTACTCAAGTTTTACATGGAAGGCCCGACTTCAGCTGAAATTCCTTACGTAGACGAGTTGTCCGACGAATAAACTGCCATTACTCCCGATCTGGGAATCTCTCGATCTTCGTTTGTCAGCCATGGTATCACGAGATCGAGGGGTGTGGCTCTACGTCCGCTGAATATTGCTTCGGCGGGTGTTTTTACCGTGTAAGATGAGACCGTCGCGTTCTGCTGGAACAACAACCTGGCGATTCTTCACTGAACTGCTTCTTCCGTAAGCTTCAAAAGGACTTTTTTTTTTTTTTTTTTTTGTTTCGCACACCATTTGTTTTGCATGCCCGTTAGTTGCAGGATGGTATGGTGCACTAATGTGATGCCTGATGCCAGCTCTTTTTTTTCGTTTTTTTTTTTTGTTTTTTTTTTTTTTTTTTTCAAAAGCTTGTTTTTTTGTTTTTTTTATTTGAAGCAAGATATGGCGCGTTATCAGAGAAAAATATTTTCGGTAGGGAAAAAGTAGGGAAAAGAGAGCGTAGAACGTCAATGACGCGTTTGGACGTCGTGGCAGGCATCGTGTAAACTTCCAACCACTTAGAGTACGCATCGACCATGACTCCGCAGAGGGGGATACGTTTCGCCACCCACCGACTGAATAGTGGATCGTTTTCAGTTACTGTTCATGATGGCGTTGAATTCAAGGAAGACTTCGAGTCTTTCCACAAAGTTAGCCCAGGTGCCAGCACTTTTGTCGAGAGCGGTAAGTGTTCGAAACGTCGGCAACGTCGGTAGCCACGTGCTGTGCTTGACACAGGACACTTACCATTCGCTGAGAAGAAACTTGCTTGTTCGTCTGCCAGGAGTCGTCCGATATCAGGTCATCACCGCAACATCATCTCCCGACAAAACGCATCTCCATAGTTAGCAATCACGTGAACTTATAAATTCCCGAACGCTCATAACTTGCCGTCGCTAAACGCCGTTCATTCACAGCGTCATCATTGCAAATAAACGTCTTCCTATTTCTTCTGATGGTTTTCATCATATTCCTCCTAAGCTGTACTTACATTATGTGTGTCGGTACTTCCGAAAATATTGCAACGGCGTTTGTTTTCTGGGAACCCTATAACGTAACAACCTTTACAACATCTTCCGGACCCCGTGAAACACAACATTTCGTGACGTTATTTTAGTCGTCATTAAAATGGTGAGGTAAGTACCGTAAATCGCGAAGCAGTTTACTTGACGTCCGCTTCCACTGGTGTCTTGGAAGATTGAGTCTACTGAGCGCGCATTCCTGCACAAGAAAGTTTCATTGATAGAATATTAACACGTCAATCAACATTTGATTCCTTCTTGGTAAGATTCATTGCGAAAGCCCGTTACAGCCGCCGAACCGCATCTCCCTATTGGCGACGTGCGCGACCGAAAGCGTCGCTGTGGTTGGCCTTCCACGATTGGCCCAAAAGCTGACTATGACGTCGGAAAGGGTATACCATCGACGGAAATAAGAGGAATGAAAGAACTTTAATTTCGACGGTGTTGGCAGGGTTCCTTTGAGAGCGCAATGATTTCAGGCTTCCACCATGCTATTTACAAACACCATCAAACTTGTTATTCGCAAGGTAATGACGTCACAAGGGGGAACCATAGGAGAGCGCCACCAAAACATCTCGCCGCTAATATCAGAGAACAATTTATACCCAGCCTGACATTCTCGCATACAGACTTGTACGTAATCCGTTACAAGTAACGAAATTACTTGTAATCCCTTACATTTATCAGTAATTTTGTAACGGAATAATTACATATTTTCTAGAGTAATTTTAAAGTAATTCCCTTACATTTTTGACGTAACGGATTCCTTGTAATCCGTTACATTTTTTAGTCAGAACCAACCAACCCCCCCCCCCCCCCCCCGCCCTCATTCGAAAATAAAGGTTTTTCTTTCTTTTTTTTTTTTCATTTTTGTAAAGTCGAGCGCAGTGACACTGTCACGCGAATCGACCAGCGCAAAGGGAGGGGGGGAGGGGGGCAAGTTATTTCCGCTTTTTTTTTTTTTTTTATACCCTTTGTTGTTTTTTTTGCGATCGAAGACGGGGAGAGGAGGACGCCAAGTGATTGTGCGCCTCTTCGAGTAGCTCGAGGCGGTAAGTGCACTGAAAAGAATTAACAGTGTTTCTCGGTTATAGTGACTCCGACCATTTTCAAAATGTCACAACAGGAGACAACGCTCCGTCTACCCTACCCTTTTTGTGAGTAAGCTTTTTGCGAGCATTTAGAAAATGGTAACAGTCTTCCTTTCTTCTACTTCCTGTTTTGCCCCAGCAGGACGCATCTTATCTCAAGCAGATATTTTTACAGATAAAACATAATGGTGGCTGACGTAGACTTGATATTCTGGGCTTGAGGAGTGTGTTAAATTCGTGAGTGGGGCCATAGCGCGGCTTACTTAGTACTTAAAGGAGCTGTGCAACAATTTCAGGGCTTTGCTTAAATAATTGTGGAAGTTGATGCCTGACACTTCTGCAGTGAACTACAGAAAACAGATTTTGCCTGGATACCCTAGTTTTTACTTAAAAAAATGAAAAAGATCCAGGTTTTCGCCGCCTCTCAACTCGTGCATCGTCTTCCGGGTCACGTGCACAGTGACGTCACTAGAGTAGGCGCGGAGTTCCGGAAAAGTTCTCTCTTTAGAGCCATCAGCGAGAAGCGAGAACTCATCCGCTGCCGACCGCGTGACCACCCGTCCTTGCCCGTCCGGCGCTGTCCCCCTCCCCCTCCGGCTTCTGGCGGCTGTTCGCGGTTTTGTGGACCTAGGATAGATGGCGCCACTAAAACTCCGTATAATAAAAGTTTTGTGGATGATACCAGGGTGTTGACGCATTTATATATATGTTGGAACGACAAGATTTGTAAAAAGAGTTACCTTTTATCGAGCAGGTATTCGCACAACTTGCTATCTTTCTTACAACGACCCAAGTGACGTCACGCTGCTTGTTTCTCATGGCCGCCGCTCGTGGCTGCAGGTCGGCAAATATTCCAAGTTTTGCCTCGCTATTACGCGGCGGAATCGCAACATTGCGATGAAAGGAGGAGTGTTTTCTGCCATTTGTGACACAGTGAACAATATCAAAAGCAGAAAATGCCAATTCTTTCAACGTTGAAATCGTTGCACAGCTCCTTTAACATTTTGCTGCCCGTGACATCAGCGGACGTCTATCTGGAGAACACCGGAGGAAACTGCAGTCGGTCCGTGCTCCGTGCGTTTTTGAACGGCACCAAGAAAGGTACACACTGCGAACGTGCGTTTACATTCCCCTGTTTTAACCGACGTTCTAATTACCGTAGTTGTTGTTATGAGTGTCCTTCTTTTTCTTGTATTACTTATATTTATATACTGGAAACATTTTTTTATTCACCAACGTCTCAAGTGAGGCTCATACTGTTCAGAACCAAAGGAAGAAGAATATCGAGCCAAACCTTATTTATTATTTGATTATCACCTTACTGTTACAACTATGTTTTGCTATTGATGACTTCTGCAGCTTCGCGATTTAGAGAATGGAGAATTTTAGTAGATCTGTCCGATAACGTCTTTGCGTATGCATCATATCGTTATCGGGTACCGTTATCGCGGGTATCGGAGGTATCGGAAGGATCTACTAAAGCTCTCGAATAGCAGGCAACGGCTGCAACGACGAAGCTTTGCTCTACGTTCGAGGTAAATAGTACTTCCTTTGCTTCGCTGAAAAAGCTCAATGCAGGGCATGAAGCATTCGTGAGGAATAATATGGCACTCCCATCCAGTGCCTCAGCTCAAATGGTGTTCAGCGTAGCAGTCGACATATTGAGTAAGAAATAACCCAAAATGTCTGGCGAGACTTTCGAGAGTCAGCTGTTGCTCAAAATGCTCAAGGTCATTAAATGGAACAGGTGGCAAGGATAAGAACTTGAATAACCCTCTTCCCTTTGTTTATTACTTGAGGACAATAATGTTAAAAGTAACGTCACGAAAGTAACGGATTAATTTGGGGGTAACGGTCAGTTACTTTCATGCGAGGGTAATTGTAATTGTAATAAATTACAATTTAGCCTCGAGTAATTGTAAATGTAATTCCTTACTATTTTTCAGTAACGTGTACAAGTCTGCCAGTCGCATACATCCGTTTGCTGGGCCACGCTACTTGAGCTAGCTGAGCACAGCTGGCAGCGGCACGAGCAAGGCCACGAGGGGAACGTGATGGTGCTCGAGCCATCCCACTGTGAACCAATGTTTCGGCCACCCCACGGGTGCGTGTCGCCGTCTATTGGTTGAACTAACGCCTTGTTCAAGATGGCTGCCGTAGGACCGCAGCCTTAAGTTACGCTAAATTAAGTAGCCCAACTCCACGCCGAGTTACAATAATTGTCCACGGAAACAGCGCTCTATATAACGCGCACAGACACAACGCACTATAAAAATAATGTATGCCGAGGTAAGAATGAAATTGCCCAAATGAAATTAAAATATTTTGTGCACCCTTTCTTCCCTCAAAGCGTTTGAGAGAGCCAAGTGCTGCAGTGTACGGAGGGAGTTCGGCTAATATGACGAGGTTGGAAATATGTTTAGTCCAGAAAAAAATTAATAATTGGCGATGTGACAATGCGCATGACATTTCACGTGTTTACGTTATGCTCAGTTTCCCAGCGTAGACTTCATTTTTTTTCTTCCATCTTACGAAAATATATTTTTCGCCCCGCTTAGTAGATTATAAATGCCAGAACACATTTCAACGCTAAAAACAGGCACCCTACGCTGGGACATCGCACATAACGGTTCACACGTGACCAGTGCTCTATGCAGGTTGCACATTATCAGTCATTCGATTATATCCCCCGGTACACCGCAGCGATTGAGTCGCCGTGCCACATCACTTAACTCCTTTCATATATCGCAAATACACGCCCATTGTACACTTTATTTTTATATATAAACATATCTCTCGTCGTTCGCCAGATCATGACTGCCTCCCCGAGTAGGGAAAGGAGTCACAAATATTTTAAGACTGCATGCGCTTAAAGAATGCATCCATTTGACCAATCATGGGATCAAAAGCGCTGGAGGGGGGCGGGGCAGACATGGTCTTCGCCCATTTCTTTATTTGTGACTAAAAACGACTGGGAGACAAGACACACTCCTTTATTTTATTACTTTTGAGCGCATGATTCAAAATGCGTTTGACAACGTTTTCCAATTATATATAGGCACTAAGTACATATTCATGTTGGTTTACTCTCTGATATTAGAAAGTTAATAGAGGCACGCTTTGCCTGTCGTCTGGTCATCCATGAACCTCGTCAGATCTTGGCCCCTGCAACTTTCCTTCCACCCCAACCTGAAAACATAAAGCAGAGAGGGAAGGACCAAATGTCTCCGCACCTGGTCGAATTTCCTGGTACACGCACCGAAGCATAGCAAATTATCATGCCTGCTGAACGGATCCCACTATGGCGCATGGAGCTGGTCTCCAACTGGTGCATTTACACCGCCTTAACTTTTTCCCCTCGATTTCCGCCTGTTGACGTACGAACCGCGTGCACTCTAAAAAATCCGGTCCACCTACTCCCCTGAAAATTATTTTAGATAGTACGTATTTTAGATAGTACGCAGGCGTAACCACTTTTAGGGGCAGGTGGGCAACAAACCATGGCTCGAAACCCGACTCGCTGTAACGGAGAGCGTCGCTGTAGATGAGGTTGGCGCAAGCGAGAGACTGTCTGATGTCGTCCGCAAGAAGCTCTGAAAAGTGCCGATAAAGTGTGTCGTTAGAAAGATCAAACCCAAAGATATATTCCGGGTGTTTGAGCGAAGATTTTCGCAAACATGCGATAAATCTGGCGCGGTTGAGAAGAAAATAAACTTTTTTTCGGGAACATACAGCCAGCCACGGCGGACGTCAGGGATTACGAAAAACATGCTCATCAGCTAACCACTAAAATTTACTAAATAACTTGTTCAGTTAGTTAAAATAAACATATGGCTACAATTAGAAACTCGTTTTTGCTTCACCAGATTTGCACGAATGGAAACCTAAGCGCCACACATGGGCTGTTTCCATAATTGACTGACTTGGGGGTTTTCGATGACGGTCAACAAGTTTTAATGCGTTAGCATTAGTACCCACATGACAGTGAAAAGCAGACGGCGTCCTTCTGTGGAGAAAGCAGTGGAAAGGGAAGCGCGCAGCGTAGAGAGGAGGAGAGTAGTGAAGGACAAAGGCGAAAGGGAGTCGACGTCACGGGGCGGAAGCCAATGGGAGCGCGGATGCTGGGGCGAGTCTGAACTTGCAAGTGCGCGGAACACCTTAATTTGTACCACAAAATGGAGTGTGAAGCAAGTTCTAGCGCTGATCCAAACAGGCGGCAAAAAAAAAAAAATTAAAGGAAAATTCATTGGTGGATCCTTAGGGAATGCGTTAACATGACCCTTGGAAAACGCCACACACGCCCCCCTTTGGGAAACGGTAACACTGACCGCGTAAAGAAGCCAAAAAGAGGCAGAAAAGAATAGGAGAAGGAAAAAAGAAAACCAGAACAGAAAAGTGAAGGGGTTAGCGTTAGCGTTTCCGAAAGGAGAACGTGTGTGCACCGTTTCCCAAGGCTCACGCTAACGGATTCCCTAAGGATACACTAATGGATCTTCGTTTTTTTAATTGTAACCCTATGCTAATTTCACTACTTCAAAAGTTAATTAGTGATTTCTGGTTAGTCATTTATCAAAAATACGTTCTTTTTTTTTTTTCCATCCCTGACGTTCACCGTGGCTGTCAGATATCTTCCCGGAAATAGCTTTTTCTCTCTCTTTCTCTCTCTCTCTTTCTCAGACACTTTTTTGGCAGGAATTTCTGAAAGACTTCGCTGAAACGCCCGGTAATTTTAACCTCTCACTCAGAGCGGGCGCGTATCCACTTACCCTCGCATCTCACGTTGCAGCGGTTAATGCCGGAAGAGGAGCACCACTCTGTGTCGTTTATCTGAAGCACACCGATAGCAGACAATCGCATTAGCCTATATACAGACGTCACGCTGGTCTTTGAGATTACGGCATTTGACAATAAGAACATCGAAGAACGAATCGGAAAGCCGCAAGCGTGACCACGACAAGCCAAGCCATGTGTTTTCTAGGTTGTCGGTAAATGACTATGATTGTGAGCCGGAATGGACCTGTACCTTCCGTTGCCGTCGCAACATACTACAAACAACTTATTTTTCGCAAGATCAATGTTTGGCGATTTAAGACAAAGCTGAAGTTTTGTAATAATTCGCGGGTTCAAATTTTCGCGACGCGGTGGAATCTCAATCTAGATTCCAATGTGTTTACATTTTACCGGCATTGTTCGCGGAATCTATTTTTCGCAAATTGTAGGCGATTCGCTAAATTTGCGAAAGTTAGGTCCTTGCAAAAACTTAGTCGTTTACAGTGCATAAACTACAGGAACGGCCAGTGATGTTTCATATACCACATTCAAGAATTCCTTTTTTGCAGCAGCTGATTTCTGTAGTCAAGCAGGACCCTTGGCGCCAATTTTCCCCACAAAAGCCGCGTAAAATCGCTCGCTTAAATTGAAGAAAATGTTACTGGTCAGTTTATATTTCTATTAATTAAACGGTATACCCTTTAGACGCGACCGTTCCGCTACTCCTAGGAGTCACTAGGGAATAGTAGTAGTAGACCGTTTCCGCAGCCCGCTAAGCACCCGGATAGCGCTACGTAATCCGCCACAAGACCTTGAACTATGCAGACAAGGCTGGCGGCGCGCATGCGCAGCTGCGGCGTTTTCTTCGGGGATACCGTAGCGGAGGAGAAAAACGATCTACTACAACTCTCTATTCAGACATCTCTCCTTCACGCACTGTGACTTTCCCACTTTCTTTTCTTGAAATGTGTGAACCACAATACTTTTATTTTCTCTTTAATATAAAATTGTCTCTAATTTGTTTCCCGAATTCCGCCGTTAATCCTTAAAATTTCCTACAATCCCGTTAAAATTTCCATTTTCCTTTTAATTGAAAGTGAGTCCGAAAATTCCCTGAAAAAGAAGGGCTCCGCCTCGGTTGGGGAAATACCGTCCCTACTCATGAATTCCCGCAATTCTTCTAAATTGCTACAATATGCCACCACCATCATCATTTGTTTTAAGCGATAGCGTTTCAAGTGACAATTTGAAAAGATTTCAAACTTCGTGAGCTGTCGTCACCGCTATGAAGTAACCCCTCTCTTCTCTCTTGGCGCCAGGCCAGGGAAGTGGGGTTTTCCCGTCGACCGCACAGCGCGAAGGGAGAAGAGAGGGGAGACCCAGCATCCCGCCAGTAACGACGCGACGAAAGGAGAGTCTTTCGTGCCGTCTGCTTGAAAAACTTGTTTTCAAACATTACTCGCGTTACGCGAAATCCCACTTTGGCAGTACCTGGATGATTTTAGAAACTTACTTCACGAATCCCCGAGCACTGCTGGCGGTCGCCAGTGGCATCCACGACGCCAACCCCAACGGCTATCATAATTAATCACGTCGCGGTACATGACGGCACCATTCCACCCGCATTGCGCGACCGCGCTACAGCTATCGCTTTAATTTCTTCGCACATTGCGGAAGAAAAATGCATATGGCATGTTTGAGAAGGTTTCCCCGCCCTAAATTTTTACACATGCAGAATTAAAAAAAGGCGGTCAGGGCATCCAGACACCCGGACCCCCCCCCCCCCCCCCCCCCCCCCTCCCTCTGAATCCACCACTGGGTAGGATGACCCATACCCTCGAAGTAAAAAATGGGACATAAAAAAAGAAAATAAGAAAAAAAAAACTTTGGTATAAATTACATAAACGTAAGCACACACATTTTTCAACACTTTTTGTTGAGAATACAGGACTGTGTCGCGTGCCCTCCGAGCTCAGTAACTCCTGTGTATCTATCATTTCTTCCTCCCTTTCATTTGTATATTCATCATCATCATTCCCCTGTTAACACACAGCCGAGGAGGCAGCCAGCACTTGGTTGTACGGGCTTCTGCCTTTTGGCTGCCTCAGGCACTCGGCTGTGTGGAAGTTGTGCCATTAAACACCTTGAACCTTGAAGTGCTTCTCTTTCACATTTTTTTTTTACCAACTACAGGGCATGCTTCAGGGCCAGAATGTTTTTCACCAAAGCACGTCAAACAGATGCAGTAATAGAGAAAAGAGTCTCCTCGCACACATGTTGTGAAATTTACCTTGCTGCTACCCGTCTCGACGCATGACACGACTAGCTGGTTCAACAAAATGTAGTCATGCCATCGCCCGCGTCGCGATCCCAAGAGCCCCCGCGCATCCGCTGTGACGCTCTTTGAAAGGTAGTGGAGCGCCGCTCGCGTATGGTGCCTGGAACGCCTCTCCGACCAGTGTGTTTAGCGTCCTATGCCGCCCATACATCAAAAGTGGTGCCGAAGTGGCGACAAATGACGTCACGAAAGCCGGAGTGTCATGCTGTCGGAGGTCGCAATCATGGCGGTTGGCCGTCGAAAGGCTGGCGAAAAGGACGAGTGAACGCGAGTGTCGTTGTCGTCTAGGCGTCCCAACTTCTGGCTGTCGAAGACCCCGTGGACTGCCACACTGGAAAGCGACATGCAGCGAAACAGGCGTCTGCCACATACACCACAACTGTTGAGACGCCGCCAGGATCGCGACTGGCGACAGCGTGACACTTCTGTGACGTCATCAGGCGGAAATCGAGGGACCACTCTTTTGGACCCGGTAAACACATCAATCGGAGACGCGTTCCAGGGGGCTATGCTGCAACTTTTGGACTCCCAGGAGACTAGGGAGAAGGAAGTGACGTGGGTGTGAATGAACGTATCTTAGCAGCACCACGCAACGCGTCATCAGCGACTCCACCAATCAACATCCAAAGAGCGTTGTTGACGTCGCTTCCTTCTCCCTAGTCTCCTGGGAGTCCAAAACGTGCAACATAGCCCCCCTCGCGTGGCCAAATGTACTTGGCCCCCTCGCAGCGGAAATAACTGTGGACTATTTGACATGCGGGCCACCTGGCCCAACGCTTTGGATCCCCTGGTTGCCCCCAGCGTTTATGCGAGCAAAGCGTATTAGCAGATGCACCTATAAAAAAAAAAAAAGGTCAAAATTTTAATTTATGGAAGCTTAAGCCGGGGTCGCACTGCTTATTCATCATACAAAAGACAGCCTTCATACAAATTCGAACACGAGTCACCACGAGATCCGTGCTTCGAACGCCGCATGGCAATGAGTTCGAGAAGAAACTTGCCACGCGGCATTTGAACCAGGGATATTAAGGTGACTCGTATTTGCAGACAGTATTTTGTATGATGTATGAGCAGTGTGATCCCGGCTTAAAGATCTCACAGTATGTTTATTTTTATAACATTAAGTCTTGAACACGGTGGTCTTGAATAAGTAAACTTTTTTTTTTATTATTTTTTTCCACTCGCTTAGTACCGAACTCGCAACTTTGCACGCTCTCACAGAAACGAGACCTGAGGCTTCACTGGGGACTTTTAGCAAACCCTTACCGTGTTCCGCGTACCGCACTACTGGAGCCCCTCGGTCACGGTAACGGTTTGCTGTAAGTCCCTATTGCCCGGTTGTGTATGCGGAACACGGTAATGGTTTGCTATAAGTCCCTATTGAGACAAACTGACCGGACGGCAGAAATCCACCTCTGAAACAGGACTGTCCCGACCAAAGCGGGACGTCTAGTCACCCTAAAGACCCCTACGCAGTTGCGTTTGAGAGTGTTCGAGTGCGTTTGATGCGTTGCGGCTGCGAGAAACCAGGACATCCCTGCTTCTTATGTCGCGTACCAAGCTACTCCCTAAATTAGGTTCCACGCTTCGAACGGAGCACAGATGTGTCCACGACTCGCTTTCGTTTCTCGACGCAACGCAGTGAAACGCACTCAAACGCTCCCAAACGCAACTGTGCGTAGGAGCCTTTACAGAATCATTCGAGAGCCATAGTCATCAACAGCCGAGCATCATTCGCAGACACATAATGCACCGTCTGCTTTTTTTTTTTTTTTGAACGTGCATGTTTTGTAGTTGAATAATACTCAGGATCGGCCAAAAGGCTGTTTCTGTCGTGTCGGGGAACAGTGATAGTTGTTTGTTCGCCTGTAGAAGAAACTAGACCACACGAGTTTAGTTAACAACTCCTGTCCCGAAGGCATATCAGATTCACGCAAACTGCAACAAAACTCAGCCGGGGTTCACCTGAAATATGCCGTAACCATTTCGCGCACTTCCATCCGTGGTGGCCACTTTTGCGGTGTCGAGGCTGCTCTCTGCTTCAGCGAGGCACACGACTGGGAAAGAGAAGTAAAATACGGCAATGCACAAGAAGACTTCACTAATCGTAGTTCGAGAGGAGCATTCGAAGCGTCACCTAGCGGAATAGACGTGAAAGAGAAAAGCGAGGGGCTACACACTAAAACAAGCCTCTGAGTTTACTTCCCAGGAGAATACCGAAGAGAGCTAATCGCAGCTAACAATACAAACATTCCAGCGAATTACGAAGCCCAAAATAGGTCTAGATTTGAAAAAGGTGCAGGAATGAGCAAGTGAAATATCATACTCGCTGTCCTTTCGCAGATCGCTTTTTTTTTTCTTTTTATCTAATCCTATCACGAGTTTTAAGATTCGCTGCGATCCTTCTATTGTTCGTCGTGATTGACTCTCTCCGTGTTCTACCTATCCAATTGTACCGCGGACACTGGCGTGACCTGGCGGCCGGAACGTGCAACAGAGAAGAGAAAACTCAATGCACTTATGTTGCGCGGCGAATACAGCAGAAGGAAAAGAGGATGCACCGCTTACAGTCCGGCACCAGGTCCCTGGGTGTTCCGTACCACACGAGAACTCTGGCAAGCCCGCACCTCGTCAAAACACGCGCGTCGCCTCCGCCCAGAAGCCCGAGAACCGCCAGAGCGGCAGCGAGGACTAAGCTCATGGTGCGAGCTGAGTGCGGCAGCTCTTCTCCAGCAGCTCTCGTGCGCTACGCTATACACAACCCAGGTTTACGACCAATTACTCCGGAATTACCACTCTTATCGCGCATGTCTGCGCACCTGCATGCATCAAATCGAGGTTTATTGCCAAACACCTCCAAAACCGCTGTTATCAAGCAACCACGCGAGGTCCGATAACCGATTCGAATGTCCACACGAGGTTTCCCCGCTTTGTCCAAAGGAAGATAAATGCGCAGTACGCTCGAGTGAAGAATAGATTGGCAAAGAGAACCACTTTAGTTTTCAACTGAGCACGAATTCTTTTACCTCCCGCCGCGCAAGTCGTCTTGCCTAACGGCAAATGTCAATGAACTGGCTCGTACCCAAGCTGCGCGTCAACCACGCGAGGCGCGTCCTACTCCGACTTAGGCAATAACACCTAAAAAACAAAGCCTGAGGGACGCTCCTCCCACCACTTTAGCAGAGCGAACGCTGGGAAGGAGGTGGAAGCTTTTCCCACCTCTTTCCGCTTTAGCAGAGCGAACACTGCAGAAACGAGGCGACCGCGTCTCTAGTGTTCGCTCTGCTAAAGTGGAAAGGGGGTGGAGGAGCTTCCTTTAACCTCTTAACCCGTCACTCCTTTCCTTAGTAAAATTCTCTACAATCGTGCAGCCTCTCCCCTGGCCTTACTTCTCGCTGTTGCATTTTCCGATGGCACCGTTCCGCACGACCAACACATTCAGCACCTGTATTTGTGTAAATTTCATATTTTTCTGCGATTATCTTTTTAGTATTGTGAGTATGGAGCATAAACAGCAATGAAAACCAGTACAACGGCATGGTGTCAATCTGTTCTGATGGGCCTATACTATTGGTTTGTATTTAGTAGAGAGCTCTGCAGACGGCGCCTGTTACTTCAAATAAGTCCATTGACTCGGATGACATTAGTCGAGAGAACCGGGAGTCTATCCCTTTTCACGTTAAAGGGACCATGAAATGATTTTAAAATCAAGTTTCATCCACCGCACGTCGTAAAAGGTGTGAAAAGAAACACAAAAACACAAAAATAGGGAGCCCAAAAAAATTATTTGCTATAGAACTTTTAAAAGAAAACTGGACTCTTTTGCGCCTTCCTTCCTTCGCCTGTTCACTACGATGCATACGCAGAATCGGTGCACGTCAGCCGAATCCACATCGCCTATTGGGTAAGAGCCTACCTCACCAGCACCGCGATCGTAAACAATAAATAGCCGGCGAATGTTTCCTAAAAGTTTTGTTAAATAATATTCAGATCCACATTTTGTAGCATAATTAGAGATGTGTGGCGAAAATTGCCAAATTTGATAATGCTGAGAGCCAAGCGCCATCTATCGTGTGGTAAACGAAGCAACTACTGCGCGTGCGCAGTAGGGCAGGGCCGCCAGTTACTTGGGTGACGGCGACCGACGAACATTTATTTTCTTTGTTTTCCTTCCTCTCAAAACTCTGACTGACTGAACGTTTATTTTTATACGTGTTCTTCCCGCGCGTGCCGACTTCAAGCAGCAAGAAAACAGTACTTAAAACAGACCACGACGAACAAGAACGCTGGATTCACCGACTCCGACGAAGCGTATAGGCCTAGCAGGCATTCCGACTCGGCGCTGCGTTGCTTCGTCGCAAGACCGTCTGCCTACGACCGGCTGGCGTGCTAAATGGAATATGCCCGCGCGACCCTTGTGGACCCTTCCCGTATTATAGTTTGATCACTGACCTCAATTCTAGATTAAGAGGTGAGGAGGTCAATCTCTTCCCCTTGTTTTCCGAGGCAGTGTTGACGAACACTCGTCGAAAAGGGACTCTCGTCGATTCTATCTTCTTGTTTTGTGTGATATAGAGCTGAAATAAACGCCGTATGGATTGCCTTCGTAACACGGTATGTAAGTACACTTTGTTATTGGTATGCCATTTTTATTCTGACAGACTGCACGTCACTGTCGACCCCGGTCCAACCTTTCTTTGCCGAGTGTCGCGTCAGTATCGAGTTGCAATCGTAAAAGAACGGTCCCGAAGAGCTTACCAACAGCGCGAATACAAGACTTCCATCAAGCGCGCGCGTCCGCTCCGAGTGTAAGCAGGTATTTACGTGGCTCTTGCTGACACTCGTAGTTCAAACGTATCTTTTTTAACGTCGGCTCGCTCCTGCATCTCCGAGGCCGCGAAAAACGCCATCTACGTCGCTTTGCAAACGACTGACACGGGCCGGCCCTTCTGCCAACAATGACGGGGTGGTGACAAGACTCGCTGCACTTCCCAACAGGCATACCGGCGTATGGGACTAGTCCCATGCTGTCGCTGTAGCGCAACATATCTCATTGAATTTCGCTCAGCTGCGATGCGGCGATGAGAGGCGCCGATTCAGGAAATACGTCGGTGACATCAGCGCAGTAAAACCTACCGGCGCACCCCAACTCGTTGCCGCTCATAGAGATCATATACTAAATCTAGAGGAAAAGGTCCGCCATTTTCCCATACATTCTGGCTGCCGCAAGCGGCGGACCATGCAGGCAGACCCTCTGGGTCCCAAACACGGTTACATCATCAGAGCAGTTTCGTGAACTTCAACAATCCACGGACTTACCGGTGGAAAAATACTCGCGTTCCTTTCGAAGGTTTCTTTTTGCATAGCGCGCAGATGTACGGCCTCGCGTTAACGCTAAACTAAACCATATACCCGGCTTCGCTGGTGGGGCGCGGCTGGGCGCGGTTGAGGAATACGAAACTGCGCAACCACCAGATTTCCGAGATTTCGACAGGAGGGAAGTTAATGCAGCGTAATGACTTTATTGCTTTTTATAAGCGTTAGAATAGCTCAGAATTTAGTTTACAACGTTAAATTATCACTGTTTATATTGCTGAGAGTTTACACTCTTCGCGTTTACCGCGTTTACCATGGCAACGTTGCTTTCTTTCTCTCGTGTTCTGTCGCTCTCTTTCGCGGTCGTTCACTCGGGACCCAGGATGTCGGCGCACGGGATTTGCCACTCCTCCTCACCCACCTTTACCCCCCTGTTGCCGCTACTGCCGAGAGAACTTCCGGTTCCGGAAACGGTCTACGTCACGGCTTCTTTTGCGGTCAGTTGGAGAGAATGAAAACGTCGATATTTCAATAATTTTTTGTGTAAAAGTTAATAAACCGAGACGAAAACGGATGCCTGTTCGGCATTCAGTGAACATTGACGGTTTAATGTAAAAGTTGACTGGAAAAAGTAAAAAGGTCATTTCATGGTCCCTTTAATAGAACAACGTTTCTATAATCATCAATATTGACATAAACCCACGGTCCCGATGCACCCCTGACCTTCACAAACCTTGGCCTAAACAGTTAGGAGCCCGACGTTTCAAGAACGGTTCGGTTTTTTCATCGGGGGCGACTATTTGCACGTGGAAAGCAGCAGCTTCTTCTTAAAGGAGGACCAGCAGAAATATTCTTCCGCCTGGCGGAAAGTCCTCCTCGCCCTCTTTCTTCCTTTTTTTGTAGCACGACGAGGCGAGGGGAAAGGTCCCCTTTTGCGCCGGCTTCTTCTGAGAGGATAAGCCGAGAGAATCCCCATTCTGAGCGACGGGCGATGGGTGCGGCAGCAGCGACCTCGTGACTTACAGGTAGCTTCAGCTCCTATCGCGTAATCTGCCCCATTTTTTGGCGCTCACCAAGCCTAGCCCCTCGGGTGTAGGTTTTACGGGGCTGCAAGGCTGCGCCCGCGCAATCACCGAATTTCAGCTGTCGAAGGTCTTTGGTTTAGCCCGTGGCAAAGTAAACGCATACTTGAGAGCTGCGATTCATAACCGCACCCATTGAAGGAACGTTTCATAGATATTTTCGGTTGATCAAGGAGCTCAGAACACATGGGCGAGATGTGGTGACTTGGATATGCAAGGATGACTTACATCTTCACAAAACATTCCATCGTCAAAAAAAAAAAACGGCTTATCACGCTCAAACCTGCCTCAAACTAAGATCGATGGAAAAGAAAACGATGTACCAGGCGCGGGCACCTTCTAGAAGGTCTCTGTTTTCTAGCAGCGAGTACAAATTATTGGAGAACTTTAGCAGACTATGTTTTCAGGCCACGCTATATTTAGCGGAAGCTTGTGCTGCCACTTCGATGCATTCTCTGAAGCGCGCGCCTGAAGTGGCAGCGGGCCTTTGAAAACGATTTACAAAAATGCCCTGTTGTGTGCCTAACTCGCAGAACATGGCCAGCAAAATTGAATGAAATTCATATTTACACATTCCCAACAACCACCGGACGTGAGAGGGCATCAAGGGTGGATGTCAATTTTAGAAAGTTTTAGTGGGTCGCTTTTAGCCACTTAGATAACCGTACGGTCCGTACCCTACAACGAAATGTAAGCTAGACTCGCTGTTTACATTCTTCATCGAGTGCGGCTATGGAGCGGAAAAGACAATTTTAAAACCCTTTTTGGCGAGTCTAGCGTGTCGTGTTATGGTTCAACGTTGCTTGTATTGGTACCATAGCACGGGCCGCCACTTCGAAGTATTTGTGGTGTCTCAAAAAAACTAAAGCAAAAGCAGACAATTTTTTTTTTTTAACGTGACACAGAATTGTATTTAACATTGTCAAAAACTTTTAGGTACCCTACGCCACGCAGTTAGCACAAACAAACTATCGCCGGTGTTTCCCACTTTTTTTTCTTCTTAGAAGTGAATGATGTTTAGGAAACTGTTAATGCGAGTATCCAACCTAAGCGGTAGATTTTAGTGCGAGTCGATACATTGCTGGGGAAAATAGCAAAAAGCGCCGATGTCGTGTTTGCGCTAACAGTGTCGCGTAATACTACGCATACCGCTGCACAATCAACGCTAACGGAGTGAATCAGTAAATTTGGTGGCCCCCTCAAAAAAGTGGTGTTATTTTGTTTGGTTTTTATGGTTGAAAGGTTGTTACTTTTATACAAGCAAATCCGTAAAGAGTTCTTCCGTTGGGCACCAACTTACGAGGCATCAATTTGTTCTTATACACTAAATTCTGCATGGGCCTTGCGTAAAAATGTCAATATTGCGTTCGTGCTAGCTGTTTCACGCACAGTAAGAAGACCAGTTCATTGCTCGAACATTTAAACTAGGCCTTTCTTACGCCAAATAGACATTTTGCGAGTACACTCTATTACGGGTGGTTCATAAAATAATTACGTTGTTTATTTGGAGGAAAGGAAGTAGTGGTGAGGGGAGGCGGAATTGAATACAAAACATGACCCTAGGGAACCTCGAACTCTGTAAATATTGCGCACACCCTATAATTCTGAGTTAATTACATCACGTTTGCTTTGTCTGTTTCAGAATTTGTTAACAGTCGCGTTAAAGGCCAAGATGAGCGACAAGTCAGATTCCCCTGTTTACTTGAGCAAGAAGCGTATGCGAGATGGGGGGGGGGGGGGGGGGGGGGGGGGGGACTGAAAAAGCATACGAGTGTAACCGTAGCAATCTCCGACCAAGCCTGAACCACACTTTTTCTGAAACCGCGAAGCTGACTGCTTTCGACGACTTGATAAAGCAAGCCAAAGCCGTTAATAAGTGTGACTCGTTGTCAGCTGTGATAATCAAGGCGCTGCGACGATTCCTTGAAACCTTTCATCTATTAAAACAAATTGTGCAATAAATCCATTGCCATATTATGCTTGCGCTGATCTTGTAGCGGTATGCGTGCATTACGTGGCACTGTTAGCCCGAACGCGACATCGGCGCTTTTTACTATTTCTGCCAGCAACAGGTATTTTCTAGCACTGAGCTCTGCCACTTAGGCTGGATAGTTCCATATCAGTTTTCTAAACATCATTCACTTTTAAGAAAACAAAATTAGAAAGACCGGCGATAGTTTGTCCGTGCTAACTGTGTGGCAGTATACCTAATATGTCTTTGCAATGACAAATTACAAACGCGTTTCATGTCAAAAAAAGATCGGCTACATTTTTTTTTTTTTTATGCTTCAAAATTACTTTAAAGGGGCAGCATGTGCTATAGCACCGATTTGAGCAACGTTGAATTATAACACGACACGCTTCGATAGCCGCACTCAATAAAGAATGCTCTCAGAAAGGTTATAGCTTATATAGACCCCTTTCAAAAAATCTGGCAACAGCGAAAATCCGCTGAACGAGTCCAACAACATTGGGCGGCCGGCGCCATTGGGAAGGACCCTGTTGTGGCCAGCATGGTTGTTTTGACTGTAGCGTTCTTGTTTCGTCGATCCCTTCGCCTCTGTATGGCTGCAGGTAGCGTTTTCCCGATCACGGGTTGGGTAAACGACCTTTCCCAGCTCCCAGCCGTTAAAGATGATGAGGTATATCGCTTCTTCAAGAGCCGATCGGACTCGGAACGACAATTCGACAGAAGTTACAACTTTCTCGTTGAGGGGTTCGTGGTCGCCGCATCTATAAAGGCCAACTACGCAAGAAAAAGGTAATTACTAAGATCTTTGTAGTTACGGCATCAAACATGTCATCAAAAAATGATAGGAACCGGTTATAATTTACGGGCTGTAGTTAAAAGTCGCCAGTACTCTCCAGATGTGCGACAAAACAGGCGCAGGGGTCCCGCTTCGCTGTCGCTCGTACAGTCGCGCGATGAAGCACACCGCATAAAATCGACGAGCGAGCGACCAAGGCGATGAGCGTCGTTTTCTAGAAATCCCAAACCAAGCGACGCGACAAGCGACAGCGAAACATTTTCGCTGCTCGTAGCCGACTTTCGTCGCTTGTGCCGTCGCTTGACTCGTCGCTCGTCAAATCGCGTTTTTTTTCTTGGAATTAAGACCTAAAATTTCAATGCGCAAGTTAACCAGTAAAGGACGTATTCGACACAAGTTCCTACTTGATACGTCGCGTCCCTTTTTCTTGAGGGGGATTTTAGAGTTGGGAAATGTATAGCAGCAAATTTTGCAGTGAAGCAGAAGTTGCAAGCGCGTGCATGTTGCTTTGCATAAAGCACACGCTGCACAGATGTCTGCGCTACAGGCAGGTTAAAGCGTCAGGTCGTATGGCTTCATGCGTACCTAACGTATAATTTACACGCGCAAGTTTGAAGCACCGCGAGCTCGTGCATACCTGAAGCTAGGCGCTCGCGAAGCTGTCACGTCTACAAGCGATACCACGAGCAACATTATATTTGTATTTGACGCCTTGATTTCTTCAAGCCAGCTGAAACTTGAAAACAGTACCTCCAAACGCAACAAAGTGAGATTAAAAACACCTGACTCAAACACCCAAGGAAGCGTAGCGTGAGAACGGTTCGTGTTCCGTTTTTGCACTTCAGCAGGGAAACGTTTGCGCGGCTATACGCCGCCGTCAACTGATAACGAGTACATTTCCGAATACGTACCTTAATGCCAGACTTGTCCAGATACCCACTCTGCTTACAGAGGGGTACGCAGCAGTACGTTGGCATCGTGGGCAGGAATTGACTAGCGTCTACGGCCAACGCAGCGTATGCAGCGGCGCGCACTATCCTGCAGCATGGCGGCTGCCACTAGTTGCTGTTGCGTACGACAGGTGGCGCTTTTTTCTCTGATGGGTCTATATTGTTGTAGGGTACGGTTATCCAAGAGCTAAAGACGATCCACTAAAACTTCTTAGTATCGACATACACCATTGCTGCCTTCTCACCTCATGTGGTTGTTGGGATGCGTAATAAATGTCATCTACATTCGTTGGCCATCATGTAGTGTGAGATACGCACACAATAATTTGTGCTCGCTGCTAGAAAACAGAGATCTTCTACAAGATGCCCGCGCCCCGGTATATCGTTTTCTTTTCCTTCGATCCCAATCTGAGGCAGGTTTGAGCGTGATAAGCCGTTTTTTTGAAGGTGGAATGTTTTGTGAAGATGTGAGTCATCCTTACATATTCAAGTCACCACTTCTCGCGCATGTGTTTTGAGCTGCTTGATCAACCGAAAATATCTATGAAACGTTCCTTCAATGGGTGCGGGGATGCATCGCAGCTCCCAAGTATGCGTTTATTTTGCCACGGGCTAAACTAAAGAACTTCGACAGCTCAAATTCGGTGACTGCGAGGGCGCAGCCTTGCAGCTCCGTGAAACGTACACCCGAGGTGCTAGGCTTGGCGAGAGCCAAGAAATAAAGCAGATTACATGATAGGAGCTGAAGATACCCGTAAGTCACGAGGTCGCTGCTGCCGCACCCATCGTCCGTCGCTCAGAATGGGGATTTCCTCGGCTTATCCTCTCAGAAGAAGCCGGCGCAAAAGGGGACTTTTCCCTTCGCCTCGCCGTGCTACAATACAAGAAGAAAGAGGGCGAGGAGGACTTTCCGCCAGGCGGAAGAATATTTCTGCTGGTCCTCCTTTAATCAACGGCTGTGTCGTTGGGCTCCTAACTGTTTAGGACCTGGTTGGTGAAAGTCTGTATTTCTTTAATTCTTAAAAGTTCCATGCTTTTGCCTCGCGATGCACTCCGAGTACTTATGTAATGCCATGACACATTGGGTTTGGATGCTACAGACTTTGCTCAAGCATTTTGTACACGCACGGTGTAATTCTATAAGGATAGAATCTGTCTATTTCTCTTGGTTTTTCCTTCGCAAAGCTTGCTGGCGATAGGCTTGGGAATTCACGGCGTTGAGTCGCAGGGATCAGCCCAGGGCCAGAGAGTCCACTGAGTTGAATGCGATACATGTGCACTCAGGGATCCGGCTCGTTTACTTTCCCGCAAAGAACTTAGGAGAGGCAATGGCTGCAAGCTATGAAGGAAGCTAGAGAGAAAATTAAAATATTTAAAAAAACAGTTTGTGCTGTGATACGTGCATGACGTTTCACATGATTGCATCATGCACAATCTCACAACGCAAAGCTTTTCCTGTCTTCAATGTTTTTTTCGCAGAGATGTTTTTATTGCAGTTGTTGGCTCTCTTAAATACTTTGCAGGAAGGTAAACATGCTGGATTTTCGAGTCTGCAGATATGACACGAGCACCGCGCGTGGTCACAACTTATAACCCAATGCCTTGGCGGACATGGGATGGGGTCCCCGTCCAATCGCTGTGGCGGCGAAAATGGCTCAACTGTTAGAACGTCCGGAGCAAGCGCGGGCCCTGTGCATTCGTTGCCGAACCCAGCGCCCGTGAATTCAGTCACGTGAGGAACATGATCAACATGCCGTGCAGGAAAGACGGCGCTACGGGGATGAACGCGCAACTCTGGCTCCCGTACCGCTCATTCACACTGGAAGCGGATCCGCGTTCGCAAAGCGGTTGCGAACGCGATTGTATAAAGATTCAGTGCAATCGCACGCGCACTCGATGACATCAAGTGCGCGTGCAATTGTATTGGATCTTTATACAACCGCGTTCGCAACCGCTTTGCGAACGCGGATCCGCTTCCAGTGTGAATGAGCGGGTAGCCCATACAAAAATGTCCTATGGTCGGCTATAGAAAATTCTTTGTATGGTCGGCTTTAGCTATTTGGCCCAATTAGCTAAAGAATTTTCTATGGCTGTCTTTAGCATTTTTTATGGTCGCCTTTATGGGGCTCTTTAGCTTTGTCTATGGCCCTATCGCTGTCCAGCCATAGCGCTCTTTAGCTTGTCTAATGGTTGGCTAAAGACTCCTCTATGGCTTATTTTATGGCTCTCTTTAGCCAGCAAACTCTAAACAAATTTACTTCAGGTGTTTGTGGAGAATAACATAGAGGACGAAAACAGGACGACACGTGTCGTCCTGTTTTCGTCCTCTATGTTATTCTCCACAAACACCGTAACTTAACCAGCACGCTCCATTTCCACGAGAAAATTTACTTCAAGTTCCCCAAACTTGTGAACGCTACATGGTAGATATACATACATCTCTGAACACACAGAATACAGACAACACAAGCAGAACACTACCCCACACAACAGCAACAACGCAGCAACACCGGACTGCCATTTATTCATCTAGTGCGAACGTACGCTATGTTCGCACTAGCTGTATATATAGCAGTCTAATTTTTGAATCCGACTTTCCCGGTGACCCATCATTTGTCTCAAAAACACGGAGAGGCGGAGCAAATATTACTCGTACTTAATACATTATTTGAATTGTCTCTTGGAATAGCCCCCATCTCTTAATTCGACACCCTGAAAAACGCAAATGTAGATCATTAGGCTAATTAACTAAAATTTATTGATTATCTTTTTAACAAGTTTGATGAATCACGTTGACAATGCAGTGATGACATGCAGTACACTGGTGCTGAAGATTGCAATCAAGCTATTGCTTGGTTGCAGTGTTCGGCGCCATTGTAATTTATTTTCACTTTTGGGGGGTAATAATTAATTTTAATTGTGGCACAAATATTTTAATGGATTTTTCAAACAAACAATATTACTAATTTTCACGACTCGTTGCAACAGCAGAGAACATATCTTGGGTCATGGTTTGTCACCTCCATTACAAAAATTTAGTATTGATTTAATTTTCTAACGTGGAGTGTTTTTACTAAAAAGTAAGCGCCGGTAGTGATTTTCTATGGGCGTGGAAAGAAAATGTATTGGTTCTTGGCCTTTAGACTCGGGGCCATAAATTTTTCTATAGACGAGTAAAGACAAATAATTGGTTTCCAGTATTTAAACTCGGGGCCAAAGAATTTTTTTTATAGGCGGGTAAAAAACATTTCTTGGTTCGCTGTCTTTAGAAATGGGGCCATATAATATTCTATAGGCGTCTAAAGCAATTTTACTGGTTCCCAGTCTTTACACTCTGGGCCATAAAATTTTCTATAGAGGGTTAAAGACAATTTATTGGTTCCCAGTCTTTAGACTTGTGGCCATAGAATTATCTATAAGCGGGTAAAGAAAATGTATTGGTTCCCAGTCTTTAGACACAGGGCCATAGATTTTTCTATAGCTGGCTTTAGCTGTCTTTATGGATTTCTATGGCCGACCATAGAGGGCCATAGGGGGTGATAAACAGCCATATAAATTTCCATAGAAAACCATAGACCGTTTTTGTATGGGAGGGAGCCTATTGGCGACGTGAGCGATCGAAAGCGTCGCTGTGGTCGGCCCACCACAATTAGCCGAATGCTGACTAGGACGTCAGCTAAGGATGTCTCATCGACGAAAATAAGAGAAATGTAAGAACTTCAATTTTGATGGTGTATGCAGTGTTGCTTTGAGAGCGCTATGATTTCAAGCTTCCACCATGCCATTACAAACACCATCGAACTTGCTGTTCACAAGGTACTGACGTCACGAAAGGTATCCGAACGAGGGACAGCCAGAGTTGCGTGTTCACCCCCGGAGCGCCGGCTTTCCTGCACGGCATGCGGAGTTGCTCCTCACGTGACTGAACTCTGCGAATAGCGGCGCCGCGCGTTCGAGGTGGGGGCGCGCTCAAAAGCAGAGGAACGTACGCCGGGGGGCGCGCGCCGTCTACTTTCCTGCACGACACTTGATCCGGCTCCTCACGTGATAGGATCTCGGCGAATAGCGGCGCGGCGGCACGTGGAAAACAGACGCACAACTCTGGCTCCCTCACAATTGCACGCGCACTTGATGTCATCTAGTGCACGTGCAATTGTACTGGATCTTTATACAACCGCGTTCGCAAGCGCTTTGCGAACGCGGATCCGCTTCCGATGTGAATGAGCGGGCAGGGAGCCTATATAGAAGATAGCTGTCGTACTGTACTGGCTAAATTTCTCATCTATACACCGCGTAACAATGTGGCCGTACGAAACTTTTCAGAGAAAATCATGCACGCGAGTCCGGACTTTTTTTATATATATTTTTATATCTTACTTTTCATCGTTCTCAACATGTGTAGGGAACGTAATCAAAAAAAGATTTTGCAAGGAACGTAATATTTAAAGAGAAAACAAAAATTTAGTGCGCCAAAAGAGCATATTCGATGAAGAAGCACGGAGAAAGAAGAAGCCACCGATGTGATCGGACGTGTTTTCTCAAGCTCTCGACTTTTTCGAAAATGCTCGGCGCTAAGCCCAGCCCCGAGCTGCCAAGTTCGGGCCCCCCTTTTGGATCTTCGGGGGATTGTCCCTCGGTAAAACCGGAAGATGCGGCCAGGACTTCGAGTAACGCCGGTCCCGCCACTACCACGACGGGAGCAGGACCTGCTCCAGCCTCGATACTAAACAAATCGACGATGGGGTGCTCAACAGTCTTCCAACTTGGTGAGCCCTCCACAGTCCCAAGCACAGCCCAATCTGTCGAGCTAGTCTTAAGGGCTCTCCTTTCGAGCATATCGAAAGAGAGCCTTATCGATATTTTCAAAAGTGTCATTGGAGAATCTCACGAAATCGTGCCAACTACCAAGGGGAAGAAGAAGAACAAGTCTGCGACTTCTAAGAAAGCCTTGAAAAGCAGCACAACAACAATTCTGCCAGCGCCAGCCGGCGCTGCACCTATATCTGGCAAGACGCCACAACCAGCAGGGAGCCAGGGCGACAGCTCAGTGCCTGCTAAGACACTACCGGCACCAAAGCCTGCGGCCGCCGCGCCACCTACTACAGAACAAACGGAAGAAGAGGACGGCTTCACCACCGTCACGAGCAGGAAGAAAAGGAAACGGGCTCGTGAGGACCCGACACAACAAAATAATGAGAAGGCCAAGCCCTCCCGGCGTTGGCAATCCGAGTACAAGATCCGCCTAACACGATCCCAAGTCTCGATAAAGCCACTACTACCAAGACTGAAAACGCACCTCTCGAGCGTTTCAACAGCATTCACAATGCATCTACTAGACAAGGCCAACACTATTTCAGTCCGCACGGTCTCGAAACAGCTGGCCGAAACCCTCGAGAAGATAACCGAGGTCGACATTGGCGGACAAGCAGTTTCTGTACAAGTCTTTATAACGTACGGAACCGCCTATTGCAAAGGGGTCATCTACGACATTTACTCAAAAGAAGAGGATCCCCAAGACAACGTCTTGAACCTTGAATTGGAATCTGAGAAGATCCAGGTGGTCGCTGCTCGTAGACTGGGAAAGTCTAACACGGCAATGCTCACATTTGATGGAGAAAAGACGCCGAGGTCCGTTTTGTACGGCAATAGATATATGCGGGTCTTCCCGTTCAAGCCGAAAGCGGTGACGTGCGGTAACTGCCACCGATTGGGACACAAACCGGACATCTGCCCAAATGCTGCCGTGTGCCCCATCTGCGGAACTCAACATTTAGCCTCTACGGATCCTGCCCAGGGACCCGGATGCCCCGACTCCACACCCTACTGCCAAGGGTGCAGAAAGAAGGGCCACCTGGGAACGGACCGCAAATGCCCCACATGGCAAGAGACCAACAAGCGAATGCGGGAAGACGTAAAAAAATTCCGAGAACAACATAAGCAACAACAGCAGCAGCAGCAGCAGGAGACTGCGACCGGGGCTGTCAAGACCCCGGTCCCTCCCAGCGGCACTTTGTGGGCTGACAGAGTCAAACACGGCATCGTCGCTCCACCACCATCACCGTCGTCACAGGCGGAGATCCAAGAACTACGCAACACCTGCAACTACTTCAAAGCCGAGCTAGACAGGCTCAAGGCAGGTCCAAGCCCAGCAAGAAGAGAACAACCACCACAAGTCCACCCTCAGTCAGATGAGGGCACTTACAGCGAATATTTTTTAACGCTAATGATAAGGGTGCTCCAATGGAACTGCCAGGCGCTCCGCAAGCGGGCGGCCGAGCTCCGAGTACGTCTGTTGGACAAGCCTGACGAGCGTCCTGATGTATTACTGCTTCAGGAGACTAATACTACAAGCATCAACTTCAATGGTTACACTACCTACTCAAGCCCGTCCATAACTAGTAAACGGCCGGGGCAATCTGTCTCCCCGCCAGGGAAAGCGCTCGTCTATGTAAGGTGCGACTGGCCCCAGCACCAAGTAGATCTAACCCCCTATTGTAATGAAAATCAAGACATCGTTGCAGTGAGAGCCACGGTCCGGCAGCAGAACATCGTATTTACATCCGCATACTACAGGCCTCTTAAAAGCAAGACACCAAAAAGAAACCACGGTTGGATCGCTTATCTGCACAATCTGTACCCAAGAGAACAAAAGCTCTATTGTGGAGACTTCAACCTCCAACATCATGCTTGGGGATACAACCACGTATCGACAGGAGCGGAAGAGCTGCTTGGTGAGATGCAGATCTTCAGACTCAACCTGGTCAATAACCACGGGACCAAGACAAGGCTGGGAGACGCCAGGCAGAAGGACACAACCCCAGACCTTACATGGACCTCAAACATCTACACATATCACCACAAGTGGAAGTGCCTTCCGGACTCTTGGGGCAGCGACCACTTCCCAATCTTCTTTGAATTCTCGCCTACAAAGAAGATTAAAGACAAATCCAAGCGGAGAGTGGCTAAAACCGTTCACTGGGACAAGTTCAGGGCAACGCTGGAAGAAGGTAACCTTGAAGGGTCCAGTTTCGAGAGCCTCCTAAACAGCGCCCTGCAAGGAGCTACGATTACTACGAACGTCGATGAAGACGCTCCAAATCCCGACCTCCACCTATTACGGCTCTGGGCTAAACGGCTGCAGGTGGTACAAAAGTACCGAAAGGGTCGCAAAACTCCGCAAGGCAGACACGCCATAACAAGAGCTACGGTAGAGGCCAAGGAATACGCCCGACAATTAGATACACGCCGATGGCTAGACTACAGCTCTTCGCTCTCCGACAAAACCTCGATTACAAAGCTATGGGCTACAAATCGGGCTCTGCTTGGAAAGAAGGAGGTAAAAGGAGCGACGCTCACGCTCGCTCTCAAGATGAATAAGACGGAAGAACAGCTCGCAGGAATGGCGGGGGATCTCTTTTTCCCACAGCCAGACGTGAACGACTGCCCCTCTCTGTACGACGTAGAAATCTTGGCCCCGGACGACGGCATGGACCGACCGTTTACGAGGGGAGAACTCGAGTGGGCGCTACACAAAGGAAAATCCCGATCGTCGCCCGGGCCGGATAAAATCACCATGACCATGCTTAAGAACCTTCCAGAAAACACAAAAGAACAGCTCCTCGAATGGGTGAACCACATCTGGGTCACCGGAAAGCTCCCTGAGCAGTGGAAGCATTCACTTGTCGTTCCCATTCCAAAACCCGGAAAAGACAAGGGATCACTCAGTAACTACAGACCCATCTCGCTAACTTCATGTACCTGTAAGGTCATGGAGCGGATGGTATTAGCACGAATTGACTGGCACCTAGAAACCTCTGGCACCTTCCATCCCTCCCAGACTGGTTTCCGATCCTGCCTCGGAACACAGGAAAGCCTCGCCCTCATCTCGGCAGAAGTCATAAGAAATATTGGACTCAACCGCGCGGCGATAAGAACAGTCGTGGCGGTTGACATCAAAAAAGCGTTCGACTCTGTGCCCCACACCTCAATCATCAGCGAAGCCAGACAATTTGGCATAGTTGGAAGGCCGCTGAACTTCATCAAGAGCTTTCTAGAAGGAAGGACGTTTTCGGTCCGCTGCGGCACGCACGACAGTGAACCGAAGATGAACCGAGTTGGGGTCCCTCAGGGTTCCGTCCTCTCACCAACACTATTTAACCTCGCAATGGCAGCCCTGCCGCATGAGCTCGCCAAAATACCTGGACTCGGTTTTACCGTGTATGCGGATGACATCACAATGTGGACGAAAGGAGAAGACATTGCCAAGCAGCAAGACACACTTCAAGCAGGCCTCGACACAGTCGACGCTCACCTAGCCAGGGTAGGAATGCAAGCCTCTGCAGAAAAGAGCCACTACACCGTGGTGGCACCAAGAAAACACAGAAATGCCAAGATTGCAGAACGATTTAATCTCGTACTCGCGGGTAAAAGAATCAAACCCTCCCCTTCAGTCAGGATCCTAGGGATTACGATCGAAGAAACGGGCAAGGGAGACATCTGGTTACAAGACACAATCAAGTACTGCAACTCCGCGCTCAACGCAATCAGGCGTATATGCAGCGCAAGAGGAGGCGCGGCTGAAAACGTAGCCAAACGGATGGTCAAAGCCCTCGTAGTCTCGCGCGTAGTCTACGGAGCCCGCCACTACTGGCTCAACAAGGGACAGTGGCAGAAACTAGAAACCTTAAACAATCAAGCAATGCGTGTAATTACCGGCCTTCCTAAGTTTACCCCCCTCGGCAAACTGCGGGAACAAGCCGGTATCAACAAACTCCATGACGTAGTGACGGCCCGCACGGTTGCCCACAGTGAGCGCCTCAAGCTTACTGGACCAGGCAGAGAGATTATGAAGCTTCTCCACAGACCCATGGAGAACCTTCCAGAACTACCCGAGCAACTTCCACCATGGGAAGACCTCGCGGAGATCACCGACAACAAGCCTAGTGCACGCAAGGGGGACACCAAGCAGCTAACACGTAAAGCCAGGGCGCACACTAAGATGGTAGAAGCATGGGATCCGAGTTGCATCATGGCTGCCTACACGGATACCGCATCGCTAGACGGCCCCGTCACCCTGAAGACGGCAGCTGCAGCCATCCCTGCCCTACAAATCAGCGCTACCAAGCAGCTCCCCGAAGGCGCCTCGACCAAAGGAGGAGAACTCACAGCAATCCGCCTCGCCCTTGAGACGGTTCTCGCACTCCCCGACCCGCTAACAACGAATCTCCGGATATTTACAGATTCGCAAGAGGCGGTGAAGGAATGTAGAATAAGGAACAGTCCAAGCCGGATAGTCCGCTCGATAAAAAAACTTGCTTCTCAACTAGCTTCAAGAGGCACCTCCACAAGAATTGCATGGGTTCCCGGTCACGCGGGCATACCCGGCAACGAACAGGTACATTGCCTGGCCCGCGCGTCGCTTATTCTTCCCCGCGGTTCAGACGACATACCTGCATCACAACATGACCACGGGTACGGCCACGCTCGCGATCGGGCACAGGCCAACTGGGAACCACAAAAATATGATCCAGGCGAGGTTCGGGCCAAGATCAGAGAAGACTATCTAGCAAAACTCGAAGAGAAGCTCCCCGAAAACCCAGATCCGCTCCCTTGCACGGGTTTTGGAAGACGGGCGAGAGTTCTCCTGACTCGAGTGAGGACGGACACCGCACTAACACCAGCGCGCATCGCATCTTGGAGCCAAGGAAAACGATCCGGAACTTGCTCGTGCAATATGGGCGTGAAGGCAGACATTTTTCACTTGGTGTGGGAGTGTCCAGAGTACAAAGACATAAGGGCAAGACATCGACCAACAGACATCGCATCTATGGAGGGGTGGACACATCCACCAGGCTCCGAGAGTGACAGACGAAGAGTCTTGAAAGGTCTCCTGGATTTTATCTATGAGGCCAAGCTGGACATATTCATTTAGATTTAGTTACCTTTCCTTAGTGCCAGCGTCCAGATCTTGATATCACCGGCGCACTCCCTCATACCCCCTTCCCTCTTTTCTTCCCTTTTTTTTTTTTCTTTTACTTCTTTTCTTTTATGGCATTAAACGTTTTCTGACTGACTGGCATATTCGATCTTTGAAGACTTCGTTCATGTCATGTTTGGTGACCCCTACTACGCAAACTACAGATATCAGAAATCTCAAAACTATTGAGTGTCATATGTACAGCATTCTGGAGGGCATATATTTTGCGTCACAAATGCGCAAACAGGGCTCCTTTGACATTTTGTGACTAGAATTCTGAGCCCGCGTATCTACAAAAATTGAATAGCTAAATTATTAAAAATTATCTCATATATTTTTATTAAAACTTTCTTTCGAATGATATATAGATCATTGTTTTATCTCAAAGATAGAAATTCGGATGTCTCTCCAAACTTGTTCTAAATTACGAAGTTAAGACATTTCTGGGGAATTAAATAAAAACAACTCATCTTCGATTTTCTTGAAATTTATAGTGATGGCTCTCCACCGTACTCTCGTGTTTATTCGTGAAAAACATGTTGCATCATTTTGTTTCATTAGAAGTTACAGCGCTGCAAAGTGTACCTTCCACGCCGACCTTTTTTCCCAATGCCTAAAGACGAGATTATCTTTTGATTCCGTGTATTTTATGACTAGATGTATTTTTTGTGCTGTATTTGGGTATTGGGCTCAAGTTGATGTATTCTACTAATTAAAGCAATACCCGCGTTGCTCGTCCTTTTTATTAATTTAACCAATAATCCTGTTTTGTCCCTTAGAATGACAAGTTTTTGAGCTTCAGCTGAACTTTTTACACAAAAGCGGGACGAAAACTTGTAATCGCTACTGCTACACATTTTTTTTTTTTACTTTTTTTTAACAGAAAGTAGTAGAAAGGTGGTTTATTATATGCGAATATTTATACCTATATTCGCGATGAAGTGGGAATGTTTGAGCCGCCAAGCTTATTAGGCTGCTATTCATGACGGATGTGCATCCGACTGACCAAGGTAAAGCTGCGACATCACCGGCATTTGCAGCAGCAAGACGTCCGTTAAGATTAAAAACATTTGAAAATATTTATCCGAGTAAAATAAAAAAAAAAATTAAATTGAAAAAGTAAAAAAGAAAGAAAGCCGTTTACAACTCCCTGTAACGCCGGATTAGAGCGCAGCTCTTGAGGAGGAGGATGGAAGGATACTGAGGGATAGGATGGTAGGGGGTAGGGTACTGAGGGATAGGTGGCTCCCTGAGGTCACGTGACCACAGGGGGGTGAGGGAGGGGGGTCACGTGACCTCAGCGGTGGGTCACGCGACCTCAGGGGTAATCCTCATGGCCCTCATAAGAGTAACCCTCGTGACCCTCGTGAGGGTAACTCTCATAACCCAGAAACCCTTTTGAGGGTAATCCTCGTGACCCTCGTGAGGGTAACCCTCGTGAGAATAACCCTCGTAAGGGTAACGAGGGTTACGAGGTTTGTTACCCTCACGAGGATCACGAGGGTTACCCTCGTAACCCTCGTGAGAGGTAACCCTCACGAGGGTTACGAGGGTTACGCGCGGTTACGCCGACAGCGACGCCTGTGAAGACTTTGGTTAGGAGCTGCACACACACCGTCGTCAGGGTCCGACGTCGAGGAGAGACAGTACCCAGCACTAGTTCCGGCACATGTGGTTTTATCTAAACTCGGCTTGAGTGCGCGACACAGACAGCTACGAAACATTTTCCTCGTCCGAAGGCTTGCGATGGCTAACCGACCCTTTTTCCCGCCCCTCTTCTTCCTTTTCTTTCTCCGCTGGCCACGAGGCGAGGATCCTTCGTAATCTGGCGCGAACGCCCACGGTGGGACACACACACACACACACACACACACACACGTGGCCGCACGCACAGCACCGAATGAGTCGGGAATACATTCCGTCAGACTTGCCCACACACACAAAAAAAGGAATTTTCTCTTACAGAAAATTCACCTGATAAAACTTAAAGGGACAATGAAGACGATTTTATTTATTTTTTTAAATGGTGTTTTTATGCTTCTTAGGAACATAGCATGCTGCCCAATTTTTTGTAGACATTTGTGACGCGTATTTCTGTGCCTACGAAAGAAGTAAAGAAACCGAAACTGAACAATCTCCATTCTCGTTTCTGGGCCTCCGAAAACGGGGAAAACGGAGGTGACGTAGGGAGTGACGTCAAGTGTGAATAGTCGGTATCGGTTGTATTTAGGAGATCGAGACATCTTGTTACCGCCGTGGGTTACAGCCGTTACAGCAGCGCGCTGGCGCGGTGGCGAGGTCGTTTCGTCGAATCTGTCAACATTGACGGCAATGCCGCTGTCGCGAGCGAGTTCGAGCTTCCCTTCAGTAACCCAACACAAACGGAGCGGGAGTACGCGTGTGGCGGCCTCCGCCATCATCCGAGGGAGACCGCCCAGCCGATAACGAGCGGCCCGCATGCCGAAGTCGTGCCCATAGTTGCTCGGTGGCCGTTTCGCGTCCAGCGTAGCAAAGAAAAAAACAATTATGCTGCTTTATTTACGGTTTAGTAATCATTTTCGGTCCGATTTATACTTGTCATGGCTATTCAAGCGGAAATTAGAACAGTATTCCTAAAAACCGAGAATCAAAACGTGACCGAGGGCGCGTCTCTCGTTTCAACCAATCGCTGAGGCGTCTCTTGTGACGTCGCGCTTCTTGGCCCCGCATCGGTCACGTGAGCTCCGCTTCTTCTGGCTTCTCCCGCAACTCTCGGGGCGTCGCTCCAGTCGATTCCGGTACGATTATTACCGCGACTGTTTAATTGATTTGCGCGGCATGCAAGCACCGGTTTCGGCTGAAATTTGGGCAACGTGGCCTGAGACGTGCCTGGAACCCAGTTCAATCGCCAAAAAGATTTCCGAAATTGCCTTCATTGTCCCTTTAAAGGGATACTACAACGAAATTTCGGCGCTCATTTTTTGGTCTATATGTGTTCAAAGGAGCAGTATCACATCGAACATACCAATATCTTGTTTAAAAAGTCTCGAAAAGGAAATTTAAAACGAATTAAACGATTAGCAAAGAGCACCTGGTGGATGTCGCTAACGCCTCGTTTGTAATACCCGTCTAAGAACCTTGACAGCTAGTGACGGAGGTTGTCTCTAGAGCCACTAAATGAGCTGCGCTTAGAGTATCGGCACTCCGTTCCTCGGCATTGTTGTGGGCGCCGCCATTTTGGCTCGTATGCCGAGCAGACGCAACTGCCGATCGTCATGATTCAAAAGATCGACTTCCTCAGGGTTAGATTCGCTGTTAGGAAGGTCAGGCAATATTGCTTTGCTCTGTCACGAACTGTTTAAACGGTTGTGGAGGGCGCAAAAGCATTGCCTGTGATTTCAGATAAAGGTTCAGATAACTGACAACCATGATTTTAAGACACAATATGGCTGAGTGTCGTTACTCTGAAGCGTAACTTATTTAGTGGCACTAGTTGTCTCAAATCCGGCCACGACGAGAGAAGAGGGGCAGGAGGAACTCCCCTCTTCTCGAGAATGCCTTTTGTGTGTCGCAGAAGTCGCTATTGTCCCCCTACAAGATTACAGAATATTAACCCGTCACTCAAAATTCATACAAAAGCAGCCGCTTTGGTGGCTGGAACAACTAGGCCATCCTCTCGACGCCAGCCTCGCCGTAGCGTTGCTCGTCTTGAGACGACCTACGTCACGATTGTGTTAGATGTCACGTGGTCTCAGCTGGGCCTTCTCCGAGCGCTTGCCAGAGTGGGCCGTTTATAACGAAAAATACAGCCACCAAGCTCAAAATACAAACGTGCGATTGTCATTTACGGATATTGTGGAACATGTTCAACCTATTTTTAAACATGACGGGAATATTTCAAATTTCGTTGAAGTATCCCTTTAAAGGGATGTTTGTGTTCAGGTTCATAAAGACACTTAGTTTTCAGACCGAAATGAACTCACTATAGGATACCTATCGAAACACTGGGTAAAGTGCACATAATACACCTCACGTGGTCGTTATACAGTGAACAGAACGGGGCAACACACTGAACCCAGAACAATAAGGAGCACACTAAGAATGTTCCCGCAAATCACAGACCACCCGGTAGCCCCTGCGGGCTTCTCATACGTGCGTCCATTAGGGTCGATCAACTGGTCTGTATTTTCTCAAAGCATAGCGGTGTCTCCCCGCGGGTTGGCTTGTTCTAGGAGGAGCAGCAGCCGAGTTGTGAGACAACTCCCCCAGGAGTGATAGCATGATGAAATCGTTTGATCTCTCCTCGTCAGAATCCACTTGTTCTCATCCGCTGGACACGGGCCGGGGGGCTTTAGAACGGCGGGCATGGCAGTAAGAGCGCCCTTTTCCTTCTTCATAATACACGCTGTCACACGCCACACGCCGACGCCGTTCAAGCCGGAAACGGGCGCTTAAGAGCTGCGCTCTAAAAATTATAATAATGAGTAGGAATATTGAGCGCACTAGTTACCCGCGTTGGCAGGAGGGTGTGTTGACAAGTTTGTTTCTTGCCCCTCCCCTCTTCGTTGATGCTAGCGTCCAGAACGCATAGTTGGCGTCACCGTGGTTGGCGTAGTCACCGACGCTGTTACTCTTTCCTTCCCCTGTACTCAGGCCAATAAACGCTTTCTAAATTCTGAACTGAAACAGACGAGAATGGAAGAATGAATGATAAGTGCATTTTAATAACAAAGAGGAGATTGGAAGACTGGTGGAAATTATCTAGAAAGAATAGAATGACTTACAACTACGCCAGGTGGCGCAAGCTGCCGTCCGATATAAAAGGTGCAGCTGCTAGCATTTATCCATCCATAAAAGTGGCTATTTCTTATTTTGTGTGCTAGGTAGCGCAAGCTACCGACCATTACAAGTACAGCTGTTAATATTTATCTATTTATCTAGTCAACACTGCGATGATGATAATAATGATTTTCTCAAATTGAAAGCTAAACAAAAGACACCATGTAAACAAATTTACAGGATGCCGTTTCGTTATCTCTTAGTTTCATCAGTCTTTTTAGCGCCTTCTTTTGCACCATCTGGCCCATCTGGCCACTACTGCAAGAAATAAGGAAAGAAAAATTCAAAGATGTAAAATGGAGAACGAAACGATGGTACACAAGGAGGTTAGAAGTATTATAAGGAAGGGGCACGTTGCAATATTGGTGAAGCCTAGTCATAAAAAGTTTAAACGATATAGTGCCCAGCGTGACCGCAGATCTCTCCGGCGATTGGTGCGCGTGACATGTCACGTGCGAGATGGATGGTTGATTGTAGGATTCTTTGCAGGCTTGCGCGCGCTCCGTCCAGTAGGTTTTATCAGATCGAAGGCTAGCTACGGTCACGTGATGTGGTCATGTTGGGCTGATAAGTGAGGAGAGTAAGGAGGACAATGAGAAAGAGGCGAGGCGTCAAGGGAACATGGCTTGTGGAGGCTACGCGGCTGACGTCATGCACTCTCCTACCCTTCTATTCTCCATAATGGAACATGTGAAACGATGGAACGTGCAAGGGGCTCAGTCCTTTACAAGCGAGTGGAGATGATGAAGAGGAGGTTTGAGAATCGGTGGAAACAGACCAGGGAAAACTGAGACAGATTAAAGCAACTAGCACAACTGGACAGGGAGGACGGAGGAAAATTTGGTACTCCCTCCCACGTGGCTCCGGCGCCCTAAGTCTGGTTTTGGGAATACCGCTGGAGAGGAAAATTGGCGACTCCCGAGTCCCTCGCCGGGGGGTGAAGGCGGGGGTGCGTTTTCTATTTTTCTTATTCCTTTGTCTCGCCCGATCCCCCGAAGGTCAACCTGGTGGTTATTTCCACCGGCCCGGTGATGGTTGCAGAAATTCAAAGAGAAGGAAATTAAGAGGAAAAAGAGGGGGTAAAAATAGTTTGGGCTAGGTGGCGCAAGCTACCGCCCGACACAAAGGACAGATCCGCTAACATTTATCCATTCATCTATCCGGAAGTTTGAACGTGTTTGAACATGATGCATAATGCCATGAGGCACGGCGAGATTTTCATTTGATCGACGTTTTGGCAGGACCGTCTCACCTCTTCCTTTTTCGATGTTCTAGCTGGCTTCCGTCGACGGCCCCAAGTGGACGACACGAGCTTGGAAAGAACTTGTTGCGCCAGGAGCAGCTGCAGGAATCAGGAATTGCCGATGGCGAGATCCATGACGGTCGAAAACGGCGAGTTCTCGCATCGAATATTCGAGGCCCTTCGGCGCTCTTCGGACGACTCCGACAGCACCGCGGCAAGTTCTGATCGCACGGTCTTCTTTCTTCCTTCCCGCATTCATTACGAATTCTCACCTATCCCTGCGCAATCCGATGATTTCTCCTTCGACTCCGCTCTGTGACGCCCGATCGAAGCGTGTATGACCGAAGGCTGGCGCACCTAGGGTGCCTACTCTTTAGAGTGAGCACCCTAGCGAAAGGCGGGCTTTCAGCGTCTCTGTCATGCACGCGTGCTTGTGCAGTGCAAGCATTGTTAAAACAATATACCCGGGCTTGTCGCTTCAGCTTCTCTTGCAGCAACCGCCCAGCGCCAGTTAGTTGAAAGGTAATAGTGATGCTTTAGAAGTCGCGAGTTTGGACCCTCTGCTGTCGTCGTTTGTTTACTGAGAAAAGTGTAGCAGACAGCTGCTATCATCATGCGCACCATCGGTCTGCGTATTGACTAGGGATGTCGCGAACCGGTAGAGGTTTGAGTTCGACTAGGTTCGACTTTTTCGAACTTCTTGTGAAACGTGTGACAAAGGTTCGACCAACGTTACTAAAACACTCAGTTGGGAAACTCCCATAGAAACAGCTTTGAAAAAGCGGCCCCAATCTGTCTCCGAGCACCGAGCTAATGACGAACACAACGCCACCATTTCTCCCGCAGCGGCCACTCGAGGAACTGCACGTGACTTCTATTTTGGCTTTAAGAACAGATACGGCGAAAGAGGTTACAGGGCTGCCACCCCCGTCTCCCCGGCGGACGCGTCGCGTCGAACTACCGAAGTTAAAATGCACCTAGGTCGGGACGCGCCACCTGAAAGGACCGCTGAGGCATGGTTGTATAAAAACAATATTAATTGTGCTGCAAAACCCTGCAAACTAAAGATTTTAAAAACATAACGCGCCCCTCTTTTTGTACTAAACTCCAATAAATTTCATACAAAAAAAGTCTTTTCCGTTTGTTTTTACGCAAAAACAGGGTTTCAAAAAGCTCAATGTGACCACAGTACAGACAAACGATAAAGAGTGGCGCTGTTGTCGCATTTAGCTCGGTCTCGGTGGAGGCCAGCGGCCCAGGTTTCGACGGTGAGTTTCCCAACTGAGTGTTCTAGTAACGTTGGGTTTGACTCAGGTTCAACTGCTATGCGCATGCGCGACAGGCTGGCCAGTTGGCTTCGGATTGGATGGTGATGGCTAAGGGATGAATTAAGGGCAGCACTGATTGGTTATTTCAGGTAATACTGCTGATCTCTATGACAATAGACTTTTTCCAAAAAGCGCTCTGCGCACGCGCGAGCGCCTGATGCCAAGCGGCGGAAGTCGGAACGAAAAATCGAGGAAATTCGGAAGGAGGCTGTATATCAGCGAGTAGAACACGTAACTGCAGCATATATAGACGCTTTACACACGTGCCAAATTTCTCTCTCTCTCGCCCCCTCCCCCCCAGATATTTCGGACTGTTAAAGAAAACAATACGGGGAAAGAGGGCATGGTCGAGCTTATTTTAATCTGAATTTATTTATGCATATGTATAGCTACTGTCGCTCTTCACTGCATAGAAGGTCGCGTAGATGGTCATTGTTAGAAACGCGTTGTCAGAAGGCGCTACTGATCACATGCTCGGTGGTTCGGAAGTTCAAAGCTATGTCTTTTCGACCTAAATAACTGTGCCATTAATAAAAACTAATAAATAAATAAACATAACAATAAATGCAAAAAATAAAAAGCTGGAGAAAAAAAAAAAACTCAAGAATCCACCGAAAGTGTTGTATTCTCGCATATTCACAGGCCCAGAACTACGAAACAAGTTTCTTCTACCAAAATGTGTACAGGCTAAAAGATACATGTTGCAAAAACGTGAAATGAAAAAAAAAATATATATATATATATATATTTACGACGTGCCGAGTTTGCACAATATTAGAAATCTTTTTCCCCGAGTTAATTTATTCCTCAACATGAAAATAACAATATATACATTAATTTGTATTCTGCAGATGTTAATGATATGTACTGTCCGTGGTGTTAATTTAAATGTGATACCTCAAACAATTTCGACGAAAAAAAAATACCAAGTTTAGGGCATAATTGCCCATAGATACATGTTTGGATATGTCTTCGAAACTCGTCTTGGAGAATAGTAATCATATCTTAAGACTACACTTACCTAGGCTATACATAGATCATTCTTAAAAAGTTTAACATCTCTACCATAAATATCTTCGGCTATAGCGCGCTTCAACTATGGCACAAACGACAATTGTCAAAAACCCGTTGTCCTTCCTCGCTCCTTCGGGAATCTATTTCTTTAAAACCAAGCATGCCAGACGATTGAAATAAACGGCATTGTCTTTCGCAAGTAATGCGGCGTCACATGTAAAAATGCGAGAAAAAAAATTACAAATGTACCTCACAGCTTGAATCCAAATGAAAACGCCCGCCCGTCTTTCGAAGTTTGACGGACTTCGAACTTTTACCCTAAAAGTTCGAAGTTCGTCGAACTTTTGACTTTTCAGAAATCGAAAGTTCGACAATTTTCGAATTCTTTAGATTAACAAGTTCGAAAATTATTGAATTTCTTAGCGTAGGAAGTTCGAAAGTTCGAAAAGCTTCGAACTTTTTAGTGCAAGAAATTCGAAAGTTCGAAAATCATCGAATTTTGCAGCGTAATAAGTTCGAAATTTCGAAAAGCGTCGAACTTCTTACTTTACCAAGTTCGAAAATTCGACTTCCGTCGAAATTCTTTATATGGAAAGTTCGAAAATTTGAAATCTTTCAAACCTTTCGAACCGCTTGATTCGATCATCGAACTTTCGATTCGAAAGAAGTTCGCGGCATCCCTAGTATGGATTATGTCGGTCGTTCCGCTAGTCGCACTCTTCCTCCATCATTTTGGATGAGCGTGATTGAAACACCACATGTACCATATTTTCAGCCATCGAGAGTTACTCCAATGCAGTTATCAGGTTTGTTTCTCGCGACCACCGCCAGCGTATTATTTCCGGCTTCTGGTTGGTCACATTCGAATTTCTGAAGACGCCCTGGAACACGCCCAGCCCGCTTTCGGCCAATGGCACCTCCTCATTTGTCTCCTATACTTCCCAACGAATGGCCAAACTCTCCACAAATACGGCTCTGCCCCGCTTGTTCGGATGCAGCTCGAGTGTGGCCACCAAACAACCATCTTGCATGCTGTTTTTTTTTTTTTTTTTTCATTATGCTTGTGTTGCAGAGGCCGGCGGCAGCGTGCTCAAGACAAATTTTCTACTCGTTCGTCGTCATTCGCCGAAGACTTTCTTTGAAGGGGCCCTGCAATCATATTTAAGCATCTAACTTCTTTGCGGCTTCCACGTCTCTTGGGGTTCGGGCAAGCTAGCGGGCACGGAGAAAGTAACTAAATATAAGTGCGTCATATTTTAACCGGACGACGCGGAAACCTCCTCCACCTACGGGGGCAACGCGCGGTGTCGAAAGCGCGCGTAATGTGAGGTCTTTGGTCCTGGGCTTACTACTGGTCAGAGCCGCTAAAAGCTTCTTTTTAGTCGAAATACAAAACATAAATGGCGCGAACCATTTCAATTATTTGTAAAAGTAGTTTTGGTCACTATTTTAGATTAGAAAAGAAACAAATGCAGTTTAGAAAGTACGGAAACAAGAAATGACCCGTCAACATACCCGCCACCAAGCGGTGCAAAAGGCGGCGTATACTTGAAAGGTGTAGTGGGATCATGCACCAACGAGCGGCGAGTGTAGAAAGGTCTTGGATGTACGTGGCGGCGCTGCGACCGTATGGACTGGAGGATCCGACCGGTTCCGAGCGTTCCCAAGGCCTTCGGCGAGCAGCTTTGGCTTGCAGTTTGGCCTTTTGGCGGTATGGCAGCGCGAAGTGGCTCCCGTTCTGAACTGATCTTTACCCCATGTTTGCTGTCGTTTGTGGCCAATGAAGTGTCATGTTGAATTAAGCCCAGACCGGTTTTTAAGCCTCTTGCGACGTCTTAGGACCAGCTCCGCTGCAGCGCATCCGGTCCTAAGAGGTCGCAAAAGGCTTACAAACTGGTCTGGTCTTTCTCGGTCATACTTGATCGCATATGTGTGAGAGTCACTTTAGTGTTTAATCGCGCAGCAAATGCAATGCGAGCCGCCATGGCCACCCGCTTCATACAGCCTATCCAACACGTGCTTTAGTGGAGCCCTCTCGAGCCGTCGACACGATGTGCGGCAGCCATGAGCGCTCGATGAGCTCACTACTCCTCCTCTAGTTCACGGCCACTCAAGCAACCAAGGACGTCATGAAGGAGGTTATTTTTTGCTTTTTTTCGTAATTTTAATTTGCCTATAACTTTTAAAATAAATCGAAATTCGAGAAAACAAAAGTTTCATCAAATTACCACGTTCAGTGCGCTCAGGTTCAGTGCAAATTAAAAACGGGTAAAAAAAGTCCTTGCAGGGCCCCTTTAAGATCCTGTGTGAGCCGTGATACTTGCCGTTGAGAACACGTGGAAATTTTTTCGAAAGTGCAGTGCCGCAGGAAAAAGGCACAACTCGTCGAAAGCAAGTTTCGCCAATCTCGCAGCGTGTTCAAAGTTTCCTTGGCACGCCGAAGTGCTGTGTCTCTGTGCCTTCGCACGCTTGGATACCGATCAAGAATCGACGACGTGTGGATGTGCTTTGCGAGTGCAATGTGCGTGAAGCCGTATGTGCCTCCGGATCAGCGTCTTACTTTACTCTGACAACTGTATATTTGCGGCACTCGCGGTCTAGAAACGACCTTGATGCACCGTCCAGTAGCGACAGAAGAGGAGGTGAAGGTGCGTCATTTTCTCGTCATTAGACAATTTACAGAATACCGCGCACAACAGCTCCTCGTCACTGATCAGTGCTGGCTCATTATCAACCTACTTAATTGCACCTGACGTTTGAGCGTGGCTCGCCTAATTGTGATTGGTCAACAGATTGCACACGAGCATATGGGCCGCGCTTCAAAGATTTTCATTCTCGCCGTCTTGTACTTTTGCCTTCGAAAACCCTCCTTGCTCCGCAACGTTACTCTATTCGTGCTCCCATGTGATTTATGAGAGTAGATTTGGAACATAGCCATGGTTAATAGTACATAAGAGCACTCACAGGTCATCCCCCTCCCCCTACTCTTCTACAACAAACTGACACATACAAGTATATTGGTGTTCTAACTGAAAAACTTCTCTTGGGACAGTCATATTAATTCAGGGGTGTCTGCTGCTAACCGAAGCCTAGGTTACCGCCGTCGCAACTTCAGATCTGTCCCAAGTAACCGAAAGCGACTCCTTTACATTTCCTTAGTACGATCGAAATTAGAGTATGCATCCTCCATTTGGCACCCTCACCTTTCTTCACTAATAGACAGTATTGAGGCTGTCCAAAACCGTGCTGCCCGGTTCATTCAATCTGACTACTCATGTTTTTCTAGTGTTACTCGAATAAAATCTGATCTTTCTCTTCCCTTACTTACTACCCAACGGAAAATTTGTCGTCTGTTCCTATTGCATAAAGTCTATTATTCGCCCCTACTACATCAGACTCTTCTCACTCCGCCAACCTATTCGTCTTCTAGACTAGATCATCCTAGAACAATAGCCCGGCCGCAATGTTTTTCCACAGCACATCAAAACGCCCTTCGCCCCGACGCAATTGTGGACTGGAATGGCCTTCCTGGTGACATCGCAGCCATCGAGGACTCCGCCACATTTCGCAAAGTGATTCAACAATATTGTAATACCCACTCCCCTCTCTAATGCCTCACGGCCTTGAGGGTATTGTAAATAAATAAATAAATAGATAGCAACTTGCCGGAACAGCCAGACGATCCAGAACTCCGTGGCCGATATATATATATAATCTAAAGATATCAACGTGCGGCACACCTTCAAAACATTGGTGCGGCGTCGATTCTTGGTCGGAATCCAAGCGTGCGAAGGCACAAAGATGCAGCACTCGGTGTGCCAAGGAAGCTTAGATCACACCGCGAGACCGGCAACACTTGCTTTCGACGAGTTGTACCTTTACATATGGCTTCACATACATTACACTCGCAAAATCACATCTACACGGCATTGATTCTTGATTGGTATCCAAGCGTGCGAAGGCACAGAGACACAGCACTTCGGTGCACCAAGGAAGCTTTGAACACGCGGCGAAACTTGCTTTCGACGAGTTGTGTTTTTTTCTGCGGCACTGCGCTTTCGTAAAAATTTCGACGTGTTCTCAACGGCAACTATCACGGCTCACACAGGATCTTAAAGAATGTCTTCGGCGAATGACGACGAAAAAGTAGAAAATATGTCTTTAGCACGCTGCCGCCGGCCTCTGCAACGCTAGCAAAGGGGAAAAAAACTGCATGCAAGATGGCCGTCCAGTGGCCGCACTCGCGGAGCAGGGATGCGCGATCCAGCAATGGTCATAAAGATCATTGATTAATACAGTAAAAAAAAAATAAGTTATTAACTTCTTCAGTGAGTAGAATTAGTTTCTTTTAATTGCAACTGTTCATATAATTAAAATAACCCTTTGCATAAAAAACTAATTTTCCAAACCTAGACATGCTTGTATCAAGGTCTGGCCACACTGGTCACAAAGTCAAACTGATTGAATTTTGTTAAAAGTTTGAAGGTTCGTCAAGCCGGTTCGAACCAGTCGAACCCCGAAAGTTCGACCTAAAATTCCGGTCCGACAAAAGTTTGCAACACCCCTAGTATTGACTCTCGGGGCTAAAGCGTTGGCTCACCGCAGGTCGGTATTGATGTCGCTGACAGCTGGACATTAAATGTGTTGCATGTTGCAGCATAACCAAAAAAACGCTAGTCTTTCGTTGAAAGGCACAGGAAAACTAAATTTAAAGCTAATTAAAGAATCTTTCAATGTGCAGCTGGTGGATGCCTGTGAAGCTTAGTTGGGAGGTAATCTAGCAACGTTGGGGATCTTGCTACGTAGGTCATGACGTAGCCAGAACCGTTACGTAGGCGCACTAAACATCAGAGCAACGCCGCTCTTTGAAAGTATGCTCAACTGCTTAAAGCGGTCATGAAACGATTTTTCAACTTTTTCCTTCCAAGCTTTCCTCCTCAACTCACAAATCGTGCACTGTACCAAACAGTTAAAGAAGACTGAAAGGAGGGACTCCTCTCTTGCTCGGACCTTCGTTTGTGTACCCGGGCACAGCCATTCTCTCCCTAGGAGATTAGCCCGTCGCTCAATACTCGGTCAAAAGTTGCTTTCCCCACACCGTTCACTCCTAAGCTGACAGTGCTGTGGAAGCTACGTGGCCCTTGGGCCAGCCACACGCTCGTCACCCCATGGGTACTTCAAACGGCTTGGTTGTAATGCATTGACGCTGTTGACACCACCACAACGCTGACAACGCCACCAACAGCAAAGCTCAAAACCACGCCAGCCTTGCTACGTCGCAAATGCGGGGAATCTTTTTTTTCTGTTTTTGTTTGCACTGGATATCCCATGATGCATCACATTCTCCGTTTGTTTCTCTTCGAGCGCTTGCTTGAGTGCACCGTTTGGAGCGAAAAATATAGCCAATCGTTCAAAGTACAAACGTGCTATTATCATTTACAGTTATTATCCGTTATGCTTGACTCATTTCTGAACGAAATTTATACACGTCGCTTGGCATTCACAGTAGAAGCAATAAAGTTTAGGACATTGTTGATGGAAATCGTCAGCCTACCAACATCACGTTTCCACAGAGGTCCAAGAACCCCCCCTAGGTTCGGCAAAAGATGTATCTGAACTCTCGTCAAACAAGTTCTGTAGCTCCCTTGACGGGGTAGCCCATTTTCAGAGGGTCATTCCAGCATCCCTCAGAATACTCATTGCTTGGTCATATAACTCAGCGGCACTTTTGGCCTTCTTGTTTCCGACCAGCAAGTCATCAACACAGAATTACTTTTGAAGCAATTCAGCAGTACCCTTCTACTCTTCCTTCACAATTTGCAAGTGATGGACCTGTGTCGCCGTCAGGAGGAATGGGCTGGCAGATCTTCCAAAAGGTACTCGTGTCATTCTTCATTCTTCGATGGTTGGATTTGGTGACACTGATGTGAGTCCGTCCTCAAACCAAAGAGAGCTCAGTGCATCCCCGTCTTCTAGTCAAACACCAACCTGCGAAAACGCCTTTTCAATGTCGGCTGTTATAGCAATAGGGTGCAGGCAAAAGCAAATCACTATCTTGACATGATCAGCATTCAGTTTGATCCTTGTGTTCGTTAAGAGAAGCTGCACCTGGCAAATGTGAGGACTCGTCGAAGACAGTGCAAAGTTTCACAGTCTCTGGCTGGCTTCAAATCACTGCTTGGTGAGGCATGTAGTACAGCCGTGTGAGTGGAGTTTCAGCGTTCAGTGAACTGGGGGGAATCTTCTTTGCATGACCGGCTGCGATGTAGTGGTGGATGGATGGCCTGATCATATTCTTCAACCAGGGGCTCGTTTTGTAAAAGTCTTAGTTTTAGCCCCTCAAGTTGTTTGATTGCCAGTGCTCAGTTGTTCTTCAGTTCCCCTGCGTTGGGCCTCCGCAATAGAGACACTTCATAGCTAGCATTCGTCCGATTTTGTGATCATCCGGCAGAACTTGTTTTACACAGAATTGTGCTCTTCATTTTTGGCGTCCCATTGGTCCGTGATTCCTACACTCTCCAGGTCCCAAAAACTGTGTCGCGTTGATTCCACTTGTTTGGTTTCAAACACTCCGACTGTCAGTATGCAGATCGTCATGGTTGTTCTGCAGGTCAAGGAACTCTGAAGTTGTATAGGACCTTGAAAAGTACAACCGAAGCTAGTGTTGATCGGCACCATCTTTTCGTCATTCAAAGATTGTTGCACTTGGCCTGTCATAATCTTCCACCACTGGTCACACCCGATCAGCATGCTCATACCAGGTAGCGAGGGCATGCCTGGGAAAAGTAACTCATCCGCGACATGTCCTTCTTTCTCTTCGACGCTGCGAACGAATTCGTTATTGGATGATGCCTGTGCGATATCCTTGCAGATGAGAGCAATTTGCTATACCTGAACCAGGCACTCTGATTGATCAACCTGACTGCAAAGTCGTACCTCTATGATTCGCAGTGGTTGGGGTATGGTGTCACTGTTACTGAAGGTGTTCAATCGCATAATTGGCTGCCCCAGAACCTTGAGGTCCAGTTTGCATGGCATATACTTGCAACAAATGTCCACTAAAACAGCTCTGGTTTTCCAAAATCACCCATGCTCTAAAGCAGTGGTCTCAAACTCATTCGAGTGTGGGGGCCGATAGCCCACCTCCGAAAGGATGAGGGCCAAGGATGGGGGGGAGAGTATACTTTGCTATTTGGGGACAAATGTATAAATGAACAAACAGCAGTGGTGTTTCACGTTGCAAAGCAGCTGACTGTCCCAGCGACACCCCAAATATTTTATAGACAAGGAACCTTGTGCTGCCTGTTGTTTGTAAGCTCACAGTTTTGCCGTCTTTAGCTTTCATTTGTATGTACGACTACTATGGGCCCCCAAATGATGTTAGAAGAAGATTTAAAACCCCGGCACACCACAGCACTGGCATTTTTTTAATAGAACGAGAGCAAGCACACCGTCGTTGCCTTGTCAAACAATTCACTAGGCTCAACAGGTATATACAAATTCCTCTTCATACAGCAGTTTCTACTTTCCTAACGATTTTTGTAACAACACTAAAATCTTTTTTTTTTAAGCTTCTGTATGGCAGCTAGAAGCCCAAGCTCACAGCTTTCTTTTTGGCCATTTCTTCTGATAAAGAGTTTGTGCAGCCGGGGTGCCTCCTTGGGCAAAGAGCTCGCGCTTGCAGCCTAGTGGTGGTATTGCCATTCCGGTTGATTTAGAGAAGAAAAAAATGAGAAGCCAATATTTAGACGAAAAAATCATCCGTCCAAAAGATAAGCAGAATAGTGAAGAAAAGTTACAGAAGCAGAGTTTTTTTTTTTTTGAGCGGAACTAAATTGACGATATAAAACTATTTTTCATGGCGCATGTGGCACTCGAGGCATATGAACGGGAAGCTCGCAGGCGCGGGATGCTTGCGGGCTGTTTCCCAAAATGTCGCGGGCTGCGTGTTTGAGACCTGTGCTCTAAAGGTTTGGAGAAGGATTTCTTTGTCAAAGGAAGTTTCCACATTCCTAGAGCTGCTATTCTGCACGCTTGTGATGACTGTTTCTTGTCCGTTGTCTTTTGAGCTCAGCTTTCAATTGGTGTCACACGTGGACGTTGCGTGTCTTCCCGCACAACAGGAACACGACACCTTTGCATGACAGTCTCTGACCCGGTGTCCCTTTTTAGTGCATCGGAAGTGCCACATATCTCTGGATAGTTTCTTTTTCTTTTGGTCAAGTGACAGGTTACCACCACAAGTCTGAGTTGAGTGCTTTGTCGATCTGCAGAAGCAACTGGGTTTTGTGTTTGTTTGAAGAACTGCAGCTGCTGGTATCCCCAATCGTCGCGTCCGATCGGTATCCTTTTCTTGTCGTGGCTCCCTACGTGTCTCGGTAATCCCAGCTCTTTCCTTAGTTTCCAATTCCATTCGAAGAAAGCTTAAGATGTTGGAGACCTCACCCTAAACCGGTGGGACTGTGGATGCAGCACTGATGGAGTGGCCGAGCGGTTCTTTGTATCTCCTGATGTTCCAGCCCTTAGAGAGATGGCTTCGCTTCTCGTAATTGAAGATGAGGAGCTCACAAGTCAGTAATAATCCAGGACAAGGTTTTTTTCGGTAAGGCCTTTAGTAAGATGTCCGACATCATTGCAGAGTATGCTTCTAATCCAAATCCAAGAGCCTTGAGTTCACGGACATTGACTGGGATGTGGTCGTACATCTGGTGTAGACCCTCGGTGTCGTTAGAGGAGATTACCGTGGACAGCTTTAGCAGGTTCGCCAGCTGGTTTTGTTCAATCCATCGTCAGTCACCGAATGGCCTCAAGAGAATATCAATTGCGCTATCATAGCAGGCATCAGTGGCTTGTTGGCCTGCAATCGCTGCAGCCACTTGTCTGGTGGTGAGACTCTGCAGATAGTTGAACTTTTGGCAACGCATTACATTCTCATTCTTGTGCACAGAGCTGCGAAACTGCTCCTAGAAGATCTGCCACCTTCCAATGTCACCGTCGAAGCTCTGGAGCTGCAATTTTGGAAGCTTGACTCCAGCGCTTCAATTTCTGGAAGCTCGTTCTGCATTCGTTGTTGTTGTTGATTGCGTTGTCACCGGCAACGTTGGTGGCTGCAGTCAGTGACTGATTTAGGAGGGGTGTCCAGATGTCCTGATCACCCCCCCCCTCCCTCCCTTGGATTCCGCATGTCTAAAATGTAGGGTTGCAAAAAGTGGAGGGGTGAGGGGGGGGGGTGGGTGTTTTCTCAAACATTTGATATGCTGACCTCCCCCCCCTCCCTTCCCCCTGTGGAAACACCTGCATCCGCCACTGGCTCCAGTTCCCTTTGCCATAGGGAAGACGTTTTGCTACTCAGCAACAGAGGTCCGCATTTTAGGTCGCCCTCACTCACCTTCACCCGCACAGCCACACTCACCTAAGCCCCTCACTTACCCTCACCCTCACAGCTACACTCACCTTCAGCCCCTCACTCCCCCTCATCCTCACAGTCACACTCATTTCAGCTCTTCACTCACCCTCACTGAACCTCACGCCCCTCACACACTCACAGCCCTCACGCACTCATGGCCCTCACACACTCACCGCCCTCACGGCCCTCACGCACTGATAACCCTCACGCCACTCATCGCCCTCATGCACTCACACCCCTCACACACTCATGGCCCTCACGCCACTCACCGCCCTCACACCCCTCACGCACTCACCGCCCTCACACCCCTCACGCACTCACCGCCCTCAACACCTTCATGGCCCTCATGGCACTCACGCCACTCAGGCCCGCTTCAGATGGGGCAATTTCGACCAGAAACTTGACGTTGCAACACCAGCAACACAAGCCGCCGTGTTCACACGCAGCAACCAATTGCTGCAATTTGCCATCATCATCATGAAATTTTATTTTTCTTGCACTATTTAGACACACAATTACGTGCTATAAACGTGTTTTTAAGCATTTAAATCTTGTTGAGAATACTAATGCATCTTTCTGAAACAGTTTATTTCCAAAAACGATCAGTTTCAAACCCGAACCAAGTATTTTGTTCATCATCGGCACGACGTATCACGTGAAAATATTGCGTCCCTGATTGGATGAACCCGCTTCTGAAGCGTCTTCGAATTGCTCCGAGTTGCTTGCTTGTTTCGAGCCGGATTGGATCTCAGCAATTCATGTCGATCTAGGGAAAGCTAGGGAACAATCCGCCATCAACATCGAAATTGCTGAGAAAGTTGCTCCGTCTGAAGGGGGCCTCACGCACTCTCTGCCCTCACGCCCTTCACGGCTTTCATGCACTCATCACCCTCACGGCCCTCACACCCCTCACGCCCTCATGCCACTCACACACTCACCGCCCTCACACCCCTCACGCACTCATGGCCCTCACGCCACTCATCGTCCTCACGCCCCTCACTCACTCATGGCCCTCACATCCCTCACGCACTTACCGCCCTCACGGCCCTCACTCACCCTCACACTCATGAATATTCCTGGTTCAGAAACTCACCCTCACCTCACCTGTGAAGATGAGGGTGAGTGAGGGCCCCTCATGAGTGAGGTTAGCCGAGGTATGCTCAGCAATGACATCACTCGAGTGGCCTCGTTGTCATGTTAGACCACAGTTGTTTATTCCGCGACGCAGTTGCCACCTCCGATGTGATCTTCGATTTCGTTGTTGATCTGGCGCAGCTCGTTGTTGCTCGTCGTCAATCGTTCTAGGGGAGATGTTAAGGAGGCCGAGTCTGCTTTTGCAATAACAGCAGTGGCTTTATTTATAACAGGAGTATTTTCCGCTCGCCGTATGGCCCGTCTCTCCTTTAGTCGGTCCATGCTTTTAGTAAACGATCCCACAGTAGTGATGATGATCAATGGCATTCATAACTTTGCTTACCTTGCTCGTTCGTCAGTCCTGGGTTTTGGCACCATTTTGCAGCTGTTGGGCAGTTATCTTTCTCTCTTCCATCGTTTTTGAACACTGTTGTTCAATACTACTAGTAGGATATTTACATATTTTCAGCAATAGGTACAGGGAAGCATCAAGCAAGGTTTGCTGGTGTCCGTTCGCATTCATGATCAACTGTCACCTGACCCACTGTCCTCTTCGCTCGTGCCACACAAATTGAAAAATCCCAAGAATTCAGAACACAGGTCACAACAGGCCTGGATGGCGTGGCTTCTTATCTAGACGACACCCTCATAACTGGAAAGGACATTTCTGACCATCTTCAAAATCTCGAAAAAGTCCTCGAGCAGCTCCAAGGGTATGGTTTCACCCTGAAGAAATCAAAGTGCAGTTTTCTTCAAGAATAGGTGGAATATCTTTGGCAAATGGTTCATGCTGATGATTTCAGTCCGTCCTCAAAGATCTCTGCCATCCTAAACATGCCTGAGCCCAAAAACATCAGTCAACTGAGATCTCTTCTGGGGATGGTTCAACACTGCAGCAAATTCCTACAAATTAGCCGAGATGACTGCAAAGCTAAACACCCTGCTACGAAAGGGCACTGCCTGGAACTGGACCTCGGATTGCATGGATGCTTATGACCAGATCAAACAGCGCAGCTAACGGCAACCGAAGCTCTTGTTCATTGCAACCCTGGCAAGACAAGCTACCTTGTGGTAGATGCTCCATGAGGGAGTAGGGGCAGTGATCTACCGTAAAATCAAGAGAAGAGAATGCCCCATTGCTCACACCTGAAAGACACTCACAAAGGCCAAGTGCAAGTATGCCCAAATCGAGAAAAAGGCACTAGCAGTCATGTTTGGCGCAAAAAAAGGTTTACCAGTTTTTGGGGGACACAGTCATAAGGATATATAGCATAAAACAAGGAAGGAAGGACAAGGGAGACCGGACGAGCGGTCATCCTGTCTCCCTCGTCCTTCCTTTCTTGTTGGTTTGGGCGACAGTAATCTCTCATTAACTCAAACTCGACTATTGAGAAATATCGGTTAAGTTGAAAGATTTCCTTGTCACGGAATGAACTCCCATAGGGACAGTGCATTTTACTCATCACTTATCTCGAAAAGTTTTCAAGACCCACCTCAGATATCTCAAAATCTCGACAACAAATATTTTAAAGAAACAGGCAGGGCACAGCAAACAATGAACTGGTGGCCTAAACATTGGTTGGGGAAGAAACAACAATCCAAAAAGAAACACACAAAAAAAATTTTTAAAAAAGTGATGCATTGATGCGCACACGGAACATACAAAAAAAAATCTTGTGTCATGAGTGCTGCAACACAATGAGTTGCCGCTCACTCTGATCAGCATGCTCCTTAAGGACGTTTGTTGTCTTACTTTTTTTTTCTCCCCCTGATATGGCTTGGCAGTCAGTGCCGCGCTTTCTATCTCCCTCGCCGTCAACGTTATCTTCCACTCTTAATCTTTCAGTCTTTTTCTTCTTAGGGCTCTTGGTTTTTTTTTTCTTCTTTTTTTTTGCATTCTTACTTCCTGGTCTTGCTGTCAAGCCAATTGGTGCAATTGCTGGAAATTTTTCATTCCCACAACGCACGATCAGTGCAATGAAAATTCGGTACCTCGCCAAATTTTTTTTAGATTTTGTGACTTCGAGTTAATGAGGGTTTACAGTATACCCTCATTATGGACAACCAACTAGCCCACCAGATCATCTTAATGCATTGGGGACACAAGTATGTCCTCCATGTAGTGTTCGGGACTTAGCCGCCTGAGCCTAGGGCCGTGGGAGCGGAGGCAGCTGAGCCGAGGTGGCCAAGCCGAGGGGCTCAAGCAGAGACAACACACCATGTGGGAGGTGATGCAAAACACCTTTTTGCTTTCTAGCGCTTGCCTTTTATAGGCATCTACAAGCCAAACCAGAGGGCACCAGTATTAGGCTAGCATGCCCTCTACATCTCCCCATTTAGGACAAAAGTAACGCGCCAAAGATTTTTCAGTGCCCTGATGCAGATTAAACAAGTCTTTTTAAAATACCAGGTCACAAGTTCAGGCGCACTGGTGGCTCGACTGCACGCCCAGACCTTGTGCAAACAAGCGCTGTTGGCTGTCTAGAAGGAGAAGTCGAGGCAGCTTGAGGTGCCTCTGCTGTCGCAGGAGAAGGAGCAGGTGCTCTTGACGTTGGGGTGTCCAACCCTGATTCCAGGCAAGCTGGAGAAGCTACTGGTCTTTGAGACTGCCAGCTGCCAAACCCACGACGATCCGAAGACCACACTTGTTGAGGCACCAGATGTCTTCGGTTGCGAACCAGCGTGCACGACAGGGTCTGAACCACGTAAGAGCGTGGCCGTTGTGCTGGGATGAGGACAATGCCTGTGCAGCCTGCGTCGTTAACCCGGAAATTCTTTCCCTCCACCAGGGAACGTGAATCATGTGCGGCATGACGATGGTTGATGTCCTGATGCTGGCATTGCCATTGAGCCATGTCATGTCTCTGGAAGTTTGCAACAAGGATCCTGTCTGGAACCGGCTTGGCAGTGGAGACAGGCAGGTGCGTTCTCAGGCTGCGTCCCATGAGAAGCTGTGCAGGGCTGAGTCCAGTCACACCCGGCGCGTTACGGTAAGACAGGTGGGCACAAGGGCCAGTCCTTGGACTTAAACAGTTTTTTGACCGTCCGCACTATCCGTTCTACTTCACCATCAGACTGGGCATAGCTTGGGCTGCTGGTGATGGGAGTGAAGCCGTGGTCCTGGTAGAATGCATCTATCTCAGTGGACGACAACTGTGGTTTGTTGTTGCTGACGAGGGTCTCTGGGACCCTATGCCTAGCAAAGACACTTTTGACGATTGTGATTATCGCCGTGGATGTGGTCGAGCGGAGGGACAACACCTCCAGGTATCTGGAGTAGTGGTCAACGAGTAGAAGGTAGTCTATCCCTTTGTGATGGAAGATGTCCTTTTTAACCCTCTCTCAAGGGTGGCCAGAAGTTTCTGTAGGCAGAAGTGGTTCCGCGCTTTGGACCCTTGTGGTTGCACAGTTGGAGCAGTTCTCCACCACTGTCTTGACCCGACTTTCCATGGTCAGCCACAAGACAGCTTCACAGTCAATGACGCGGCACCTGTTCACGCTGAGGTGCCCATTGTGGATGAGGCTCAAAACTTGCTTCCACAGAAAAGCAGGTACCATCAGGCATCCCCCACAGAGGAGTAGGCCGTCGCCAACAGTCAGTTCACCCTGATGACTCCAATACTGAGTCAAGCTGGTGGGGAGGTGTGCCTTTCGAGGCCACTCGTGTTCACAGTAGGACTTGAGTGTTGCACATTCCCAGTCAGCAGCTTGATGGGAGCGGAAGTTACTAAGGACGACTGCAAACTTGAAAGGAATGGCACTGAGCACCTCTTGAACATAGAGCTCCACCTTGTCTATGGGAGGGGCGGTGGCCAGCAAGTCGACCGGCTCACAGGAGAATGCATCCACTGTAGCCTACTGTTACTTGACGTCAAGTTTGTACTGGAGCAGGCGGAGAAGGAAACGCTGGATTCGTGGTGGCATGACGTCTAGGTCGGCGGTGCCGAGGAGCCTGACCTGAGGCTGATGGTCGGAGTAAAGATGGTTCTTTCCATGATATTGTTTCGTGCCCCCCATTTGGGACGCTGGGATCGCGCATTCTGTGGTCAACGGGGCTTAGAATGATTATCTGGGGGCTGGGGCTGACTTGCGGTAATAGTAGTGGTGAAGTAGGACTTCCAGATGTTGACTTTAATAGAAACGAGTGCTAATTTAAGGAATTTGCAAACTATGTACATGAGATATTGGTACAAAGTAGAGAATATTTGATGCCTATGACACGCAATGGATTGCTCAAGTTCACACCAAAAATTGCTCTTCCTCCGCCGTCTCTGGCTTTTCTAGAGGGCCAGATCTTCTCCCTCTGTCCGACGCTAGCCAATCGGTCTCAGCCATGTCGGCGTCATGTTGGTGAGCCCATGCCCAATGAACACCTGGGTGCTAACCCAAACATCCACTGAGCACATGACTTTCACGTCGGAATGCCTTGTTTAGTTTTTTGTGCTAGGCTGGCCGCCACCTCGGCGCCAAGCCGCGATCTTTGGAGCAATGGGCAGGCATACGCAAGCCCCAGCAACCGAGGCGGTAGGAGGATTGCGTTACCCTCACGCGGCAGCCGTCATGCCGTCGGAACAGCTGAGCGATGTCTATACTACCTGAACTGCTTGAACTGGTCAGTAGTTTCATTAAAAGGATAGTCGGGAGTAAGCTTACTCTCAAATATGTTGAGCATATTTTCAAAAAACACTTTCCTGGGGTGAAAGCCACGTGACTTGACAAAATCCAAATGTAATGCAGTGAATACAGTGCCCCTAAATAAATAAAAAAACATATCGAACTAACCGACACACTGCAACTAGGAACAAGCCGCTCCTGATAACACTTAACTACGGTATGCAAAAAAATAAAAAAGCAGTGTAAAAGGTGAGAATAAAGCCTACTTAGGCTCCTCCAAAAAAAAAAGCCTGTGCTAGACATAGCAGTGTGTTCGAACACACAATTACTGTATATAAAATCAACAACCACTACATGTACAAAACAAAGGTGCACAATGTTCAAGAGTATTGACCCTCTGCAGGTGCCACGGCAGCGATCGTCTCCCTACCCAATCACGCATGTGTAGTTAATCACGTTACTCGTAGCTTCCATCCTTTAAATCTTTTACCGTACAAACCCCACCTTAAATGTTTCAAACATTATTTGTTTCCCCGAACAATAGAAAACTGGAAAAACATAAGTGGATCAGTTATCTCAATTTTGATAGATTTGTATTAAAAATACAGTGGGTTCCTTGGTATGGTGCCTGTGAGTCTACTAGTGAAGTGTATGTGATTGTTTTTGTACTATTTTTCAACTATATTGCATTTTTCACAGCTTTCTAAGTTGTGTTCCATTGGGCGTATACATCTTTAATTGTTTGCCTTTTTGAATGTATATGTATGTTTTCTTTCCACTCCTGCAATGACCTCATTGAGGCCGCAGTATTTTGATATAAATAAATAAATAAATACCCCTCGCGCCGGTCGACATCACCCTCCATGCCTTTGCCTGCCAAGCAATCGCTTCTTGTCCCAACAGCCGTTCGGGAGTCGGGAGAGCGCATCGGCGTTGAGATGCTCGTGGCCTCTTTAGTGGATGACCACCACATAGTGCCGGAGCGCTAGCGCTCACTGGATCAGCTTAGCGCTGTTTGGAGCACTGACAGGCAAGGGGGTTATGGTCGGACACTACCTTAACTTGCACTTCAAACAACCAGTTGTCAAATTTTCTCAATGCCCAGATAACTGCAAAGGCCTCCTGCTCACAAGCCAAAGGGGAGGCGGCAGTAGCAGTACTTGCCAAACAGAGTAATGAATGTGGTATACTCGTATACTCTTGGGAACTGCGGGCCAAGCAAACCTGGTGGAAGCCGGAAGTGGCATCCAACTTTGACCTCTGACCACCATTTCTGGACCAGCCAAGGGCATTCCTGTCACTTCAGCCAACAGACTTTAGCATTGGGCACTAATTCTGATGAATTATGCTTACACCATCGAGTATGTTCCAACCGAGAAATTTGGGAATGCTGATGGCTTGTCCCGGTTCCCTGAAGGCCCTGATCAAGATTTTAATCAAGAAATGCAACAAGGCATATTTTCGATCGACCTACAATCTGGAAATCTGTTTGCACTTTACAACGCAAGCCTGGCAAAACTACCTATCAAAGCTGCCAACATCACCAAGGGGACAGCAAAAGACAGGACGCTGTCCAGGGTTCGCCAACACGTTACAGAAGTCTGGCCAACTGGGGTTGTCGAATTCAGTCTGCAATCATTTTTACAAGCAAAGATCAAAAGAATGCATATTGTGCAATGCTTGGACAGTCATTGCAAGCAAGCTCCGGTCATCTATCATTGACTTGCTTCATGAAGGTCATACGAAGATAAAGATGCTTTCACGATCCTATCTTTGGTGGCCAGGGATTGACCAAGAAATCGAAAAAGAAACTCAGCGATGCAAGTGCTATGCATCCGCCTCTAACAATTGACTGCAAGTCCCTCTGCATCACTGGGAAGACCCAGGAATGCCGTGGTATCACCTTCATGCAGACTTTGAAGAACTAGATCAAAACTGCCACCTTGTATCAGCGATGCTGATAGCAAATGGCCAGTAGTTGTACCAATGACATCTACAAAAGCAGCGGAAAACGAAGGTGAAAGCACAGACCGAAAGTTGGTGGGTAAGGAAGTGAATGCGGCCATACTGTGACGCCAAGAGGCATCTAGGGAACATAGACAGGCGAAGAAACGGGGGACCACATGGGCTGTAGTAACATCCAAAATGGGAAGGCTTCCAGGAAAGAACAGAGGCAGCTTCCCTGATCCAGCCCAAGATTAGGAGTGCTGCAGATGATGGAGATAAATCAGAAAGGTATTGGTGCAGCACAGTGGTTTTCGGAATGTATTAGTGCATTGGGAAGAAAGAGAGAAGGGCTGAAGTAGTTTGAAATCTGTCGATCGCCTGCAATATACAATCAAACCCGTTTATAACGAACAGCAGGAAACGCTACGATCAGTTCGATATCACAAGTAATTTGATATAGCAAAAAACATTTACAATGAACTTCCACGAAGTGTTCGTTGTAAAGCGAGAGCTTTTCTTTCTTTCTCATCTCTTCACTTCCCTTAAAACAACGTGGCGGAAAGGTTTTTTTCTTTTTTTTTTTTTGCATGCGTACAGAGTCTTTTTTTTTTAGCTTATCTTTTTTTTAATCGCTTCTTTTCATGGGCAACTGTTTTGGGATGAAAATTTTCTTTTTCTGTGCTTGCGTGCTTTGTGCATTTTTTTAGCTTCCTCCCCTTCTGAATCGCTCCTCTTTGCTCAATTAAGTTTGCAACTTGAGCTTTTAGAATTTTCTTTCTTTCCTCCTTTTTTGGGAGAAGGGACAGCCTAGAAGACAATTGTTTGCGTGTTTTTGGAAAACCTCACGGGGGAAAAAGTTCGTTATAGCCAATATCTTGCTCGTTATAAAATTACTTTTTACATGCATTTTTATTTAAATTTTCCGCGAGTTTGATATTGGCAATATTTCGCTGTACGTGGGTTTGTTCGAAACGGGTTTCACTGTATATAATATATTAGGCTGGCAATCGAAGATACATTTTCAGAGTTTTAGCTGTACGAGACAGTTGAGAGCACCGACAGCAGCACGACACCAGAGGAGGATTGATCAAATATTTATGGGAGGAGACTTACTCAACAGTTGGAAGCTGAGCAGGATGTGACTACTATTATGGTGTCTGGAACGCGTTTCCGACTGAAGTGTGTACCACCTCCAAATAAGTGGTCCCTCGATTTCCGCCTAATGACATCATAGAAGTGTCATGCTGTTGCCAGTCCCGATCCAACAGCGGTGGTGTATGTGGCAGACGCCTGTTCTGCTACAGGTCGCTCCGCAGTATGGCAGCCAGAAGTTGGGATGCCACGAAGACAGCGACACTCACATTTGCTCATGTTTTTCGCCAGCACTTCTACGATGAACCACTAAAATCGCGTCATCTGACAGCATGACACTCCGGCTATTATGACGTCATTTGTTGCCACTTCTGGGCCACTTTTGGCGTATGGGCGGGATAAGATGCTAAACACACTAGTCGGAGATGTGCTCCAGGTACTACACTACTGTCAAAGACAGTCTTAATTATACTTCACGATAATGTTAACTTCAGTGCCATACAGACAAAAATAAGTGTGGAGGGACGTACTGAAAGAAAGGGGACTAGGCGAGCTTCGAAACAATTTACAACAGAGCATAACCTGGGTATGCCATGGTTCATCAAAATAGAAAATAGATAGCACCAAGGCCTTCCAGCATTGCACACAAAGCTATGATCTCTGCAATGCTGAACCCTTGCAGGTTGAATAAGCATATTTATTTATTTATCATTATACTATGAGAGGCACAATTGGTGCAAGTTTGTCGCAATCATTGTTTGCATGGTTTTATTCTGTCGCTCTTCAACCGTAATATGACTATGTTGCAATAGGTTTGTGGTTATTTGGCAATCATGGTGAATGTGTTGTCAGGTGGCACAGATTTTGAAGCATTACAGCCCCTAAAGTTTAGATGATGAGTTTCTTGTACCCGTGTCAAGACGAGCTAATTTAGTGCTCTTCAACCAAGTGCACTTCAGCTCACTGAATGTCACTTCAAGTGTTTCAGCGCCACACGGGATAAATTAGTATCACTCGAAAATCATGACAATAGCAATGGGTAAACTACTATTAGACACCTAAAATGTTAAAGTAAAGGCATAAATGTATCAGAAATATTTAATATTTTTAATAAAGACATTTAAAGACAGCATTAAGTTAATTGATAATACTTATGCCAATTGGATGATTCTGATCAATCATCACAAGCCAAGATAAAGAAAAATAAGATGAAGTAGCAAACTCACTTGAAGTCAAGTGTGTCCTTCAGAAGGAAGCCTTGTGGGAGTCTACACAAATGACACTAAAGAGGAAGTGCACTAAATTGGCCTGTCTGACTGGGGTATTAAAGCGCTTGTTGAATGCTGGAATCTGATATGTGTTTTTGGCTACAAAAAGCATGCCATTGTCACTGAAGGTGACTTTGGCATGCTTTTTGTTTATCATTTTTGTAATGTCATGTTTGCCAAGCATGGCAAACATGACATTACATGTTTGCCAAATATGTAATGCAGATGCAATGCATCGATGATGACATCAGCTGTTAATAAGCCGATGTTAACTGCCAACCATTTGGAATATGTCAACAATGAACTGCAGCATTTTTCCTGCAAAAGGTCTGGCAAAGTCCATGTGAAGCACACTCCATGCCTTCTGAGGACGTTCCAAATTTGGACTTTTGCAACAACAAGAGCACTTACTTGCTGTCAACATTGTGAGCTGAGTTTGATGCACATCTCGATTTCCTTGTCAAACTCAAGCTACCAAAGGCGACCTCGTGCACAGCGTTTCGTGGCTGCTGGCTTTGGAATAACTACATGTAATCCCCATAAGATACATCTCGTGGGTTGATATTTTGGTTAATCGACTCGCTTAGGTCGCAAACGGTTCACCAACCATGTGTTTGCAGGCTCCGTGAATGGCTTGGTAGACTCGACAATAGAAGGCCTCTTTGTTGTAAGACATGGCACATCTTTTTCTCAGAAGAATGGCCTTTCTGGACCATATGGTTTGTCCATGTTGCTAGGTGGTGGAAGATGGCTAAATGCGTCTGTATTTTGATAGAGCACATCGGGCCAGTAGACCAGAATTGTAGCCATCACTCTGAAGATGGAGGCACCAATGGCATTTCCCGGTCCTAATTGAAAATGTTTAGCATGGGCTTGGGGTCTGTATATATCAGGGGTGGCCAAGCTGAGGCTCGCGAGCCGCATGCGGCTCTTCGCGTGTTGAAGTGTGGCTCGCGGCTCCCTCCCTCCCCCCTCTCCCCCTCTCCCGCCTCCCTCCCGGTCACACGAGCACTTCCCGAAAAAAAGAAATAGAAAGCGTTTTAAATCGAAAGACAGGTTGCGGTTTGGTAGTCGTGCTACGGCTACGTTAAGTACAATTGGACTGCTTTTGACTCGGATAGATTTAAAGTAGTTCGAGTTTCGTTTATTGCTCTAAAGTTTGCCCCCCTCCCCCGCGGATCTCGGATTTTTCGTGGTCTTGTTTGCGGCTCTTAGGCCGGGTCAGCCTGGCCACCCCTGGTATATATTATTATCACAAACCTTCCAGCAGTATGCTGATTTTTAAGTATTGGAAGTAGGTTTGGCCATACACTATAGCCAAGACTTCTCTGTCAATCTGGGCATAGTTTGTTTTGCTCTTCCCTAGAGTTCTATACCCATAAGCTATGGGCACACTGCAGATCTAACTCAGTGCCGACACACACGCCTCTCGCGGCGGCTTCGCGTGTACTCGTCGAGAAGCGACCTCGGCAGTTGCAGCTCAACTGCAGTGGTACTCCGGTGGGTGTTGCAAAGTCGACATGCCTTCTTTGGCTACAGCAGGGGATACATGAGCGGTGTAACTGGGCGGCGCGCAGGACTCCGTATGATGCACTACCTGGCGATATGCGGCGATATTTGTGTATCAAAACACATGAACGCAAAAGCCCGTCACGCGACACACATAGTTGCTGGGGCACCGATAGTAGAACGACTGGCAGTACTGCGCTTTAAAAAGCACTATTTATGTCGAAAACAAGAAATTAAGCACTCAGATTAAAAATAAAACTGGCGCAAACATTCTTGTGCTACCATAAAATTACTATTACAGTAATAATGTTAAAGAAAACATTACCACAAAACATACGTTCACAACACCAGCAACGCCGTGTTTGCTTTTCTTTTCTACCTAATCAAGCAGAAATTTAAAAAAAATGAAAATCGTTCCAGTGAATAATAGTGAAGTCATTTAGAAATTCATATGCAACGTGTGCAACTTCGCTGAAACAATTTTAGGCGCACGGCTTATCGGACCTGAAAAAAACATACCGCGAAACATATACAAACCCCTGAGCACCGCGTTCAGGGGTCCGAAGAGGTCCAGATTGAACAGAAAAGGCTAGCTTAAATCGCTCGTATGAGATGCAAGCAGCTTTCATAAAAGCTTGGCACTTTTGTGCGAAAAAAACATGGAGATGTTTTATTGACTTTATGCCAAGGAAGTTGCACTGAATGCAGTAACTATCAGGCGTTATGACTGTGACATTCAAACGAGCAGTGGCAAAACGTTATGTGCGAACATTATAAAAAAAAAAATTGCGGTGGCTTAGCTCCCAGGATATCAGAGCGTGAGCTTATGCGCACAAAATGAGAGGCGCCATCAAGCGGCTCAGGTGCGTCAGACTTGGCTACTGCGCAACGGAGTCGCACAGCTGGGCACGCAGCAGCGCCAGTGTGTCTGCCGTGGCTATGACGTCACTCCTCTGGAATGCGCAGACCGGCGAGGCGGGCGCAGCGGCGGCTCTGGCGCGCCAGCTGTGCGCCGTGTGACATCACTGCTCCTCGCGCATGTGCAGCACGGCGCAAAACTGGCTGAGGTTGAGCAAAACTGCTCAACCCCGGCCAGTGTAGCTTGCACTACAAAAGCATTATACATGGGAGTAAATGCCGACCAATGCAGTCCGAAATACTAACCCAGCAGAGAAATTCCAAAACACACAACATGTTTCTTCGTCTCCCGGTGGCATAGAATGGCTGGCTTGACAAACCTGGCGACGCCAAATGTCTCCCTGGTACAAAGCGCACCATCTCGGCATCCTTTTTTGATCCCTCGTGTTAACTCCTCCATCGGCAGTGGCAGTAACATTCCGGCAAACAGATTCCCCACGCTGAACTCATACCACCGCTTGTCAGCACCGTTGTCGTTGTTCGTGAAGAGCCGCCCGTTGCTAGTTGTGATGGTGGTTTTGCAACACCTTCCCTGTCACCCCTGGGAGCTCGGATAACTTCGCAGACGACTGGAACGTTCTCATGAGAGCGTTTGAGACACACACAGCACCGAACCCAAACCAAACCGATGCAAACAGGCGCCACGGGACTGTTCTTTGTTTACGTGTCCCCTGCTTGACATATTGGCAGAAACGTGGGAGCTACAGCGTGAGCGGCGGCGGAGCCCTGCCGCTCTCCCGACGCTGACTCAAAAGTGGCCACGCGCGGCGGTGTTCGCTGAGGGATCGGTAGCAGCTCCTAGCGGACGCAGGGTGCCTATTGGAGCTTCATGGCTCTCCTTGTTTAGTAGAACATGTATGGCTCCTGCACTGTAGGGAGAGATCGATGTTACTAGATTAACTCGGTTGTAGAACTTTTGTGGAGGGGTAGCCACCCACTGCCCCCCAAAGTTCATTACCCATTGTTTGAACTGCCATCTGAGGCTGAGTTTCAAGACTGTATTCTATAGAGTATGGCGAAGTGCCATCTAGATGCTGCACTTCAAAACCTGTCTATTTCATAGAGTACACTGAAGTTACCAAAGCAGCTATCCCAAAAACAGTGGCACATTGAAGGACGAGAAGCAGACCTTGGAAAGAGAGGGGTACTGCAAGCTCATCAGAACCACAACATTACCGTTTAGGCGGGCCGCTCTTCGCTCCAAGAACGTTCACTCAGTGATGGGGAAGCAGTAATATTCGGTTCTAGCGTTCTTTCCTGACTATGTAACTCTTGATTTAACCGATTTTACTGCTAAAAAATTGTATGTCTGCTCTTGCACTACTTCGTCTACCAGTATCATGGTGAACGGAAACGACTGCAATGAGCCATTTTCAGAGCAAAGAAACGAAGGACTGTGCGCAAAAATTAAAAGGGGGTAGCACCATTTAGAAATGCTGCAAGGAAGGATGATGGCATCAGTGGCGCAAGGCACGACATGTGACTGAATGCGACACCAACAGGTACCACAGCACGCCTTGTCAACCATACGGAAAAGAAGAAAAAGTTAACATTACCTTAAAGGGATACTGAACCGAAATTTCTAGCTCAGTAAACAAGGCCGGGCGGATAGGCGGAAAGCTGCAAAACCAAAAAATATCACTCGTACAGCGATATATCTAACGGATCGCCGTATTTTTCGGAAAAGAAGTGCGCGATTGAGCCCGGCCGACGAAACAAGGCACGTCACGATTCCCATTTTCTCTCCTCTTCGCTAAGTCCCGCCAAGCTGGTGAACCGAAACGAGGAGGAGAGAAGCGAGGCCGCTTCTCCCCATTCTCAAATTCTCCCGGAGGACAGTTACATCAAAGAACTCGCTTGATTGCGCCCTTCTTTTCCAAAAGTACGGCCATCCGTTTGAGATATCGATGTACGAGTGATGTTTTGGAGTTCGTAGCGTCCCGTTCAACACTTCTGCAGCCTTACTTTGCGAAATCCAAATTGCGGTTCAGTATCCCTTTAACTAGGATTTCTTAGGTGATGCCACAGAGAACTAGTCAGTCATGTCATCTTTTTCACTTACATGCAGAGGTGCTCACTCCAGGACTCATCTCCCATCAGATTCACTCATGCACCAATGTCTACAAAAATTTCTAGTGGGGTCTTGTCGATCTCTATTTTCATAATTTGATGTTGCAGAGTTTGGTGAAGTCAACTTGTGTGTGTGCATGCTTTTTGCATTCAGCACATTTTCTTCTGTGTAGTTTTATTTTAATGTGTTTACTTTCCTGTGTTATGTCCAGAAATGTGTTGTGTACCACACAAAAGGCCATGAGCTGTTTGTGGACACAAAATAAAGATTATTATCATTATTATAACTGGAAACTCGCTTGCAGGGCTTCATATATGGTAGAAAGATTCATCCGAGTTTGTATCTTGCAAAGTTTTCCCAAGAGTACTTGATAGGACAAGAGGGAATACAGCTTTGGTTGCTGCAGTATTTCTCCACAACTTGGAAAATAAATTCTCATTCTCGTTGCCGAATTATGTTATACTCTGCCACACCTGGAGAATCTTGCTTCGATTGATGAAGGCTGCATTGAAACCGATTAACTCTTATCAAAAAATCAGTGCCGTGTCACGCATGAAAATCGCAAATGAAGATACCAGAAAGATTGAGAGAAGACTGTAGTGTTGCATGGATATTCGAATTTCCGAACAGTAGTGTCGAATAATACACTATTCGATATTTGCTTCGAAATGAACCCTGATATTCATTTTTTTTTTTAAGTGTTGACTGCAGCGGGTTAGCCCCGTTGAGTGCGCTTCTTAGCGAGCACCGGTGCACTGCGGAGAAGCAACGCCTGCGGAGCTTGTGTTTGCGGGTGTTTCTTCTCCGCATTGCACCGGTGCTCGGTAAGAAGCGCACTCAATGTTAAGAGGCCCACCTTCAAAGTGGGATGGTGCGAGTGGTGAATGTTAAAAAGAACGGAAACTTTGTGAACGCCGATATCTACACTACAGTAAAATTTTCAAAATTAAACTGTGGCTATTATGCAAGAGTATGTTAGGCACAGATGCCCTGACAATCCTCGTTCATCATTCATGATTGTCTTCAATCATGAATCTAGAATCATAAATCTGTTTTCTCAGATTCTAGATTTGATAAAGAATATTTGCATATAGCAAGATGCTTGATAATTCCCCTCAATTAAGTGTAGCTGGGCATCTGTATAGGTTTAATTTTATGTTAAATGCATTGTTTACTCACCATTTCCATGTAAGCAATGTATTTTCTGAGGCCACAGTTCATAAATATAGCTAGATTCAAATTAGCTTAGATGTGGACAAGTGGAACTTTTGGAGCAACCCTTAGCTCAGATGGGATTTCCTTTAGGAATGGCACACTGGAGAAAATCATAGAGAAACTATTTGATTCAGAAATATTTGGCCAAAACCACTATTCGCCTCAAATTCGAAATTAACTATCTGCACATGCCTAGAAAACTGCATCAAAACATTGGTTCACTCGGCATATTATTCATTGTACAATTGTCATCACCAGAATTACTATTTGTAGTTCCTGCTTTGTGTCTGCTTAACTATGAAAAATTTCCTTCGCATTCTTGTGTATATTGTGCATAGTGATCCAATCTGATATCATTTTCATTCTGTGCTGTGCAGATTCGTGAAAGTTTCAATGTGCTTTGATTTATGTCTGGTGAGTTCTAGAGATCAAAGCTTTTTTTCTTATATCATAAATAGTAAAATCTTGCACCCTCGAGCCAAAACATTTGGAGACCCCTGGTCTAAAAAAAAAGCTAGGGTTAACTGTGCATTTCCCTAAAAAACTGCTCTTGCGTGCCTTTGGGGCATAACATGCGAGATGTTTCTGTCTATAAATTGGTGACTAGTAATTGCTATAGTACTGTCGCTCTGCACAAGAAAAGTAGAAGTCTGGCACTGGTTCATTCAAGTGCTTCGTTTGTGTTGCATGCTCAAGTTACTAATTTACATTGTTTTTCTCCCTTCGATCATTCAATTTGTCATTTTTGCCTAGCCTTGCATTCCTACGATTTCTAAGAAACTGTAAACACTAAATTGTATTCTACGTAGTGTACCCTTCTTTGTCAAGTCACACTGTTAAAAATGATTAGATTTGTGTTCATTTGGGTGCCACACCTATTCAGTTTATATTCAATTTGGTTGCAGACGTCACTGTTCGCACACCCCTAGTTACTGCTTAAAAGTTGTACTACATTAATGTACAACTTCTTTTTGCTGCAGATATCGGCCACTTAACAGGTCGATAGATATGTCCACTTTCTCGTTGCATTCCCCGGGGAGTTTAATGTACTCGTACCACCAATGTGGCAGCCTTCCCATGCCTTGCTGAAACCACTTTTTGGAAGTGCATCGTACCCACACCGGACGGCTGCTTCCAGCTTGTCGGCGGCCGCAATGAGGCATCCTTGCAGGGGTTTTTTCATGGCCCCGAAGAGGTGAAAAAACCCCTGGGAGTCAGATCAGGCAATACACACGCAATGCTAAGCACGCGGCAAATTGTGCGACTCATCAGAAAGATGACCAAACCCAATTAGGTGCTCGTCGATCATGGCGTCATGTGCATTCATGTGAGGTTGTGACTGGACGATACCCGTTTGGGTTCGGCCACCTTTCTGGCACGACTAAACATACAACCTATCGGACATTTAGTTGCGGACAGCGTGATCAGGTCCCCAGCAATTATCACCTGTTTGAGGCTATGAAAAGACTCCTTGAAGAACACTATTTCATGGTCGCTGATGAGCTGGAAGCAGCTGTTTGGGGATGGGTGTAATGCACTTCGAAAAAAGTAGTTCTGGTACGGCATGAAGAGGCTACCACACCGGTGGTGCAAGAGTATTCGACTATCTGGGGAACGTAACAAGGCGGAGATACCTACTGACCTGCAAGGTGCCGGTATTCGCAGCAGAAAAATATTTTGCAAATCAATATGGTACACTCCTCATAGTTAAAATTGCAGAAAACAGTATGGGGCGTCTGAAATGCTGGGGATCGATCTAAAATGGACCATAAAAATTGGCGCCTGCACGTAGCAATCTAAATCTTTCGTCAAAGGTATTTCACAGGTGAGTTTCACCTTGGCAAATTACAAGGCGTAGCTCCCTTTCTGTATAATATAAGGCCAAAAAACTTGCCAGGGGCAGCAGCGGACGGCGACGCAGACCGAGCCTAATGGCGGGGCGTGTTTGGCACAGATATTGCTAGATGGCGCTACCAGTAGTTCCGGCTAGCTCTTAAAAAAATATGGAGACCGCCTGCGACGACTGTGATTTATTAAAAGGAATCTTTTTGTAATGGACCTTTGGTTTAAAAATAAATGCCGACAATGGTAGCAAAACCTTGAAGTAACAAATGTAAAAGTCTTGGGAGCAGCGTCGGAAGGTGTAACTGACCGGAGAAAGGAAGACATACCATAGCCTCCTCTATACTGACAAAGCCTGGCAGATTACAAAATGATTATGTTCATTTTAATTAATGGGCCAAACGTTTGTTGAATCGAAAATTCGGTGCCGAATCTTTGGATTCAGCAAAGCCGAATTTTTGCCGAAGGTTCGCCAGGGATTCGGCAAAAATGCCTTGTTGCCATACCTAAAAAATATATTGTTTTCCGTGCAAAAAAAGCTTTTTTTTATTGGGTATTGACAGTGATTACTACCAAGGTGATATTTGAAAAGATAATTGTATCGGTGTCATTTTTGTGTGTTTACTGGCAATTTTAAAGCTACTTTTTGCAGAAGTGGTGCGACAACGGGGTTGGGTAGTAGCGAGCGCAGTCACGATATGCGAGTTTTGGTTTTGAGGCCTTATCAGTGCAAGCCTGCAATTCTGTATTGTTAAAAAGGCGGAAACACTGTGTTCTTTACTTCCTCCACGTGTCACCGTTTCGTGCGTGCAAATTAATGCAATGGCTGTTGAGCTTTCACCAGAAGAGAGGACAATATTATTGTAAATATGCATATTTTGCGATTTGAGTCACTTCAGCATTGCATAGAAGTGTGTCCCATATTCGCAACATCTCGTTTTGAACTTTTAAAATGACGGTTTCTGATGTTAATACACACTGGACGTTTAGGAAGATTGGAAGAGTTAGGAATGTTGGATGTGCAACGTCGAGAAGGATAGTTTTGTGTTTAGTTTTATGCGGACAGATGAAAACCGCGAAATAACGCTGATTGAAAAGCAGTATTACTTTGTTTTGGCACAAACTACTTGTGAGCCGAAAACAGGATTGCTATAGGGAGTTTTCACTGGCGGCCATATCTGTGTGCGCAAATTCTGAGCGAGTGCTGATGGCGAGCTTCCACAGTTCTTTTGCAATGTGCATTCCGCACCATCGAGAGCGCCGATCTTAGCAGCCTATTGATGTGAGCTCGTTCTGAGCATGCGCTCTAAACAGCACCCACAAATATGGCGTCCAGTGAATACTTCCTATAGTGGCGAGGAGTGCTTTAAAGTACTTGTCCGTCAATGTTGCAATTACCACGTTGCTTCACTGAAAAAATCAAATGAAAATCATGTTACCTGAATGTACCGCATCATTTGTCACTTGCGCTGTGGACCACATCATTTTTGCATCCATTTCTGGTCGATCTTCTCTTCTTGAGGCAGAAAGTATTGAAGAGAACCACACTCACAAAGGCTGACAAACACACATTTACCATGTCGCTTACTCCGTATCTCGCCGTAACTGCTGGTAGCACTACACTTTGATGGTAACCACACGACCGCACGGTGTTCATTTGCAATTCCTATGGCCCCATCGCGTTCTTGCGCATGCGCATACGTTTGCCAAATTTTTCCCAAAATTTCCTTCAAAAGTTTGGCATGTGCCCAACTTTGTCGAATCTCAAGTTCGGCAGATTTGGTCCATCACTAATTTTAATAGACCACAATTGTCACGGGCAGACTCAATACCTTTTAAAGCATACCGGAACAAGCGGGTTAGTGCGATCTATCAATACAAAAGCCGAACGCGCCCTGCCACTTGACTCAATCGTCTGCGTCGCCGTCCGCTTTTAACCCTGACAAGTCTTTCGGCCCTATTGTTTTACCGAAAATAAGCTATGCCTTGTAATTTTACAAGGTAAAACCCACCTGTAAAATACACCTTTGACAAAAGGGTTAGATCGCTATGTGCAGGCGCCGATTCTTACGGCCCATTTTAGATCAAGCCTCGGCATTTCAAACACTCTATACTTCCCAAGCTACAATGACATTTTAGTAGCTGCAAACGCTTGCGATGCCACAGTGAAACTTCAGTAAGTGTAAACAACCTACTTCTGAAGTATATGTAACAGTAATTTCGTTACTTTTGGAGAAACTTCCACCTTTATGTATCGAATTGTGACACTTGTATGTGCATTTAAGATTAGTTACCTATCTTGACAAAATAGACACACCAAATGCAAAAGGCTTCTTTTAAAGTAGTAGCTTCATAAGCCCAACCACGCTCAAGGTCATGTCTCATAATGGTTCTAAACCCCGTGGCTGAAGCTGAAGGTCAGATAAGCTTTCTCACAAGCGTTGATAGCCGAGGCTGACGTGACCCGACGTCGTCATGAAGGTTGTTTTTTGACATGGTCAGAAAACATAGGCCTAACCACACTCAAGGTTATGTCCTATAATGGTTGTAATTTCCGTAACTGAAGCTTATGGTCACATAAGCTTTGTTCTCGTAAGCATCGGTAGCCGAGGCTGACGTGGTCCTAGAGGTTCTAAAGGTTGTTTTTTGACGACAAAAAACAACCTGTCCTTGACGTCGTCTTACGCGGCGTTTTTAAGGTTGTCCTAAAGGTCATCCTTGAAGTAGTCCTAGTTGTCTTTCTTGGGATCGTCCTATACTTCGTCTCACCCTACGATGGACTAAAGGCAGAAGCTACGAACCGCCAGATCCAATCACGAGCCACTTGGACATTGCGTGGTATTTCGCTTCGATGCACGCATTGCTGCCCGCGTCTCGGATCACTGATGGGAACGGGCGGACAGTGGTTCGGATCGAGCAATGAGTTACTCAAAGATTTTACATTGCAAAGAAAGCCACGACGTACCGGCTCTCTGCATTGTCGAGGCTATAAAAATGACGCAGCGATTTTGAATACGGAGCATTATTCGTCCAAAGCTAACCAATGCTACGCGTGTCATAGTTGAGCGTGGAACGTGATTGGACCTGGGCGGCCCGTGGCTTTGGCCTTTAGTCCATCGCAGGATGAGATGAAGTATAGAGGTCTTCTTCAACGTAGTCTTCGATGTGTGCATGGCATATTACAACAATTTCATCTTAAAGGCAGCTTACTCACACTTTACCCATCCTGATTCAACATTCGGTGGGATATCAGGTCGTGCAGAGGTTCCTCGTAAAGAGCTGGCCCATCAACTCGCACGCGAAATGCATATCCGGGCACCCGTAATCCCTGCCCTAGCCCCCCGACCAGCGATGAGGCTTTAATCTACAAATGTTAATTAAAATCCCACTACAAACAGCTCCGAAACTCTCAGCAACGCGTATACCTCGGCCAAACCCTAGACCTCGATGTGACGCAAACACACATCCGTAAAAAGGTCCAAATACCCTTCTAACTCTAGGCTCTGGTACTTTCGACGCCGTTTCGATCTCTACAGCCCTAGCTGCCCCCCCCCCCCCCCCCCCCCCCCCCCCCCCCCCCGTGTACGCCAATGTAGAACATTGCTTTCTACAGTGCCCGGTTGCTATCTCTACTCAAATCCTCCCTAACCCCCCTCTTACTTACGGGAGTGCCTGGCTAGCGTCGGAGCAACTAGAAGATTAAACGGTCTTGATATATAACAAGCAATGGACATTCTGAACACTTAATTTTGTAGATTCTCTCTTCTCTTTCACTCTTTCTTTCTTGCTTTGGTCTTAAAATATTAAAGATATCTCTTATAATAAGTAAACATATTGCTAAATTATCCAAGCATCAAGGATGATGCAGGGATTGGTGTTCCACGCGCCACACGCGTACGCCTTCCCTATATAAAAGATTCGAAGTAAATAACCAAAATAAAGCGTTGACGAACGCGCTTGCAAGATGGAATTTGTTTTAGGCATTTGCTTTAGAAAAGTTACTACTGCTGAGGCCAGCACGTTTGGCGAGTGGAACAAAAATCCCTGCATTCTCCTTGATGCTTGGGTAAATTAGCAATAGGTCTATTGCTTGTACTGAAGATAATCAGTAGCGCGAGAGGAGTTCTTAAAAAAAATTAACCACCACATGCAGAGCGCGCGTCGGGATAGAATTAGCTATAGCCGGTGACAGGCCAAGAACGAAGTAGAAGCTCCTCCCACCTCTTTCCACTCTAGCACAGCGAACGGTGGAGAGGAGGCGAACTCCTTTCCACCGTTCGCTGTGCTAAAGTGGGAAGAGGAGGGAGGAGCTTCCACTTCGTTCTTGACCTGTCACCGACTATAGAATAAGCGTGTGTCGTGGTCGTCTTGTCTATTAGCGCCGAGATGTTTAGGTGGTGCCTTCTTATGGTTTCCATCCGTGACGTAACGACTGGGATTTGCCTCGCCGTGACGTCACCAGTTGTTACCCTGGCTACTTACCTTCAGGTGCGACGACGAGTTCGATGGTGCGTTTTAAAAGCACAGTGGAAGCTAAGAGCAATCGCAGTCCGAAACTAACACCGTCAAAGTTGACAACCTCACAACGCTCAACGCTCATATACCCATGGTTTGGCCAATCCTGGAATGCTGACCGCAGCGACGATTTTGGTCGCGCACATCGCTAATAGGGAGTATTCACTGGCGGCCATAACTGTGTGCGCGAATACTGAGCGCGTGCTGATGGCGAGCATCCACAGTTCTTTTGCAACGTGCATTCCGCACAATCAATAGTGTCGGTCTTAGCAGCTTATTGATGTGAGCTCGTTCTGAGCATACGCTCTAGACAGCAGCCACAAATATGGCGCCCATTGAATACTCCCTATACTCTGTTCACCCTTAAGCTGAGACTGGAGCCAATGCCACAAGCACGAGAGCTCAATGTCTCTGTTAAAGCGTTCTTCCGCAGAACGAGCACTTGCGCCAAAAATGAACGTCCCAAAGCAAGAAGCGCGCGGCTGTCTCGCGCTTGTAGCTTTGGCTGCAGTCTCAGCTTAAGGGTGAACATAATAGGCACCATTCCAATATTTAAAAACAAAAATTGGGGTGTGTGTATGTTTATGCAGTCTAAAGCTCCGTCTGCCTCAACGGGCCACGAGTCTCCCAGCTGTTGATGGGAAATTTAGCCAGTACAGTACAACCGCTAGCCCGGGGTCTTTAAAAAGACCCTGCAATTATATTTAAGCGTCTATCCTTTCTGCGGTTTTCACATCGCTTGGGGTTTGGGCAAACCAGCGGGCATGGGGAGAGTAACTAAATATCAGTGTCATATTTTAACCTGACGACGCAGAATAAACTTCCTCCACCTAAGGGGGTGACCCGCGGTGCCGAATGCGCGCATTTTGTGAAGTCTTTGGTCCTGGGCTTACTACTGGTCAGAGCCGCTAAAAGATTCTTTTTAGTCGAAATACAAAATATAATTGGCGCGAACCGTTTCAATTCTTCATGAAAGTAGTTTTTGTTCAGTATTGTAGATCAGAAAAGAAACAAATGCAGTTTATAAAATACGGAAACAAGAAATGACCCGTCGACATACCCGCCACCAAGCGGTGGAAATCGCGGCGCATACTAGAAAGGGATATTGGGATCAGGCACCGACGAGCGGCGAGCGCAGAAAGGTCCCGGATGTACGCGGCGGCGCTGAAGTCATATCCGACCGGTTCCGAGCGTTCCGAAGGCCGCCGGCGAGCAGGTTTGGCGGTATGGCAGCGCGAGGTGGCTCCCGTTCTGAACTGATCTTTACCCAGTGTTAGTTGTCGTTTGTGGCCAATACAGTGTCATGCTGAATTAGTGTTTAACCGCGCATCAAATGTAATGCGAGCCGCCCTGGCTACCCACTTCATCCAGCCTATTTAGAACATGTTTAGCGGCGCCCCGCGGCAGCCGCGCTCGCTGAGCTTACTACCCCTCCTCTAGTTCACAGCCACTCAAGCGACCAAGGACGTCTTGAAGGAGGACATTTTAATGCGAAAGCATTAGCTGTCTTAATGTGCGATCTGACGTCATCAGTCTGAAGCGCAAAAACGGCAGATAGTTTCCTTCGGTTCCATTGGCTGGCGCGCGTCGACGAGGCTCCCATTGGCCGCTGCGCTCGTCAGTTTCTACGACCGCTCACCCCATGGCACTGCGTGTCCATCAGCGCGGAGCGCCCAAGGTCACCAGTGGAGCACACGCGGCGACCGGCGCGTGTGCTCCCCTGGGACGAAAGTAGACATGTACAAGTTACTGAAAAAATGTAATTTAATTAAGTTAATGAGCATTGGCCTCAAAATTTATATGAGTAGAGTAGAAACTACTCAAATTGAAAGTAATTGTGCAAATGACTAACTACCCTAACAAAGTAGCGAATTACTTTTGAAGTTACTTTTATAATGTTATAGTAACAAGAAAGTACATAAATGTTTTGATCCGTTAGCGATATTCTGTTTTCAAATAAATGCTTTATTAGCTGGTTCTGCTTCTGTGTGATTAATTGTTTTGTACTTTTTGTCTTCTGGTCAGTGATGTACTGCGGATGTATCATTTCGACTCTGAGGTTTAGCACTGCCTGAGCTTTATTTTGAAGATAGTGTTTGCTTGTTGACAATGTTGTGTAAAGTACATCTGAAAGTACTTGGAGTAAAGTACAAAGTCAATTAGAGGTTATGTACCGCAAGTATAGACACTGGGTGCACTGTACGTGAAGTACTATAAATACAACATACTTTTGAAGTAAAGAACAAGTACTTTTTAACACAATCTTTCATGATGCCCTTTCTTACCCTATTTTTTAACTTTATTTTAAGTGGTATGCAGGGGTTTCCCCAGGAATTAAAATCAGGGGGGGTGTCTAACTTTTTTTGGGGGGGTTAAAGGGGGGAGGGGCATTGCGAATATAGGAGTCGTTGTGAATTAAGGGGGTGCGTTCGGAAGAACGAGGGGGGTTCTAACCCCCCCTAGGGGGGGTCTAGGGAAATCCCTGGTGGTATGCATTGCTCCAGGGGTAATCGGGGGAGCATCAGTTTTTTTGCAGAAATGGCAGCAAATATTGGATAACGTCGTCGCCACAAAGTAGTTTTACTCTCGCTGACGAACGATTTAACACGATACACTTATACAGCACTCTTTTCTATCGGTCTTTTAGCCGCCATTACTTTACTTAGAGAAATGACCAGATGACGTCTCGAAAGACGACAGCGCGTTTTCACATGACGATACACCATTCTTTGTTTCCAAAATTGAGGAATGTACTTTGAAGTTGGGAGTTTTACTTTTTTCAGAAATTACCAGAAAGAATACTTTAGTAAAGTACAAGTGCATGCTCAGAGAATGTACTTCAAGCATAGTAAACGTTTTCTAATCCTACTTGAAAAAGAACTTTAAGTACCCTTTTCTTAAAGTACGTTTCAACACAGCTTTTTCATCTTTTCCTTTTTTTCTTCTTTTTTTTTTTTTTTTTTGTAAAAACGTTGAGGGGATTACTAAGCATCTCGAACGAACTTCTAATCTGGGAAGACGTGCATGTGCTGTGTTTTTGGAGGAATGGCAAAGCAAAGAGGTCACCTTGGTATTGCCCTTTAGCACGCGATCCTTCAAGTACAGCCTGAACTACGGGAGCACCAGATGGGCTTCAGAGTGGGTGGTGCATTTTGTTGACCCTTTTGAGTGAGGCTGCAGTGTGTACACCTCCTCGAGTGGGCGAGAGTTCCTACGTTGGGAGAAGCGGAGACAAACCTTTTCTTTAAATACGTCAAGTCTCCTTGAGCTCCGGGACACAAAGAAATGCCAGTGTTCGGTGCTAATCCTCCATTTACTGGGCCTCACTTGCGACGTGTCTGTCCGCTCCCAGCGCCTCGTAGCAGGGTTGTTGCAGTGGGGTGCTCGTAAAAATGTTAGAATGTTTCGGACCCTCCAAACCACTCCCCCACCCCCTGACTACGCCACATGCTTCCCCCTCTTGGCATATATCTGCTGATCTTCAAACGTCTTATATATTTTTGTGCAGGAATGTTTGTTGTCCAGCATACCTACCGCTAAAACTCAAAAGTAATTTGTAATTTGAGTAGAAGTTACTGAGAAAAAGTAATTGAAGTAAACTACTAATCACCGAAATAAAAATGTAATTGAAAGTTACTAAACTACTCAGAAAAGTAGTTAAACTACAGTAACTTGAGTAGAGTAGTTGAACTACGTACAAGTCTGTCCTAGGTTAGGCCCATAGAGGTATTATAATGTACGCTGGAGGTTCAACTGGCGCTGGTGTCCATGCTACTTCCAAGACGCAAATTAAAGCGGACAGCAACTAGTCTGCCTTTGCGATGCCCCCGTGCATTCGTATGGAAAGACGCGCGTGCATTTTGTCTCTTCCCCAGGAAACAATATAGAACACTTTTGTTACTTGGCTCGTACCGAATAGTATGTACCTTTCATTGTAAAAGTGTAATTACTTTAGTTACAGCATTTTTCTTTATCAGTGAACGATGTTTAACTTCGTTATATTTCATTCCCAAACCTTAGTTCCACAGCAGGTGTTTAAAAACTAGTGACGATTCTAAGCACAATAACAACCTAAAGGAATGTATAAGTGTGGTGAAAGTTCGTCAGCATTCCGGTGACGTTTATATATTACTAGTATGCCAGTCCTGTCATTCACTATACGGAAATGACCCCGTCTTGCATCTTTAGGAGAGGTTAAAGACATTCAAAACTTAAATAATAAAGTACGTTGGCTATGGAAGGTGCCTCTTTTTAATATTTTGTATGCCGGGCAGCTTTTATCAGGCACTTGTTCTCAAAGATTTCAAGCGTGCGGGTGAGGTTTTTAATGTAAAACAAGCATCTTCGCTGCAGTGCAAAAATAATAAGGCATTACTCATTGAAAATCGGACTATATTACGTGGTCTTCAATCAATTTTGATCGTACTAACACGGGTAGTTACTGATCCAGGGTTATTGCGTAGTTCTTGCCGTCTATCGTGGTTTCCAGATGTTCTCCGTTCGTTTGGCACGTATATCCCCCACGCTGAAAAGTGCCGACGCCGTGTTCGCGCGAACAGTATTTACCACGGTGCAAATAAATACATGTACGAAGCCGTTTTGGCACCTTCTATATTGCAATAAATTTGAGAGAAAGACGTCGTAACTGACCAATTATTTCGTCTGCCTGACTGGAAAATGTTCCAGGCTACCTAGCAGGTTCGAATTATTTGGGATATTCGCTTTTATAACCGAGCGCGGGGAGAAAATGCGCTCCCCTTTTCCCATAGAAATGCATTACCGGAAGTCAATTTTCGACTGGTTGCTGTCTGCTTCACTTTGCGACAGCACACTAGAGCCAGCTGAACCTCTAGCGTACATTATAATAAATCTAGGGCTGGGCCAATACCATTCAAAGCCTGTGAACAGCTTCCCTACGCCATCACCCTATAGACCGACACACTGTTTACAAACAAGCCCGTGCTTGCCCACACCAGGTGTGGGCAACGCGCAAGCGCACAAACCCAATTCCCGTGAGGTGAAGCTTCTGCGCATGCGCCGTGGCGACAACAGCGCCACCGCAGAGGAGCGACGTCAGAGCCGCGTGTTGGTATTATACCATAATTAAAATATGGCAACCAACCAATTCCTAAACATGTAGGGGCCCTACGTTTCGAACCGACTAGGTTCTTCGTCAGGGGCGACTGTGGCCGTTGAGGAGCGACGTTTTTCGATCTTCTTTTTCTTTTCTCAGGGATGTGGCGCATTTCTCGATCTTCTTCTTTCATGAATATGGCGAAGCCCGTTCACATACACTGTTGGTAAAGCACCAAGGCACCTATTTATGTTGCCTGGCGTCGTTTGAATATGCCAGGACTCGACGAAAAGCCTATGTCGGTTGTTAGTTTCTGCGTCGATAATGCTGGTGTTGTCGAAGTCAATCCGGTGGTCTTTGACTTCGCAGTGCTCGGCGACTGCGCTGCGCTCATGGTCGAGCTTGCGAACGTCGTTTTTGTGTTGGCGTATTCTTTCATTAAAATTCTTTGTCTCGCCGATGTAAGTGGCTGGACAATCTGCACAAGGGATCTTATAAACCACGCCCTGAGTTTTTTCTTTCGGAGGGCGATCTTTTGGACGGGGCATGAGTAATCCAAGCGTGGACATTGGCTTGTGGGCTACGCGGATTCCTTCTTTGGCTAGCACGCGTGCAAGCGCCTCGCTTGTTCCTCTGATGTAGGGTACGCAGATGCGCGAGGTTGGGCGTGGCTGCGTACAGGCTTATGGTTGCTGTTGTCTTTGACCTCGAGCTTGACGACGGGCAACGCGTTGGATGAAGGTGCTCGTGTATCCGTTCTTTTTCAGATCAGCACGGACGGTTTTTTCTTCCTTTCTTCTGTCATCCTCAGAGGAGCATATAGCCTTCGTCCTGGACAGCAGTGTCCTAACCACCGATGCTTTGTGGCAGGCTGGGTGATAGGAATCAAAGTGGAGATAACGTCCTGTGTGCGTGGGCTTCCTGTAGACTGAAAACTTCAAATTTTCTTTTTCTCTTCTCACGAGCACGTCCAAAAAAGGCAATGAATTGTCTTTTTCAAGTTCCGCTGTAAATTGGATAGCCGGTTCGATGGAGTTGAGGTGTGAGAGGAATCTGTCCACTTCAGATCTTTGAAGGATGCAGAAGCAGTCGTCCACATACCGCACAAATATTTTGGGCGCAGTGGCGAATGACTGCAGGGCCTCTTCCTCAATGGCTTCCATGCACAGGTTAGCCGTGGTAACGGAGACAGATGCGCCCATGGCGGTTCCGCTGGCTTGTTTAAAATACTCTCCCTTGACGCTAAAGTAGGTGTTGCTGAGGCAGAACTCAAGGAGGCGGCACAGTTCCTCCACACTAAGGGCGGTCCTGTTGTGCAGGTCTTTGTCTTTTTCGAGAGCCTTCCTGGCAGCTGTAACTGCCAGGGGAACCGGCACACTTGTGAAAAGTGAGATGACGTCAAAAGAGACTAGGCTTTCCTCAGCGCTCACCTTCAATTTCGAGATGCGCTCCACGAAGTCGCTGGAGTTGCTGATATAAGTCGTCGTTTTTCCGACGAGAGGAGAGAGGGTGTGGTGAAGATAGTTCGACACGGCTCGAAGTGGTGAGGTTCTAAAGTCCACAATGGGCCGGAGAGCAAGGCTAGGCTTGTGGATCATGGGAAGGCCGTAAAAACCAGGCGCAGATCCATTCCTACAAAGGAGGTGCAGGTGGAGGCTCCTCGAGTCTGGATGTTTCTTGAAAATTTCAGTTAGGATCTTGCTCAGCGTTGCCTGGATTCGCGGTGTCGGATCCTTTTTTAGTCTTTCATAAGCAGAGGTGTCAAGCAGGTCGTGTATCTTCCGGTCGTAGACATCCCGGTCGAGGACAACGGTCGAATTGCCCTTATCTGCTGGAAGAAGCACAATCTTTTCATCATCGTGAAGCGCCCGGAGCGCACTTCCTTCTTCTCTTGAGAGATTGTGTCGTTGATGCTGCGGGATGTTTGATAAAATACCGATCACCTTCTGTCGCACCCGCTCACGATCGCTAGGATTCAGGTGCGCGATGCCGTCCTCCAGGGCTGCGACCATTTTCGGCAGAGGCGGTCTCGTGGTAGTCATGTTAAATCCGTGGCCTTTGGCTAAAACCTTGGTCTCGCAAGAAGTGAGATTCCTGGATGAGAGGTTAATGACAAACCTGGTGGTATCGGTTTCGTGTTTAGTATTTTCTCTCTCCATCAGCTTCGAGAATTTCTTACTCTGAGAAACTCTTTGCTTTCCTGCAGAGGTGGAGGCAATGCTTTCAGCAAAAGAGTGTAAGTGAGGGCGCATAGCTGGCATGCGGTGTTCTAGTTGCCTGCGGATGAAATACAGATCCAGTTCTTTTTTCTTTATGGTGGTCTGGCACTGGTGAATGCGGGCTTTGACCAAACGGTGCTCCGCTTGCTCGAAGATCTTGTGTCCCTCCGGCGTATGAACGAGCCGTTTAAGACGAAGGCTTTGGGGAACCAGGTGGTGGTCCCGGCAGGCTTTCGTAAAGTCCCGGTGTGCCTTGAACGTGGAGATACTTCGAGTGGCATTCACATACCTTTTTGAGAGTTGTACGGTCTCCTCTCCGAAGTCATCGCGTAAAGACTTGAAACTAAACATTTGAGAGAAATCTCTCTGGTTGGGGAATACAATAATTAAAATATGGCAACCAACCAATTCCTAAACATGTAGGGGCCCTACGTTTCGAACCGACTCGGTTCTTCGTCAGGGGCGACTGTGGCCGTTGAGGAGCGACGTTTTTCGATCTTCTTTTTCTTTTCTCAGGGATGTGGCGCATTTCTCGATCTTCTTCTTTCATGAATATGGCAAAGCCCGTTCACATACACTGTTGGTAAAGCACCAAGGCACCTATTTATGTTGCCTGGCGTCGTTTGAATATGCCAGGACTCGACGAAAAGCCTATGTCGGTTGTTAGTTTCTGCGTCGATAATGCTGGTGTTGTCGAAGTCAATCCGGTGGTCTTTGACTTCGCAGTGCTCGGCGACTGCGCTGCGCTCATGGTCGAGCTTGCGAACGTCGTTTTTGTGTTGGCGTATTCTTTCATTAAAATTCTTTGTCTCGCCGATGTAAGTGGCTGGACAATCTGCACAAGGGATCTTATAAACCACGCCCTGAGTTTTTTCTTTCGGAGGGCGATCTTTTGACGTCGAGCGTCCTTCGATGGACTGATAGGACGCGTTGCCCAGCTGAACGCGGACGAAGCACTTGTGTATAATCTTTTTCTGCGCTCGATCTCACTGCGATTATGTCAAAATTTTAGTGCACGACCTTTGAGCCTTTTAGGTGGTGTGGGCCCAACCAGCATATCTTCACACCTGTACATCTTCACATCCTCCCGGAAAAGCGTCTCAGTTCGCGTTACTTGTTGCATTTCCGCACCTTGTACGACCACTTTCTGGAACGCAGAAAAAATAACAGTCCATGGACTGCTATTTTTCTCTGTGTTCAAAGATTCTTCGGAAATTTCTGTAATATATTGAATAAAAATTAAGCGCGAAACTTTTACCATTCATGTTGATTTTTTGTAGGTTCAGGTTGCAAAAAAAAAGAAACGTAATACGTTAACCTTTTTGATAAATGTGCTTTTAAGTTTCAAGCATCAGGTTTTAACTTAGACTGTAAGGTCGCTGTTGAAACGAGAGATAGCGGAGGAACATAACGAAGTTAACATGCTTGTTCAGTTGACCAAAGTTGTTGGCTGTCCCTTGGTAAACCGCGAAGCATTGTTTGATCTGCTGTTTGTCTGGTCCCCATCAATTCAGGACATTTAGATATTTCTTTAAAGAAAAGCATGTTCGCCCAGCGGCGTTTGCTCTGCGCGCGTTGTCAGAACAGTGGCTGTTTGCGCCGCACGCAAGACGAACCTGCCTCCGGGCAAAGATCGTCGGCTTTTCGCGGCCGTATTGCACTTCATAAAGTCCAGCCTTTAATAATTGGTGTGGTTCCCCAACACCCCATAAATATGATTCTACATAACTGAAGAGGTTAAATTATATAATGAACTACTAGCGTCCACTTACGAGAACGCACGATTTGTAGTTCGATCAATTGGCTTCGATTTTCAATGCCTCCAGTGACTCAGTCGCTACCACAAAGCGCGGACTTCCTTCCTGATCCGATCCTTTCAATCCCCAGCACTGCCCGTTTCGATCTGGATGTGCATTGTACCGGCGTGCGATCGTGTATCGCTACTGCGTGATGCACGTTAAAGACCCCAGGGTGGCAGTGGTACCGCACTGGCTAAATTTCTTACCGTATACGGCGGAGACACCAACGGGCTGACTAACTTCGTTGTATAAACATACGCACAACACGATTACTTTTTTTTCTCGATCCTCCTAGCTACCGACAGTCTCCATATTCAAATGCCCATAATTTAATAACGAGAGTTTATTTGTGCAAAAGGATGAGCAACTGTTTGTCACTCTTTGAACATGGACTCTCATTTCTTCGCAGAGTAAAGGCACACTTGAACTCAAGCTTGAATTTTATAACAACCAATTTGTACCGATGACACTGGAAAAAATCTTCCGATAGGAAGTCCCTCTAGCTTATCCAATAGGTACTTACGGGTCCGGGAATTTAAGTGATCAAATAAAACAAAGAAGAGCTGACTCATTCATAAGCTTTATTAACGTTGCAAAAAATACTCGCCATTCAGCGGCGTAAAGGCCGCCGGCCTTTACGCCGCTGGATTTAGCTAAATGAGCGTTGACTTGATCACCAACTTGGCCTGACTAGAACGGTGGGTAAAGGTAGAGGTAGACGCGGCTCGCATCATCTTGATTGCCTTGGGTCAACTGTGACACGCAATGACCCTGAAGACATCAGTACCTACATCCCTTGACGTACGAGCTCAAGTTCTTTCCTCGGCACTTGTTTTTCCATCCGTACCTGCGTGACCGATGAACCAACCGTATGAGTACGAAAAAATAAACAATATGTATGCTCGACGAACCGTCACGACGTTTTCGTAACATACGCCCTTTGAACTCCATCACAATACGCCCGGGACACTATTCATTTGTTTTCCTTTACTGAGTTGGTTCCTTGCCTTTCTAACTATAGACGATAGAAAGGAGGTAGGCTGTGTCTCGTAAAAGGTCGCTCAAAGCAGAAGCCCCTTTCCTCTCCATTGTTGTGAATGATGAGCGACGTTCAAAGCAACGTATAGACCGACACGCGGGCTTGACGTCACGGAGCTGCGGCGACGCTGCGATCGCGCCGGAGACGGGTGGTGTGGGCAAGGGCGCGCGTTTTGTATGGGCGTCATAGCGCAGCATGCCGCGAAGCTGCGTCGCCGTTATTTGGACCGAAAGGTACAAAAAAAGTAGCGGAGTAAGTTTCCACAAGTTCCCGGCAGACTCTGAAAGGCACAGAAGGTGGATAATATTCGTGGATCGAAAAGAATGGTCGCCTCGCGCGAATGACCGTTTGTGCGGCAAGCACTTTCTTGAAGGCAAGTGCGCCCTCCATTTCAATCTCCGTCCCGAGACCCGCTTATGTGTAAGGAAACCGTCGTCTGATCGAGACCACCCGGATTTTGTTCCTACGGTGTTCGCGCACAAAGCACCGGCCAAGCGCTGGTCGGCGGTTCGCTACGCCCGTGCATGCTACTAAGCAGAAGGGGATCGGCGACAAAATGGCAGTGTTGTAAGCGTTACCGAAAAAAAGTAACGAAATACTTTACTCGTTACTTGCAAATAAAAGGTACGCGTTACCGAGCTATGTAACCTTAAAATAAAAAGAACGCGTTACCGCTACCGATAAAAAGTACCGCACATTACTTCTGCGTTACTTTTTAAATTATGATTTAACACGTTTTACTGTTTTGACGATACAATTATGCATAAGCTTATATATCAAGAAACATTATGTTGATGCAGAAACTGAAAATAATTACTTTATATCTTTTTACGGTTTCACGTAATTACTCACAAGAAAAACACACAGAAAAACGCAGAAAACTCAGAAATTTACATGGCTTGACGCCTAAAAACACGGAAAAATTTTGTGTAATTTCTTGAAGGCTTGGGAAGTAGTAACGAGTAACATAACTACGTTACTTGAAATAGTAACGTAAATACGTTACTCGTTTCTGTGTCGAAAAAGTAACGAGTAGGTTACTACGCTAATGAAAAAAGGTAACGCGTTCCTGGTAACGCCGTTACTTGTAACGGGTTACCGCCAAGACTGTAGAACGGACGAAGTGTTACTGCTTCTCATGCCTTGTGGTCATGGGGGTAGGAAAAATATCACACCTTGACTTGAAGACGCTGTGTGTATATAATCAATTAATAAATACACTTCCGCAGACCCACAGTCTGCTGATCCCGCCGGCATGGGCGGAAACCAACTCGAAGTAATCGGATAGGCCTCGAGAGACTTGCACGTCTGCACCGTGTCCGCCGTGAACTGGCTTGGCGAAAACAAACAAAAAAAACGACGGCGCGAGCCATCGATTTCGGTGGCAGCAACTCCACGTCGGAAGTCCAGCAGGCCTTGTCTGCGGCGTACGGATCCTCGAAGGCAACGCCGTCCACGCACAGTTTGTTTCGATACCACTGCCGTTCAGGCTCCAGTAGCGACCTCAAATAGTCGGGCATAGCATGCGACATACGTTGTCAGGAAATACGACGCACAAATAAAGCTAGAAGCGTCCCTACAGCGTCACCAACGAGCGCACGCCACACAACGCAATGGCGAAAACACGGAGAGCTGGGCCGCTTTTGCCCACATAGCTTCCGCGCATGCGCGGCCTTCCGGCCGTGTTGGTAAACAGAGCCGCTCCGAGAAGGGAAGTACAGGGTCCGATAGAGAAAAGGAAACCTTGGTTTTCGGCTTCCATAAGTGCACTACTCATCTCATAAAGCTTAAACTCCTTGAGAATGTGACGCTTGCCAAGGTGATAGAATGCGAAAGTTTCAAAACACGACTGGGACCAAACAAATAAAGGCGAAAAACTATTTTTTTTATGAGCAAACGTCCAACATAATACTCGTGACTCGTGAGACTAAGAAATAACTTTTTTGGCGACTATAGCATTTACTTCAATGAAACAATCTTATCAATAAGAAAGACAATCTTGTTTTATTTCTTGCTGACAAGTTGTTTTGCTGAAATAAATTATACAGGCGCCCACAACCCAATGCATTGATTTCACGAATATTAGGCTTAGATGGACGGCTCAATTATAAATTTCCTTTTTTTGGTTTTACCATCTCAACCTGGTAACCGTCCTCTTCTCAAACTTTCGCATTCTATCACTCCTGAAAACGCGCCATTCACATGTAGTTGCAGCTTGCTGCGATGCGTAGTATATTATGGCGTGTCGCAAAACAAAGTTTCATTTTCTCTAATAGACCATGTGCAAGGCGTACGTACCCCCCCTTCCCCACCCCCCCCCCCCCCCCCAAAAAAAAAAATAAAATTAAAAATACAGTTTTCTTTTCCGCAAAAGTTAGATATGCATCGCCGGACCCTCATTCTCCGCCCAAATGTAGCACTAGGGGTCCAAATCATAGGCGAAAGTTTCAGCACGAACGAATATCTTATACAAAGGTTACAAATATTTTCGGAAAATTTTCAATGAGAAAATGGGGCCCATTTTCGCCCGTTTTCGGTTTCTGGCCTCATGAGCTCCATGTATTCAAGAGCTCCATAGACCTCCATTTTCCCCCACTGAAAGTTTCGGAAAACCACTTATAACTTTTTGAATAAGGCAACAGTTAGTGTTGAACCTTTGGCATCTGTATTAGACCTCAAGCGTTACATTGGGTAGAGATTGAGCGTTCGGCGATGCGTAGTTTATATTTATGGTAACAAAAAAAAATGTTTGTTTGCTTTTTTTGGGAAGTTGGGGGGGGGGGGGGGGGGGGGGCGGAGCATTTTGTAGATTGGCATGTCGTACCATGCATTGAAGCCAGAACTCCTGTAGATCTGCCTGGCACATTTGATGGACGGCCCTATGTTGTCCGACTGCAAGGCTGTAAGAACGAGACGTAAGAAACAAAGAGAAAACCATTATACTCTGTCAAATATACAACGCTTCGACAAATGGTTTTTGGACTGCGATTTACTCACCCGAGCAGGATACCTTGCACAGGTTGTGTCTTCCAGGACTGCACCAATAGCCGTTGTTTATCTGCGCAACGCCATTCGTTTTCCTAAAGTGTCCACTCTTTAATACGAAGCTTGCGTAAATGAGCCCGAGTGTTACGATGTTAGTAAAGCCCGAGTCCCACTAGAGTGATACACGGAAACAAACGACAGCGACAAGCCTCAAACACACGCATCATGCTCGGGATTGTACCTCTGACAGGCGTTTTGTCGTTGGGTGCTCGTGAAGTTAGAAACGAGTGATTGCAAACCTGCCACAGATATTCTCGTGTGCATGACGCTCGCCAAATCGCGAAAGACTGGTTTGAGGCTTGCCGCTGTCGTTCATTTCTGTTTGTCGCTCTAGTGGGACTCAGTCGTAAGCAAACGCATTTTAAAAGTGAGCTTAAAAAGGAACCCCCCCCCCCCCCTTTAGGAAGCATTAAAAGGACACTGACAGCCCCCCTAATGTTTTAATCTTTTGCCAGGCGATTTATTATGGTGTCAGAAGACTGCCCAATCAATATTTTTCTACAGCGTCACACATATTTTTAATAAAGTAAAAAAAAAAGAGGCAACTGCTCAAAACCGACATCGAAACTGGACTGGTAAGGAAGAAGAAATATAGAGGAGAGAGTTCGCAGGAGTTACGTGGCTGTGCAACTTTTTTTATTTTTTTCCAATCAACGTATTTGCAGTTTTTAAGAAGTCACAAAAAATCGGTATCTTATTTTTCCTATTTTTAATATTGTGTGGCGGCCTTCGATGACCCACGACTTCGATTATATTTGGTGATTGTGTCTAAACCATGGAAAACGGCACGTGACCACGGAGAAGAGAGTGAGCACGACTCGAACCGGCCAGTTCTCGATCGGCAGTTTTTCGGGCGGAAAGAAAACAAATTTCGAGTCGCGAATTGTTTTTTGGGAAGTTGGACTCTCATATGCCATGTACAAATGAAAACGTTGGCGAGCCTAAATACCCTGTCAGTGTCCCTTTAAACCGTGGTATCGCTGTTCAAACGTCACACTCAAGACACGGCGTTTGCTGCGCGGATAAGAAAGCAGAACTATCTGCAGACACGCCTCAAGATTCATGTTCTAAGCATGTTTGCTTTACACATGCTTAGGACATGTTTGCAGACAGGCCTTGTTCGACCAATATGACGGGACCGCCATACAAGAAAGAAGCACGCCTCAAACGATGGCTGTCTTTTCTGTGATATATTAGCAAAGCGACCACGGTTTTAGGGTGGCAGACGACTCTCGCTAAGACATTGAGCTCCTTCTAAGCATGGTATACGTTGGCTGCTATACACTGGCTATCCTCAGGGACAACTTTTTTCTGGCGATGAAGCCAAAGCTTTATATGGGTACCTGTGTACAGAGCTGTGCAGGCGCGGTCTTCACTTCTAAAACGCAAGAAAAAAAACACGATAAAACTTTCAACCTTTCCACTCAGGTGAAGAAGAAAGACCAGCGAACCTGTACTATGGTGGGAATGAAGTAATGGCCGGCCGCAAGTCGGCAAGCCAGAGTGGAAAGTCTGGAAAGATTGCTGCTATCTATGAGCGACGGCGGCAAGCAGACAACCGGCAATCCGGTTGTCTGGTTGCCATCATCGCTCATAGATGGCGGTAGCTGTCCAGAGTTCTGTGCCACCATTTGTTTGCCGACGGACACGATTTCAGGGGTAATTGCCACCGTACGACTGCACACGAGTACTGCGCCAGAGTTCGGCGAAAACCCTGACGCTCGAGCTCGGGCACGGTGAACGCGACAGTGGTACATGTCGCAGAGTATTTTTCACTGAAAACAGAGTTCGTGCTGTATCATTTAAATATCAGTTGCTTTTATTTTTCACTCAAAACAGAGTTGGTGCTATTTTTCACTCAAAACAGAGTTGGTGCTATTTTTTACTCAAAACGGAGTTGGTACTATTTTTCTCTCAAAACGGACATGGTGCTATTTTTCACTCAAATATAGTTGACAAATCTGCATTGTGTGTTATGTTTGCGTTGTGCGCTTAGTATCTCAGTTTGTGCTACCACCTGGGTGGGGTACTCCCCTGCTGCAGCTTTCTAGGCACGACCGGAATCCTCCTGGTATGAGTAATAGGCTAACTTGAAAAATTAGCGCAACTTACCTGAAAAATGCCGAAGTCGGTGCTTCCATTTTTGTTCCTGTTTGTGGCCCTCGAGTTCAAGCTACTTTCAGCTTGAGCCAGGCAGATCCCTGTCGTATGACGTAAAAAAAAAAGTAATATACATACACATATATATATATATATATATAGAGAGAGAGAGAGAGAGGAGGCACGTAGCCAGGATTTTGTTTCAGGGGGGGGGCCCGTCCATGACAAAATGCTATATGAGTGGGAGGGGAGAGAGGAGGCCCCAGCAAAATGGAAGATTTCGGGGGGGGGGGGGGGGGGGGGGCATGGGCCTCCCTTCTGGCTACGTGCCTGAGAGAGAGAGAGAAAGAGACGAGAAAAGGTTTTGAATTTTAAAAAGAGGATTATAAATAAAATTAGCCAATCCGTCAAGAAAAAAACACACAAAGTTTTTTTTTTTACTTTTGTCATTCTAGAATACGTAACGCACGCTGTTTGCAAAATCCTCAAAGCATACGCATTTTTTTTTTTTTGCCATCTGTGTTTATAAGACAATTTAGGACATATAGTTCACGCCATCAATGCTTCGCCTTATCGCTGCAAGGGCCGACCTCAAACTGCCTCCAGGCCAAGTGGAAACCAGACAACGTAAAACACATTTTAACGGAAGTACACTTCCAGTCCAGAAGCGGTTCGCTATAATCGTATTTTGACATAACAGGCGGATCTCCCGGCAAGCAGCAAAAACAGACTATAATAAGTTTGGCGTTTAAAGCTCGTCGCACCATTGCTGCTATAAGCTGCCTGTCGCGCTTATAATGTCACACCTATTTTATAGCTTGTCCTGTCGTGTCTACTAGCCATTACAAAAGGCCACCACTATAGAGTTCTCTTAGAGCGTTTCCGACATCCCGCAACATTCTTCGCAACATGCTGCAGGATCCGGAACCCTACAGAAAAGGCTAGCGCCACGCATCCGCAGTCGGCGTCATCGTTGTGAAGAACGGAGGAGGAAGCACTGTGTACAAAAACTCCCTATTGTCTGGCCAATTTCGGGGTCACTGGAACGCCATAGCAGAACAAGCGGTAAAGCAGAAGTGACGTACGATCGACGTAATGTCTGCGCCTACAAGTAACGGCTATGTAAACGCTAAAGTTACTTTAGTAAGTGTTTGAGAAAAAGGCGCCTTTCACTACAAACGGCCGTCCCGCACCAACAGTTGTCGGCACGTTCTAAACTATCGGACTTACAGTCAGGAATCTGCGGTTTGGGAACGCCGTCCCTCACCAGCGCAGAAGCCAGTTCGCACCTGGTGAACTTCTTGGCAGCGGACGCTTCGAGAAGCGCAAACACCAGCAGCGCCAGGCGAACGCGCATCGTGATGGACGAAAGACTGAAACAAGCAACGAACCCAATATCTTCTAGATAGAAATCGTACAACCCGTTGCGATTTATATTTTTATTCGAGTCCCCCGGTTTTCCTGTTTGCTCTCAGAGTCCGATTCTTGCATGCCACGTTGTCAGCGGAAAGCCCCTCCCCCCCCCCCCCCCCTTCCCAAACACATACACACAGATACATACACACTTTGACCCGGTCTGCGGACGCTTATCGGTCCTGTTTGGCGGTATACGTACCCCGCATCCTCGTTTACCGGTGAACGCGTCAGATATTTCCGCATCCTCCGGTAAACTGACAGCATCGGTCGCCGGTCGGAGACAAAGTTCGCGCTGGGGTGGGTGTCCAGGTTTTTCCCATTGCTAAATGAGTCGCCGTGAGAGAAAGGCGAATGTACAAATAAATAACGATGGGGGCAAGGACCCCTTCCTGTGTAACTGCTTCGCGTACTACGCGATTACGGGTGCAAAAGGCATCCGTTATTTTGGTTGCTCTGTGTTTGCATTTCACGCGGACTTGGGTTTTCCCTGTTGGCTTATGCTCCCCGGGTGAAACCTTATTCTGTAAATATCCGTGTCGTATATCTGCCTTTTTTTTTTATATGCTTGGTTCTTCATTTTGTCGGGAGAAATATTGACAATCGTATGACAAATTATAAAGGTGTCGTTGTTGTTTTGCCTAGTTTTTAATTGTTCATGTTTTATTAGAGCTTCTACACGCGCTTTCTCTCTATATATACATATACACTTTTTTTGTCTTTTTTTTCCAAAAAATATAATGCATTTCAGTACTTTTATATTTTTACTTTACCGATAAATAGGAGAATAGATAGTAGTCGGAGTGCATCAGGCGGTGAAAAGCATCGAGAAAAAAAATTATTACGCTAGCTTCATCGTGCTGACAGAGACATGGTAGCAGAGAACACGTTGTGAATGGGCTGGTCACATGTCATGCTCGGGTGACATCACACGCCGTGACGGTACCACGTGACGTCACAGTCTTTCGCGCCGGTTCTTTATTATGACGGTCTTCCGATAGAATTCGGCCGATTATAAAACACATCCCGCGTTAGAACTTCACGCGTACTGTTACAGTGCGACTTGCCGTTCCACGGTTGTAACACAAACATTTTGGCGTCGCGAAAAAACAAAAACGTTTGAGTCGGTGCGTGCATCCTAACACCCGCTACACTAACTTCCCTCTGCGAGTGACGCCGCAGAATTCTCACATATCTAAAGTCCTACTTCCCATAAGATGGAAAAAAGCGTGACCATTGCTTTTACCGCCGCTTTCTCAAGTCGCAATTACTCGAACGAGCCTTTGTTGACGGCCGTTTTATTCGTAGATGTACGCAAGAAGAAAGGCGCGCTTTCGTACGTTTTCTATATATCCGCAGTCTCACTGCCAATACATCGCACAAAAAACAGTCTGCAGACACTTTTAGGCGCATTTCTTCCCTGTATCTATTTATCTATTTATCTGTACTGCGCGTCGATAGTGTTTATTCGAAAATTTAGATTACTCCGGTTTACAACAGAGATTTAAACAACGTATTTACAGTTTAGACATGGCAGCTAGGGCTCTTGAAGGCTGGTGTCGTGCCGACCAACGGTTCCAACTGGGCTCTGCTCGCGCCGGTAGACTTTTCTTCCTCTTCTCTTCTTAGCACATGCTCATTGTTCTCTTCCTTGTGAGGTGTGTATAGGGAGTATGCACTGGAGGCCATAGCTGTGTGCGCGAATGCTGAGCGCGTGTTGATGGCGAGCTTCCACTGTTCTTTCGCAACGTGCATTCCGCACCATCAAGAGTGCTGGTCTTAGCAGCCTATTGATGTGAGCTCGTTCTGAGCATGCGCTCTAAACAGCACCCACAAATATGGCGTCCAGTGAATACTCCCTATACTCCGTTTCACCTTCTGTTGTACCGCAGTGAAGGCTAGAAGCGCGAACTCATATCGTTGGCAGCTGCCCTTGGTGCACGAGAGCTTGTGCCGCCGAGATGTGCCCTACAGTAAGGAGCTCGCGCTTGTATCCTTTCGTGCGGTACAACACAAGGTGAAGCAGAGTATAGTTGGGCACGTATCCACATTTAGCAAGAAATGTCCTCAATATTTAATATCTTCCCCACCGAATGAGCATTGCTCATTCGTTATGAGCTTCCAGTTGATGTAACAGTTGAATGGAACGTCTAATGGTTGTTCCTCCTGACAAACGGACCAAGCAGGATCGGACGTGGCCGTCTCGTCCCGGGAACACTTGCACAACGCGGCCAGTTTTCCAGGTTTGTCGCGGATGGAAGTCGTCGTGCAGTAGCACTAAGTCATTCACCCGTAAAGTACTCGAGGCTGCCGGTCAGCTGTGATGAAATGACCTTAATGTGTAGAGGTATTCTTGGCGGCAGCGCTTCCATAGTGTGGTCGATAGCGTCTCACGGTACTTCCAACGGCGAGTTAAATCTTTGGCTGATGACAACGCAGGCTGTCCTCCTCGAGTTGGCAAGGAAGTCAGTCATTTAACGACAAAGAAATGTGCGGGTGTCAATGGTTCTGGTTCGTCCGGGTGCGAGGAGATGGAGGTCAAAGGTCGAGAATTGATCACAGCCTCTATCTCCGTCAATATGGTGCTCAGCTCTTCAAAGGTTACGTAACTGCACCCCCAGAACCTTTTTCAGAAGGGTCTTAACTGATCGAACCTATCGCTCCCAAAACCCGCCCCACCAAGCCGCTCGTAGAGCGATGAATTTCCAGTTGATGCCTTGACTAGACAGGTAATTGAGTGGCTCGTGTTCTTTTTTTTTTTTTTATATTTTTCTGAATTCAGCCGACGCTCGGTGGAAAGTTAGGGTATTGACAGAGTAGATCGTGCGGCAGGGTCCGCGCCGGGCCAGAAAGCCACGAAATGCCAAAATGAAACTACCTGTAGACGAGTCGCTCACCACCTCTAGATGTATTGCTCTAGTGACTGTGCAGGTCAGTGGCAGAATGTATGATTTCTTTTTATCTTGCCTTCGTCTTTATTGAGGACAGGTGCGGCGAAGTCGAGTACCGTGACCGCAAAAGGGCCCGCCTCCAACACTCGTTCTCGTGGCAGCAGCGCGACTGGTTCGGTCGCACTCTTGCTGATCATCCTTCTGCAGAAAAGACCACGGCTCAAGGCCTTTTTAACCACTTGTCGGGCTCGTAAATCCAAAACGTCTCGCGCAGCTGAGTTAGAGTGTCCATGCACCCTGCATGTAGCAGCCGTCGATGTCTGCTAAAGATCAGCAGTTTCACAAAGTGGTGCATCGAAACCAAATTGACAGGATGTACCGTCTCATAACCGAGGTCTGAATGTTGTAGGGGGTCCTCTCGGTCGTAGCAACCCTCTGCCAGCTATAAATACATTCAGAGTGCGCAGATCTGACGAGCCACTGCACTGTTCGCCTCGTTCTAGTTGGTTTAGTTCACCCTTAAAGGCTTCCCTTTGAACTTGACAGAGCAACCTAAGACGGGCCTCCCCTATGTCTTCAGTATTGAGTGGACCCTGCCTGGATATTCTCTTTGGTGTGTCTACAATTATTGACAAAACGTAGCACCCGAGCAGTGACTCGTTGTAGGCAATTCAGCTCCCCAAACTTTCCGATATTTACCACAGGCATACAGGAGCTCGTAGCAGTATGGCTCACCGTTAGTTCTGAGGTCCTTCTTTCTTCCTTGGCTGCAGTATCTTGGGTACCAGTGGGCATAGTAGGCCAACATGTGTTGTGACTCTGCCAGCCACTTTGGTCCTTTCCACCATAGGTAACACTTCTGTAGACAATCCGGAGGGACACCCCGGGTTAGTAATTCCGCCGGGTTCTCAGCTCCAGAACAGTGTCTCCAGTTGCTGGGTTTTGTCCTCTGTTGAATCTCCATAACTCGGTTTGCCACGAATGGTTTCCACTGAGTAGCCAGGCCCTTTACCCAGTGTAGAGCAATCATAGAGTATGTCCAAAGCGTCACTTCTGAGAGATCTGACTTAAGAACTTCCTTAAGTAGGCACATAGTCGAGCTCCTAGTAACGCTCCCATCAGTTCCAGTCTCGCTAGAGTCAAGGTCTTTACTGGCGCAACGCGCGTCTTGGCCATAACGAGGCTCACTGTCGTCTGGTTATCACTGTCACTACGCAAATACGCGACTGTCCCATAGGCCTGGGGGCTAGCGTTCGTGAAGACATGCAGCACAGTTCGACCGCTGTATGCAGCATAGTGACGGGGAATCTAAATGTCCTCGAGATGATGCAGAGCCCTTATCCAGTTACTCCATCTCAGATTTACGCCTGGAGGTAGCGGAGTGTCCCATTCTAGCCCAAATGCCCAAAGTCCTTGAAATAACATCTTGGCTGTTATCGTCACTATGCTGAGGAGGCCGAGGGGGTGGAAAATTCTCGCTGATGCTTGCAGTAATAAGCGTTTTGTGTCATGGTTGATTGTCAGAAGCTCCAACGTGTTTTCTGAAGAGTACTTCAGCTCGTCCCTCTCTCTATTCCACTCAAGTCCCAAAACCCGCGTCACACCTGACCTCGGTGTGGAAGTATCACAGGAGAGGTTTCCAACCCCATCTTTGTCAAATTGTTGTCGCAATGACTCGCTGTTGGAACTCCACTTCCTCAGCTTCATTCCTGCTGAGCTCAATTTTTGCTGGGCTTCCCTGCAAAAGTATGTTGCTTCTTCCAGCGTTTCAGTGCCAGCAATCAAGTCGTTCACGTAAAGGCAATCATCCAGTACTTTTGCAATCTCAGAAAAGTCTTCTGAGACGTTGGCAAGGTGGTGTTTGATAGTCGCTGCCAGCATGAAAGGGCTGCTCGTTGCACCAAAAGGGACGCGCGTCATGCGCCATGCTTCAGTCTCCGAACTTGTGGGGTCTTCTGTAGGGAAACGTGCGTACCACAAAAAGCGAAGGGCATCACGATCCTCCTGCTTGATAAGAATCTGTAAGAAGGCCTTCTCAATATCTGGGGTGAAGGCAATCGCATGACGTCGGAAGTTGATGATCAGCTGTAACATGTCCGGAATGAGGCTTGGTCCCGTAGACAAGGCATCGTTGAGGGACAGACAGCCCGATGCCTTTACCGACGCGTCAAACACGATGCGGACCTTAGCCGTAGAACTGTCAAGTCTAAAAACAGCACGATGAGGCATGTAGTAAATTCGTTTCCAAGCGGTGTAGACCTCGCCTTCTGGCACTCTTTCAGCAAAACTTTCTTTCAGGTAGCTACGGATCGCTGAGTCGTACTGCATCAGTCTTTTGGTGTCGCTTCTTAAACGCCGAACCAACTTTTCCAGATGCTGTAGTTCAACGGCTTTGTTGTTCTCTAGGGGTCGATTTAGGGGCTTTCACGGGAGGTTTGCCTCAGAACAGCCCATGACCAAAGTTAAGGAGGAATTGAAATCTTCTCTCACTTGTTCTTCCTTTTTTCCGCGCGGAGAGTCGTTCACGGATATTCCGAGGCTTTCCAACTCCCAGAAGGCTCGAAGTTCGTTTGAGAGGCTCAAGGTCGGTATTGCGACGCCGGTGTTCAGGACGGCCACAGTAGTGCAGGACAGCACAGAAGAAACCTGGGGAACTGGGCCCTGCAGTGTTAAGCCAAAGTCCGTCTTCAGCTCGACCAAGGATCCTTGTATCTTGCGGACTTCCCCGCTCGCCACATTCCAATAGTGATCTGCCCTCACTAGGATTTCAATGCTCCGCGTGGAATTAAGGAAGGCTGAAAGGGTTACATCGGCTAATTCAAGCTCTCCCACGCCAGCAAGATCAACCACGTTGTTGGGAAGGACCAACTGGTCAGAACAGATGTTTTCTATTTCAAGGGCTGTATTGGCTTCGCAACCACAGTCGCACTAGCCGACGTTTCCTCGTAGTTCCACCGGCTGTTCTGCCAAACGAATAGATGGTCACTTCCTCCTCGCCGATCACTTCTAACCTCAGCTCTCGTGAGAGCCGCTCAGTGACGAATTAACGGTGGCTGCCTCCATCAAACAGACAGCGAGCAAGACGCTTCCAGTCTTGTCCGTCTAGCTATACTTGAGCCGTTTGTTACATTACGGCGTTCTTGTTGATGGCATTCAAAGGCGCCACGGAGTGGAGCTTGGTAGCGCCAGTGGCTCCTTGCCGAGACGGAGGTGGCGTACCACAAAGTGAAGTATGGCGCCGACCACATTTTGCACAGTGAAGGAACCGATTTCGACATTTTTTTGGGGGTGTGTCCTTGCTTAGCACTTCTGTAACACCTTCCTTCGATCCTTAGCCGTCTTCTCTTTTCTTCGATCGGAATCGCAGAGTTACATTGCGGCGCTTCATGTAATTCGGAGGAACAAAGAGGGCACCCGTCGCTTGAGGGCTTGGCACCAACTGCGAGGGAAGCAGCAGGCCCCTATCCTCGGAGGTTGTCGCTTGATCGATCTTTGTCGCTGTGTATTTTCAGAGGTTGCGGTTGGTTCCGTGTACCGCCGTCGTATACATTCTCTCTGATATCCAGCTCTACACGCATTGACCGCAGGACAGCCTCAAGATTTGAGCTTCCCGGTGTCTCATTACTAGTGCTCTGACTCTTGTAAAAGTCCACGGCCCAGTCAGCAGGCAGGACGCAGAACAACGCAGCGCACAGCAACCCCCGTAGCTATCAGAGTCGATGCCTAAGGTCCTCAACCAAGGGATGTTGCGATGAACGTGATCGTGTAGCCGACAGAAGGCTCCGACGTCACTCAGCGCCTTCACTTTTGGCAGGTTCAGCCGCTGCGTGAGGTGTTCTTGAACAAGGACGACTTTCTTGCCGAATCTCTCCTTCAGAAGCTCCACGGCATAAGCGTAGCTGTTCTCCGTTGCTTGAATGCCGCTTACCGGCGCCGCCGCCTTGCCCGTCAGCACCGTCCGCAGGTATAGAAACTTCTCCACGCCGGAGAGCTCGATGTTGTCGTGGATCGCCTGTCGGAACTGCGCCCAGAAGGGAAGCCAATTCAACTTCTCTCCGTCAAACCGTTGGAGTTCGAGCTTTGGAAGTTTAAGCTGTCCAGCTGGGTTCTGGGTTTGAGTGGTCGATCGTTCTGTGGTCTCGGCGACCGTGCTTTCAATAGATGACGATGTCCTTGCCTCTAGGCGTCGAATACGTGTTCGCATTCGGGTGATGACACTTTGTGTCTCCCTGACGGCCCTGTATTCTTCGGCGAGGTTCTCGTTCTTTACGTGGACCTCGATAAGCGCTTCTTGCTCTTTGAGTTCACTTGCCAGGGCATCCAGCTCGTCCGTTATTTCTGCGAAGCGTTCTTCGTGATGAGGCCTGTAGTCCTCAATTGACACCGCCGCTTGGATCTCCTCACTTAGACGTTCAATTTCGGCTCGCGTCACCAACCTTTTCGTCCGGAGCCGCTCCATGTTCGATGTTCGCTGATCTCTTATTGTCGATAAAGTCCCGGGTTTCGGCACCAAAATATTCGATCATTTAGATTACTCCGGTTTACAAAAGAAATTTATACAATGTATTTACAGTTTAGACATGGGGAGGGCTCTTGAAGGTTGGTGTCGTACCGACCAACGGTTCCAATTAGGCTCTGCTCGCGCCGGAAGCATTTTCTTCCTCTTCTTTCCTTAGCAAATGCTTCTTGGTCTTTTTTTTTGTGAGGTGTGTATATTGGGCACGTATCCACATTTAGCAAGAGATGTCCTCAATATTTAATAGTGTTATCGCAAACGATAAATCGTTGAAATTTGTGTGTGTGTGTGTTCTTCTCTTAAAATTAGATGGCAAACGGCGATAAATCTTGAAGCTAGTTAATACCTTTCCGAAAAAAGATGTGAAAAACAAAATCTCCAAATATTTGGTGTTCGCGCTAACGGTGCGGCGCAGTGTAAGTACTGTTCATTTACGTTTCCAGTAGAAGAAATATCTGCGACTTACGAAACGCAACCGGCGACCGACGAAGCCCACGAAGACAGGCTCCAATAACGCCATCTGCGCACAAACCCGAAGCACGACGATTCGCTCGCTCACGCCCCTAGTCCGCGTCTTCGTGCTGTACAGTTTCCTACGCTTGTGAATCGAAACACATTTCGGGTCACTGCGATCTGTAGAGTGTATATAGTGTTTGGCTATCGGCGGGCTAAACAAAAAAGTAAACGCGCCCTGTCCTGTTTTTTTTTTTTCAATGAGCTTAAAATGTTTGTGCGTCAAAGTTTCTCGCAGAGAACTCGGAGAGCAAATCAATGTGATCTATACTTCGTTTCAGCTTAGTCGCTATACGAGGTAAAAAGACCAATCTAGCAGCGTCGAAAGTGCAAGTCACTCTGTCTTTTCCGTTAATGATTCGTTCAGCGATGATAGAACACGTACAGAAACATGACAAACACCATCATGGTGCTTTTTTGACGCCATCTTATGGTCCCGTCAGCTCGTAGCGTGGACTGCGTCTGCACTTAAGCGAAACGAAGTATATACGCACGGGGCTCGAATTTCGTGGCCCAAAATATGGTTAGACGCTATAAAGTGAAGTTTGCGATGTCATCATCTATATGTGCCTAGAACGCGTGTCTAGAGCGCAGGTGTCGCCGTCGTCGCGGCGTCCCAACTCGTAACTATCGAATTTCCCATGAAGTGCGGAGCTGTATAGAGCGACCTAGAGCAGGACAGGTGTCTACCGTATTCACCTTCGCTACTGTGCCACCGCTAAGATCGCGGCCGCCAACAGCGTAACACAACTGCGACATCATCACGCAAAAATCGAGGGATCAGAAATGAGAGCGCGGTAAATACTACACTAGTTGAATATGCATTCCAAGAACTACGATCACGACTTTGCACGTTCTTACGTCATGACGAGTGCCACTATCATTTTCAGTTTGGTTGGGCGAATATAGGGATTCGGATCAAATAGTCAGTGTTGCGTAAAATACATCTAAAACGTGCGTGAAGTGAAGTACAGAGTAAATGAGAGGTTATATACTTTAAGTAAAGGAGTAAGTACACCGGGTTCAATGTACTTAAAATAAAGTACTATAAATACACTGTACAATGCCCCCCCCCCCCCCCCCCCCCCAAAAAAAAAAAAAAATTACAGGATTTTTTGTTAGTGCAAAAATAAACTACGCATTACCGAACGTTTATTCTCAGCCCAAAGGTAACGCTAGGGGTCCGTACCAGATGCCAAAATCTGAGCCCGAACCGATATTTTATTTATGAGTTATAAGTGATTTTCTAAAAATTTCAGTGGGAGAATGGTGGCCGGCGGAGCTCTCGAAGACATGGAGCTCCACGCGCCAGAAACTAAAAACGGTCGAAAATGGACCCCATTTTCTCTCTGTGTACTTTCAAAGTGAAGTACTTTTTAACACTATCTTTTGTGATGTTTTATTTGAAGTAAAGTACTATAAATATAATTTGCCTTTAAAGTAAAGTACGAGCATTTTTTACACGATCTTTCAGGATGTCCTTCCATGGCTCTATGCAGCGTTTGTTTTTTAACTGGTGTGGATTGCTCGAGTGGTAATCGAGGGTGCATCCGTTATTTTCGGAAATGGCGGCGAATATTAGATGAAGTCAAATGACTTGATAGTTGACAAGGCATAATTTTGTGATACAAATTTAACAAGACCAACCTTGGGGACTGTACTTCGAAGTCGGGAATTGTACTTTCCTCGGAAAGTACCAAAAAAAACAGTATTAACACATACTTAGAGGATGTACTCCAAGTAAAGTACAGGTATTCTGGACCTTCTTCCTAATGCTCGGAAAAGTGCTGCATTATTCATAGCCTCCACATTACAAGCAAAAGCCACGACAACCGGTTCTCTTAACAGTGTTAAAGTGGGAAGGCACTATTCAATTGGAACTAGAGGTATGCGAATAATAGTTCGAATCGAATAGCGCAGTTTCATCATCCCTAAACTCATCACTGTTAAGAAAATCGGTAGTCGTGGCTTTCCCTTACACTGCGAATGTGACGAATGACGAAACAGAATTCGGATTGAGCCACTATTCGCACATACGTAATTGGAGCCACTATTCGCACGCCCCCAGCGTTTAGGCCTAAACATTTTTTCGACCTTTTCGTTCTCCGATATCCGTCCGTAGATCGCAGCATTGTCTCTCCAAGTAATCTGCCGCAAAGTAGGCGCGCGCGGCGATTTTCGGGACATACCTCGGTGCAAGATTACGAAAGACAACCTCGCTGTACAGTCGCGACAATATTGCGCTTGCTCTCTCGTATCCGTCGTTCATCGTGATCCGTGAGTAATATTCTATAGTTTTCAGAAGGGGATATTTGGCGTATCTCTTCTTAGATTTATCTAGTATACTAACAATACCGATCACAGCGAGGAAAACAAACTTCGGATCGAGACGGAGATCGTCAACCTAGACGTCGAAGAGTCACTGCTGAGCTGGTGGCACGGCGTATCGCCAACGAAACCCTAACCATTTATGACGGAATGAGCCGTATCTACATCGGTGGCAGCGTCTAATACAGTGACTCCCTGAATTCAGCATCCGCCGATCTTGCAGCAATTTGGCTTGTACGATTCACTTGGTAAGGGGAAATATACCGTGAGTTGCCATGTTCAGCGGCTCTAAAGAGAGCCCTAAACCCCATGTCACACTGCTAATACATCATGCAAAGTAGAATTCCCAACAATGTCCGAGTCGTGTATTTCTTTTTTTTTTTTTTTTTGTGATCTTGTTAAATTGGTTACACAAAAAAAAAAAAATTTTGCAGACATGTTCTAAGCACATAAATGTGTGAAGAAAACATGGCTCGAGCATGATTGAGGCGTGTCCGCACCTGTTGCCAGCATAGCCAAGAGTGCCGGATTCAAAGCTGCACTTTGCGAATATTTTTATGGATTTTGGTTGTCAGTGTTTTGTTTTAACAATGTTCTGTTTTTGGATTTTTATGCTTACCTGCCTAATTACTGTTTGTCTTTGTGTGCAATTAGATGTGTGTGACCACTCCCCTCTATAATGCCTTCGGGCCCTGAGGGAATGAATAAATAAATAAATTAATTAATTCTGTCATCACGTCTGTGGCGAACATCGATCTTTTGCATGGTGTATGAGAGAAAGTGGCACCTCTTGCAAAAGTTGCTTCCCATAACTGCAAACGGACAGCGACCATCGTGAGAATCTCCGTTCATTTCCTACCAGTGGGCGCCCTCCCACATTGGCATATGTGGGAAGAGGCCCATGGTGACATTTCAGAGACGGTGTTTTGTCGCCTAAGGGAAAAAAAGAAAAAGCGCGACAAATCAGGAGGCAAATTGAAAGAACAAAGACACAGTGCCGTGTATGTGTGTCCTTTCGCGCTTTTCTTTTTTTTTTTTTCAATTAAGGGAAGCTGAAGCAGTTTGGAATTTCAGGAAACACACTTAAATCGTCTTCAATTGACCTCCAGGATTTCGAATATCGAAATTATATAGATACATATATGTCTTTTTATTTTTTTATTTGGTGCACGGAGGCTGCAGAAAGTCATTTTCGAAATACCACTGAAGGCCCTCCTTCCCGGAGGACGTCACAAAAGGAGTTGCGATAGACGCTGAAGTGGCGCTCTCGCGCAGCTTCAGCGTCTATCGAAGCTGTGCACACGCACTCTTGTTATTTTTTTAAAAGGGCAGAAAAAGACGTCACGACTGGTGCCAGTGCGGTGGAATATACCTGCCAAGCTTGCGATCGCACGCGCGTTTCTCGAACGACACGCGCTTGGCGGCCGAAAGATCCTCTTATGACGTAACCAAACTGGTCGGAGGTTTTTCGTGTTTTCAAGCGTTTAGTTGCATCTTCGGGGTAAGCGAACGTGATATTGTCACGGATGGAAAAGAGCTCGACAAATGTAAACTGAAAATAAAGGTTTAGTCGGCGAACTTATGCCAAACAAAATAAAGAACGAGCGTCGAGAGAGCAGAAAAGCGGGCGGCGATTTGCGAACAAACAATGCTCGGTCACGGTATTCTAGAAGATTGGCGTTGATTGTTACTCGGGACGTAACTTCTATCATTTCTTCCCAGTTTCTGGATCTCGAAAGTACCTGTTCATTGTCACCCCGAACGCCCGATGCTCGAACCTTCTGGGCCGAATTTTCGCGAGTGCGGGTGGCGATTTGGCGGCGTAACAACAAGCGAAAGCGAGACTGACTCGACGAGGTCACGGGCAGGTCCTTATTACGTCGGCAAAGCGAAAATTTGGCCCAGAAGGTTCGAGCATCGAGCGTTGGGGTGAGAATGAGCAGGCACTTTCGAGAACCAGAAACTAGGAAGAAATGATAAAAGTTACGTCCCGAGTAACAATCAACGCGAATCTTCTAGAATACCGTGACCGAGCGTTGTTTGTTCGGCCCTGCGAGTGGCAATATTCAGATTCACGGAATAAAACTATTCTAAAATCATCCTCTATCTCATTTCTTGAAAGAAGTGTTTCAGCATCCCTTTAAATTACGCTAAATTAAGTAGCCCAACTCCACGCCGAGTTACAATATTTGTCCACGGAAACAGCGCTCTATATAACGCGCACAGACACAACGCACTATAAAAATAATGTATGCCGAGGTAAGGTTGAAATTCCCCAAATGAAATTAAAATATTTCGTGCACCCTTTCTTCCCTCAAAGCATTTGAGAGAGTCAAGTGCTGCAGTGTATGGAGGGAGTTCGGCTAATATGACGAGGTTGGAAATATGTTTAGACCAGAAAAAAAAATTAATAATTGGCGCTGTGACAATGCGCATGACATTTCACGTTTACGTTATGCACAGTTTCCCAGCGTAGACTTCATTTTTTTTTTCTTCCATCTTACGAAAATATGTTTTTCGCCCCGCTTAGTAGATTATAAATGCCAGAACACATTTCTACGCTAAAAACAGGCACCCTGCGCTGGGACATCGCACATAACGATTCACACGTGACCAGTGCTCTATTGCAGGTTGCACATTATCAATCATTCGATTATATCCCCCGGTACACCGCAGCGATTGAGTCGCCGTGCCACATCACTTACTCCTTTCATATATCGCAAATACGCAGGCAGATTGTAGACTTTATTTTTATATATAAACATATCTCTCGTCGTTCGCCAGATCATGACTGCCTCCCCGAGTAGGGAAAGGAGTCACAAATATTTTAAGACTGCATGCGCTTAAAGAAGGCATCCATTTGACCAATCATGGGATCAAAAGCGCTGGAGGGGGGCGGGGCAGACATGGCCTTCGTCCATTTCTTTATTTGTGACCAAAAAAGGACTGGGAGACAAGACACACTCCTTTATTTCGTTACTTTTGCGCGCATGATTCAAAATGCGTTTGACAACGTTTTTCCAACTATATATAGGGACTGTGTACATATTCGTGTTGGTTTACTGTCTGATATTAGAAAGTTAATAGAGACACGCTTTGCCTGTCGTCTGGTCATCCATGAACTTCGTCAGATCTTGGCCCCTGCAACTTTCCTTCCACCCCAACCTGAAAACATAAAGCAGAGATTGAAGGACCAAATGTTTGCGCGCCTGGTCGAATTTTCTGGTACACGCACCGAAGCATAGCAAATTATCATGTTTGCTGAACGGACGCACTATGGTGCATGGAGCTGGTCTCCAACTGGCGCATTTACGCCGCCTTAACTTTTTCCCCTCGATTTCCGCCTGTTGACGTACGAAACGCGTGCACTCTAAAAAGTCCGATCCATCTACTCTCCTGAAAATCATTTTATATAGTACGTATTTTAGATAGTACGCAGGCGTAACCACTTTTAGGGGCAGGTGGGCAACAAACCATGGCTCAAAACCCGACTCGCTGTAACGGAGAGCGTTGCTGTAGATGAGGTTGGCGCAAGCGAGAGACTGCCTGATGTCGTCCGCAAGGAGCTCTGAAAAGTGCCGATAAAGTGTGTCGTTAGAAAGATCAAATCCAACAATATATTCCGGGTGTTTGAGCGAAGATTTTCACAAACATTCGATAAATCTGGCGTGGTCAGTGAGAAGAAAATAAACTTTTTTTCGGGAACATACAGCCAGCCACGGCGGACGTCAGGGATTACGAAAAACATGCTCATCAGCTAACCACTAAAATTTACTAAATAACTTGTTCAGTTAGTTAAAATAAACATATGGCTACAATTAGAAACTCGTTTTTGCTTCACCAGATTCGCACGAATGGAAACCTAAGCGCATCCACACGCGTCACACATGGGCTGTTTCCACAATTCACTGACTTATGGGCTTTCGATGACGGTCAGGAAGTTTTAATGCGTTAGCATTAATACCCATACGACAGGAAAAATCTGACGGCGTCCTTCTGTGGACAAAGCAGTGGAAAGGGAAGTGCGCAGCGTAGAGAGGAGGAGAGTAGTGAAGGACAAATGCGAAAGGGAAGTGACGTCACGGGGCGGAAGCCAACACGCGCGAGGATGCTGAGGCGAGTATGAACTTGCAGGTGTGCTGAGCGCGTATGCCTTGCTTTGTGTTAGAAAATGGAGTGTGACCCAAGTACTAGCGCTGGACCAAGCAGGCGGGAAAAAAAATAAAGGAAGATTCATTGGTGGATCCTTAGGGAATCCGTTAACATGACCCTTGGAAAACGCCACACACGTCCCCTTTTGGGAAACGGTAACACTGACCCCGTAAAGAAGCCAAAAAGAGGCAGAAAAGAATAGGGGAAGCAAAAGAGAAAACCAGAACAGAAAAGTGAAGGGGTCGGCGTTAGCGTTTCCGAAAGGGGAACGTGTGTGCACCGTTTCCCAAGGTTCACGCTAACGGATTCCCTAAAGATACACTAATGGATATTCCTTTATCTAATTGTAACCCTACGCTAATTTTACTATTTTTAGGGTTAATTAGTAAATCCTAGTTAATCATTTAACTAAAAATACGTTTGTTTTTTTTCCAATTCCTGACGTTCACCGTGGCTGGCAGATATCTTCCCGGAAATAGTTTTCTCTCTCTCTCTTTCTCTTTCTCGGCCACTTTTTTGGCAGGAATTTCTGAAAGACTTCGCTGAAACGCCCGGTAAATTTAACCTCTCACTCAGAGCGGGCGTCTGCCCACTTACCCTCGCATCTCACGTTGCAGCGGTTAATGCCGGAAGAGGAGCACCACTCTGTGTCGTTTATCTGAAGCACACCGATAGCAGACAATCGCATTAGCCTATATATAGACGTCACGCTGGTCATTGAGATTACGGCATTTGACGATAAGAACATCGAAGAACGAATCGGAAAGCCGCAAGCGTGACCACGACAAGCCAAGCCATGTGTTTCCTAGGTTGTCGGTAAATGACTATGATTGTGAGCCGGAATGGACCTGTACCTTCCGTTGCCATTGCAACATACTGTAAACGACATAATCAGGATCAATGTTTGGAAATTTAGGTCAAAGCTGAAGTTTTGTAATAATTCGCGGGTTCTAATTTTCGCGACGCGGTGGGATCTCAATATAGATTCCAATGTGTTTACATTTTACCGAAATTGTTCGCGGAATCTATTTTTCGCGAATTGTAAGCGATTCGCGAAATTTGCGAAAGTTAGGTTCTTGCAAAAATTAAGTCCTTTACAAAATATGAACCACAGGAGTGGCCAGTGATGTTTCATATACCACGTTCAAGAATTCCCTTTCTTGGGTAGAAAAATTCCCTATTTGAGGTATACCTTTTCCCTGCAAATTTTTGAAATATCCCCGCATATTTTTCTACATTTTGCACCTTTATTTTTGCAGCAGCTGATTTGTGTAGTCAAGCAGGACCCCTGGCGCCGATTTTCCCCACAAAAGCCGCGTAAAATCGCTTGCTTAAATTGAAGAAAATGTTACTGGTCAGTTTATGTTTCTAATAATTAAACGGTATACCCTTTAGACGCGACCGTTCCGCTACTCCTAGGAGTCGTTCAGACGGGTGTAGCCCGAAACAACCCATTCCCGTTTGAACCCGTCCCGTTTTGACCCATTCCCGGAATGACCTTCCCGTTTGAACCCGTCCCGTTTCAACCCATTCCCGAAACGACCTTCCCGTTTGAACCTGTCCCATTTCAACCTTTTCCCGAAGCGCCCTTCATATTTGAACCCGTAGCCAAGACATATTTTACGTTGGAATTCGTCCCGTTTGAACCCGTTGGTATAAAGCACCGCACATCGCAACGTCTTCACGAAAAGTGTTCATCGTTCTAATCCTGGTTTGCGCAGTTTTTCTGCTTAAGAATATGTCCCGAAATCATGTTAATACAAGTAATGCAAAGGTGCAGGCGAGCAATTCAGTTATGTTGTGAAATATTTTTGCTTGTAAACGTATTCTTAAAATATGCAATACTTGCAGACAAGCTAGCTTCAACGAAATATATGTCTACTTGAACCACTTAAAATGTTTCTTTCAAGATGGTCCCCAAAATGTCTAACTACGAAATGGACTACGTACACTGCGCGACAACGTTACCACGAACACGATGTTGGCATTTTTTTTTCTCGAATTTTACTTATTGATGGCAGTCTTCTGATTTTGTTTAGACAAACAGCTAAAACCAACAATCGCTTTCGTAGACCGTTTTCGACGTCACGCGACGCTCCTCCGCAACCCGCTACGATACCCAGAAATCTACAGTCCAAGCCATCGGCGCGCAGGCGCAGTAGCGGCTTCTTCGTTGCGGAGGGTTTAGCGAAAGGGGAAACGTGGTCTACTAAAATTCCCTAATAAAGTCTTAGAGCAACGCAGGCAAGCACTTTGAGTCAGCAAAAATTATCGTTGCCTAAGTTTTATATCGCGACGCTATCTTTAAGCTACCCAAAGCGCTTGCGTACGTTATTCTAAAACTTCCTTATAGCGAAAGGGATATTTTTAAAAGTGTTAAATCAGACAGGCTGATGGGCATATGATCGCGACTTCATTTTCTTACAAGTTCAAACACAGATCCGTCCTGTACACAGGCAAAAATCATAAACCGCAAAATGCTATCGCCTTGGTTGAGGAAGTTGAGAAGGAAAATCGCGCCATCAGAAAGACGACACTCCAATTGTGAGAGTTCGCGGCGGTCACCTGGCCCGCACGGCACCACCATTTACAAGCTGGTGCAGCGATATCCTTGTCAAGGCCTCATCCCGTTTGCAGGTCGATGAAGTTGTATATGTTCGGGTGAGCCCTCCCTGACACAGGTTGTTTCGGGAGAGGGAGAAGTGATGTGAGCAAGGAGAACAGACACTGGACACTTGTACCTAATCAACCGTTAACGAACAATACAAACGATCCGAACGGTGGCCGAAGCGGGAAGGTTGTTTCGGGAAAGGGCGAAATGGGAAAGGATGAAACGAGAAGGTCTTTTCGAGCCGGGTCGAAACGGTAAGGTTGTATTTGGAATGGCCCCGAAACGGGAACCACCCGTTCAGACACCTCTCCTTCACGCACCGTGACTTTCTCACTTTCTTTTCTTGAAATGTTTGGACCACAGTACTTTTATTTTCTCTTTAATATAAAATTGTCTCTAATTTGTTTCCCGAATTCCGCCGTTAATCCTTAAAATTTCCTGCAATTCCGTTAAAATTTCCATTTTCCTTTTAATTGAAATTGAGTCCGAAAATTCCCTGAAAAAGAAGGGCTCCGCCTCCTATGGGGAAATAGCGTCCCTATTCATGGATTCCCGCAATCCTTCTAAATTGCTACAATATGCCACCACCATCATCATTTTCTTTTTTTTTAAGCGATAGCTTTTCAAGTGACAATTTGAAAAGATTTCAAACTCGTGGGATGTCGTCGCCGCTATCCTTCTCTTCTCTTTTGACGCAAGGCCAGGGAAGTCGGGTTTTCCCGTCGGCCGCGCAGCGCGGAGAGAAAAAAGAGGGAGACCCAGCATCCCGCCAGTAACGACGCGAAGAAAGGAGAGTCTTTCGTGCCGTCTGCTTGAAAAACTTGTTTTCAAACGTTACTCGCGTTACGCGAAATCCCACTTTGGCAGTACCCGGTTGCTGCGCGTAATGTTGGATGATTTAAGAAACATGCTTCACGGATCCCCGAGTACTGGTGGCGGTTGCCAGTGGCATCCACGACGTCAACCACGACGGCTATCACAATTAATCACGTCGCGGTACGTGACGACACCATTCCACCCGCATTGCGCGACCGCGCTACAGCTATCGCTTTAATTTCTTCGAACATTGCGGGCGAAAAATACGACTTTTTTCTTGTATTGTTTATAGACACAGTTACGCGCTATATAAACGTGTTTTATACACGTTTATATAGCGCGTTGAGAATTTGCATTGAGAATACGAACTCATTTTTCTGAAACAGTTTATTCCCCCAAAAGATCAATTTCAAACCAGAAGCAAGTATTTAGTTTGCATCATCATCACCACCACAGAGGTGTTACGTCAAGCATCGCATGTTTGGGTCAGCGCATCGCATGTTTGTTTGTTCGCCCGTAGAAGAAACTAAACCATACGAGTTTAGCGAAAAACTCCTGTCCCGAAGGCGTATCAAGTTCACGCAAACTGCAACAAAACTTAGCCGGTGTTCACCTGAAATATGCCGTAACCATTTCGCGCACTTCCATCCGTGGTGGCCACTTTTGCGGTGTCGAGACTGCTTTCTGCTTCAGCGAGGCACACGACTGGGAAAGAGAAGGACAATACGACAATGCCCAAGAAGAATTCACTAAACGTGGTTCCAGAGAAGCATTCGAAGCGTCACCTAGCGGAATAGACGTGAAAGAGAAAAGCGAGGGGCTACACACTAAAACAAGCCTCTGAGTTTACTTTCCAGGAGAACACGGAGAGAGCTAATCAAGGATAACAAACAATACAAAAATTCCAGCGAATGACGAAGCTCAAACTAGTACCAGATTTGAAAAAGGCGCAGGAATGAGCAAGTGAAATATTATGCTCGCTGTCCTTTCGCAGATCGCTTTTTTTTTTTTTTTTTTTTTAGTCTAATCGTATTACGAGCTTTATTATTCGCTGCGATTCTTTTACTGTTCGTTCGTCGTGATTGGCTCTCTCCGTGTTCTACTTATCCAATTGTACCGAGGACACTGGCATGACCTGGCGGCCGGAACGTGCAACAGAGGAGAGAAAACTCAACGCACTTATGTTGCGTGGCGAATACAGCAGAAGGAAAAGAGGATGCACCGCTTACAGTCCGGCACCAGGTCCCTGGGTGTTCCGTACCACACGAGAACTCTGGCAAGCCCGCACCTCGTCAAAACACGCGCGTCGCCTCCGCCCAGAAGCCCGAGAACCGCCAGAGCGGCAGCGAGGACTGAGCTCATGGTGCGAGCTGAGTGCGGTAGCTCTTCTCCAGCAGCTTTCGTGCGCTACGCTATACACGGCCCAGGTTTACGACCAATTACTCCGGAATTACCACTCTTATCGGGCATATCTGCGCCCCTGCATGCATCAAGTCGAGGTTTATTGCCAAACACCTCCAAAACCGCTGTTATCAAGCAACCACGCGAGGTCCGATAACCGATTCGAATGTCCACACGAGGTTTCCCCGCTTTGTCTAAAGGAAGATAAATACGCAGTACGCTCGAGTGAAGAATAGATTGGTAAAGAGAACCACTTTAGTTTTCAACTGAGCACGAATTCTTTTACCTCCCGCCGCGCAAGTCGTCTTGCCTAACGGCAAATGTCAATGAACTGGCTCGTATCCAAGCTGCGCGTCAACTACGCGAGGCGTGTCCTACTCCGACTTAGGCAATAACACCTAAAAAACAAAGCCTGAGGGACGCTTCTCCCAACACTTTAGCAGAGCGAACGCTGGGAAGAAGGTGGAAGCTTTTCCCACCTCTTTCCATTTTAGCAGAGCGAACACTGCAGAAACGAGGCGACCGCGTCTCTAGTGTTCGCTTTGCTCAAGTGGAAAGGGGGTAAAGGAGCTTCCTTTAACCTCTTAACCCGTCACTCCTTTCCTTAGTAAAATCCTCTACAATTGTGCAGCCTCTCCCCTGGCCTTACTTCTCGCTGTTGCATTTTCCGATGGCACCGTTCCGCACTACCAACACATTCAGCACCTGTATTTGTGTAAATTTCATCTTTTTCTGCGATTATCTTTTTAGTATTGTGAGTATGGAGCATAAACAGCAATGAAAACCAGTACAACGGCATGGTGTCAATCTGTTCTCATGGACCTATACTATTGGTTTGTATTTAGTAGAGAGCTCTGCAGACGGCGCCTGTTACTTCAAATAGGTCCATTGACTCGGATGACATTAGTCGAGAGAACCGGGAGTCTATTCCTTTTCACGTTAATAGAACAACGTTTCTATCATCATCAATATTGAGTTAAACCCACGGTCCTGATGCACCCCTAACCTTCACAAACCTTGGCCTAAACAGTTAGGAGCCCGACATTTCAAGAACGGTTCGGTTTTTTCATCGGGGGCGACTATTTGCACGTGAAGAGCAGCAGCTTCTTCTTAATCCACGGTCGTGTCGTTGGGCTCCTAACTGTTTAGGACCTGGTTGGTGAAAGTCTGTATTTCTTTAATTTTTAAAAGTTCCATGCTTTTGCCTCGCGATGCACTCCGAGTACTTATGTAATGCCATGACACATGGGTTTGGATGCTACAGACTTTGCTCAAGCATTTTATACACGCACGGTTTAATCCTATAAGGATAGAATCTGTCTATTTCTCTTGGTTTTTCCTTCGCAAAGCTTGCTGGCGATAGGCTTCGGAATTCACGGCGTTGAGTCGCAGGGGTCAGCCCAGGGCCAAAGAGTCCACTGAGTTGAACGCGATACATGTGCACTAGGGCATCCGGCTCGTTTACTTTCCCGCAAAGAACTTAGGAGAGGCAATGGCTGCAAGCTATGAAGGAAGCTAGAGAGAAAATTAAAATATTTAAAAAAACAGTTTGTGCTGTGATACGTGCATGACGTTTCACATGATTGCATCATGCACAATCTCACAACGCAAAGCTTTTCCTGTCTTCAATTTTTTTCTTTCGCAGAGATGTTTTTATTGCAGTTGTTGGCTCTCTTAAATACTTTGCGGGAAGGTAAACATGCTGGATTTTCGAGTCTGCAGATATGACACGAGCACCGCGCGTGGTCACAACTTATAACCCAATGCCTTGGCGGACATGGGATGGGGTCCCTGTCCAATCGCTGTGGCGGCGAAAATGGCTCAACTGTTAGAACGTCCGGAGCAAGCGCGGGCCCTGTGCATTCGTTGCCGAACCCAGCGCCCGTGAATTCAGTCACGTGAGGAACATGATCAACATGCCATGCAGGAAAGACGGCGCTACGGGGATGAACGCGCAACTCTGGCTCCCGTACCGCTCATTCAGACTGGAAGCGGATCCGCGTTCGCAAAGCGGTTGCGAACGCGATTGTATAAAGATTCAGTGCAATTGCACGCGCACTCGATGACATCAAGTGCGCGTGCAGTTGTATTGGATCTTTATACAACCGCGTTCGCAACCGCTTTGCGAACGCGGATCCGCTTCCAGTGTGAATGAGCGGGTAGGGAGCCTATTGGCGACGTGAGCGATCGAAAGCGTCGCTGTGGTCGGCCCACCAGAATTAGCCGAATGCTGACTAGGACGCACACCGTGCTAGGACGTCAGCAAAGGATGCCTCATCGACGAAAATAAGAGAAATGTAAGAACTTCAATTTTGATGGTGTATGCAGTGTTGCTTTGAGAGCGCTATGATTTCAAGCTTCCGCCATTCCATTACAAACACCATCGAACTTGCTGTTCACAAGGTACTGACGTCACGAAAGGTATCCGAACGAGGGGCAAGGTTATAGTCCCTACGGGAGCCAGAAATGCGTGTTCACCCCCGGAGCGCCGGCTTTGCTGCACGGCATGCGGAGTTGCTCCTCACGTGACTGAACTCTGCGAATAGCGGCGCCGCGCGTTCGAGGTGGGGGCGCGCTCAAAAGCAGAGGAACGTACGCCGGGGGGCGCGCGCCGTCTACTTTCCTGCACGACACTTGATCCGGCTCCTCACGTGATAGGATCTCGGCGAATAGCGGCGCGGCGGCACGTGGAAAACAGACGCACAACTCTGGCTCCCTCACAATTGCACGCGCACTTGATGTCATCTAGTGCACGTGCAATTGTACTGGATCTTTATACAACCGCGTTCGCAAGCGCTTTGCGAACGCGGATCCGCTTCCGGTGTGAATGAGCGGGCAGGGAGCCTATATAGAAGATAGCTGTCGTACTGTACTGGCTAAATTTCTCATCTATACACCGCGTAACAATGTGGCCGTACGAAACTTTTCAGAGAAAATCATGCACGCGAGTCCGGACTTTTTTTTAATATATTTTTATATCTTACTTTTCATTGTTCTCAACATGTGTAGGGAACGTAATCAAAAAAAGAGTTTGCAAGGAACGTAATATTTAAAGAGAAAACAAAAATTGAGTGCGCCAAAAGAGCATATTCGATCTTTGAAGACTTCGTTCATGTCATGTTTGGTGACACCTACTACGCAAACTACAGATATCAGAAATCTCAAAACTATTGAGTGACATATGTACAGCATTGTGGAGGGCATATATTTCGCGTCACAAATGCGCAAACAGGGCTCCTTTGACATTTTGTTACTAGATTTCTGAGCCCGCGTATCTACAAAAATTGAATAGCTAAATTATTAAATATTATCTCATATCTTTTTATTAAAACTTTCTTTCGAATGATATATAAATCATTGTTTTATCTCAAAGATAGAAATTCGGATGTCTCTCCAAACTTGTTCTAAATTACGAAGTTAAGACATTTCTGGGGGAATTAAATAAAAACAACTCATCTTCGATTTTCTTGAAATTTATAGTGGTGGCTCTCCACCGTACTCTCGTGTTTATTCGTGAAAAACATGTTGCATCATTTTGTTTCCTTAGAAGTTACAGCGCTGCAAAGTGTACCTTCCACGCCGGCCTTTTTTCCCAATGCCACAGACGAGATTATCTTTTGATTCCGTGTATTTTATGACTAGATGAATTTTTTGTGTTGTATTTGGGTATTGGGCTCAAGTTTATGTATTCTACTAATTAAAACAATACCCTCGTTGCTCGTCCTTTTTATTAATTTAACCAATAATCCTGTTTTGTCCCTTAAAATGACAAGTTTTTGAGCTTCAGCTGAACTTTTTACACAAAAGCGGGACGAAAACTTGTAATCGCTACTGCTACACATTTCTTTTTTTTATTTTTTTAACAGAAAGTAGTAGAAAGGCGGTTTATTATATGCGAATATTTATACCTATATTCGCGATGAAGTGGGAATGTTTGAGCCGCCAAGCTTATTAGGCTGCTATCCATGACGGATGTTCATCCGACTGACCAAGGTAAAGCTGCGACATCACCGGCATTTGCAGCAGCAAGACGTCCGTTAAGATTAAAAACATTTGGAAATATTTATCCGAGTAAAAAAAAAATGAAATTGAAAAAGTAAAAAAGAAAGAAAGCCGTTTACAACTCCCTGTAACGCCGGATTAGGGCACAGCTCTTGAGGAGGAGGATGGGAGGGTACTGAGGGATAGGATGGTAGGGGGTAGGGTACTGAGGGATAAGTGACTCCCTGAGGTCACGTGACCTCAGGGGGTGAAGGAGGGAGGTCACGTGACCTCAGCGGGGGGTCACGCGACCTCAGGGGTAATCCTCATGGCCCTCATAAGAGTAACCCTCGTGACCCCCGTGAGGGTAACTCTCATAACCCAGAAACCCTTGTGGGGGTAATCCTCGTGACCCTCGTGAGAGTAACCTTCGTAAGGGTTACGAGGTTTGTTACCCCCACGAGGATCACGAGGGTTACGCGCGGTTACGCCGACAGCGACGCCTGTGAAGACTTTGGTTAGGAGCTGCACACACACCGTCGTCAGGGTCCGACGTCAAGGAGAGACAGTACCCAGCACTAGTTCCGGGTCCGGCACATGTGGTTTTATCTAAACTCGGCTTCAGTGCGCGACACAGACAGCTACGAAACACTTTCCTCGTCCGAGGGCTTGCGATGGCTAACCGCCCTTTTTTCCCGCCCCTCTTCTTCTTCCTTTTCTTTCTCCGCTGGCCACGAGGCGAGGATCCTTCGTAATCTGGCGCGAACGCCCACGGCGGGACATACACACACACACACACACACACACACACACACACACACACACACACACACACACACACGTGGCCGCATGCACAGCACCGAATAAGTCGGGAATACATTCCGTCAGACTCGCCCACACACACAAAAAAAGGAATTTTCTCTTACAGAAAATTTACCTGATAAAACTTAAAGGGATGTTTGTGTTCAGGTTCATAAAGACACTTAGTTTTCAGACCGAAATGAACTCACTATAGGATACCTATCGAAACACTGGGTAAAGTGCACATAATACACCATCACGTGGTCGCTAAAAACAGTGAACAGAACGGGACAACACACTGAACCCAGAACAATAAGGAGCACACTAAGAATGTTCCCGCAAATCACAGACCACCCGGTAGCCCCTGCGGGCTTCTCATACGTGCGTCCATTAGGGTCGATCAACTGGTCTGTATTTTCTCAAAGCATAGCGGTGTCTCCCCGCGGGTTGGCTTGCTCTAGGAGGAGCAGCAGCCGAGTTGTGAGACAACTCCTCCAGGAGTGATAGCATGATGAAATCGTTTGATCTCTCCTCGTCAGAATCCACTTGTTCTCATCCGCTGGACACGGGCCGGGGGGCTTTGGAACGGCGGGCATGGCAGTAAGAGCGCCTTTTTCCTTCTTCATAATACACGCCGTCACACGCCACACGCCGACGCCGTTCAAGCCGGAAACGGGCGCCTAAGAGCTGCGCTCTAAAAATTATAATAATGAGTAGGGATATTGAGCGCACTAGTTACCCGCGTTGGCAGGAGGGTGTGTTGACAAGTTTGTTTCTTGCCCCTCCCCTCTTCGTTGATGCTAGCGTCCAGACCGCATAATTGGCGTCACCGTGGTTGGCGTAGTCACCGACGCTGTCACTCTTTCCTTCCCCTGTACTCAGGCCAATAAACGCTTTCTAAATTCTGAGCTGAAACAGACAAGAATGGAAGAATGAATGATAAGTGCATTTTAATAACAAAGAGGAGATTGGAAGACTGCTGGAAATTATCTAGAAAGAATAGAATGACCTACAACTACGCCAGGTGGCGCAAGCTGCCGTCCGATATAAAAGGTGCAGCTGCTAGCATTTATCCATCCATAAAAGTGGCTATTTCTTATTTTATGTGCTAGGTAGCGCAAGCTACCGACCATTACAAGTACAGCTGTTAATATTTATCTATTTATCTAGTCAACACTGCGATGATGATAATAATAATGATTTTCTCAAATTGAAAGCTAAACAAAAGACACCATGTAAACAAATTTACATGCAACAATAAATCTCCCACAAATCTAAGTTGAGCGCGATGCCGTTTCGTTATCTCTTAGTTTCATCAGTCTTTTTAGCGCCTTCTTTTGCACCATCTGGCCACTACTGGGTGATTTCAGATAAGATCGACCAAAGGGTGGCTGGTCGACATTTTTAAATCAACTGATGTTTTTATATGACATTGTCTAGTGTCTGGTATAAACAAATCCACACTTAGTTTTGACCAGAAAAAAAATTTGGAGACAAGAAAAATCGTAAGGCAGGGAGAGGTGGACAGTTGCAATAACGCGCACTGATGGAGGGGGCAAGTTTGAAAGTGAATAATTAAAACAATAAAATTAGGAGAATTTTAAAACTTTTTACAAACAAACTATGGGTACAACTTGCTTGTAATATAAAGTAATAATATTTATTAAAAAATTATTTAGTTTTCTAAAAATTGCCAAACATGCCTGCTCGAACGACAAATGGCAAACCTTGGAAATCTGTATCTCATGAAATAATTTAATCATTATTACATAACTTGCAGACATTATTTTACTAATATATGGCTATTATTGAAAAAATAAATAAGGTATCTGAGTGACACAATAGTTACAATATATTTAGGCAAACATGGGAAAAAAATCAAACAAAGAAAAATTCCAATGCGAATAAAAAAAAAAACACCACCTTCGATTGTTTTAAAATTTGGGTACCCTGTTATACTCTATTTCGGCATTCATTTCTATTAAAAACATGTTGCATCATTGCACTGTGAAAGAAGAAACAACTCCCCAAAGTAGGGTCCTTTTTCAAAGCCTACACTTAGCAGTGTCCTATACAAGAAGTGACTCTGAGTTCCAGTTTCATGAAACTTGCACAAATTTTTTATATACATTTATTCAGATGAGGTCATTGATAAAAAGAGCGATCGGTCACACAGTAAAAGGGAGGAGAAACTATATACAGCATTTTACATAAGCGTACAAAGTGGTATCATATTAGAGACTAATGATTTGAGAAAAGATGATGCAGTGTGAAGTTGTACCTTCCGGTATATTTTACATCTAGAGTAAAATAAATAACTTTACTTCCACACACAAGAACAAAGATATAATAGTAAGATATTTAGGTTGGCTTTGTATTTACGATTACAAACAATTTCAGGTGACGGATGCCATAGTGCCTAACTGGAGCAGCTTCGATGCTCTCGGTGTATGAATGAATCGTGGCAAGCCGATATATTTTATCCTGCTCGAGGATAACATTTTGGGATTTTTTTTTTATAGTGATCAGATAAAAATTATTAGTAACCACCAACAAAAACAGTAGGTTAAATACCCCGTGAAGAAAAATGTGATAAATAAGATGTCCCTGCATTCAAAATGAGCAGTCCTTGGGAAATCAAATTCGGCACTTTACGCTAAGGTTTTCCTCGCTGTACCCATTTAATAAAGTTGCTTCCAAGCAGATCCGACTGTCCGTGCTACATATACGTCACAGGTCCCTTCTGTTGATGACTTGCTGAGCCGCCACGCGTGCCAAGACTGAATGCCAGGGAAGGCGCGCACCGTCCGCCACTCTTCTTTTTTTTGTTCACGATTCCGAGCAACCTCATTTTCGTCCAGATATACAAGATGCACGCCTTTCAGTTTCTTTGATAGAACGCTCACCATTGTCCTGGCCGTCTGAATTGCGCTTACTGAACGTTCTCTCAGGTTCTTCAGCGTGGCCTGGTGCTTCACGAGTCCGCCAACTCCGTCACATGCATTTTTCCCATGTCCAGATGCAGAAAATAACTACTGGGCTTGTGGGCAATCGTCCTTTGCAAATTGGTGAAGCTGGTGGCGATTCTTGAAATGACTGGCGGCGCCGTCACTTACGTACGTCACGTACGAGTATACCGCAACGTTGTCTTCAACCCACTCCTTCACTTTTTCTAGAGCCAAGCAAGCGTGAGCGGCGTCGTGACACAGGTCCTCACTGATGATGGCAAAGCTGTTTGTAGATTTTCTTGTCGTCACTACACATGTAAATATCGAAACTTTTTTTTTTTTCAGTGATATGCTTGCACTTCGTCAGGAAGCACGATGGTCCAGTTTTCAGCAAAGTCAAAATGAAAGACAATGCTCCCGCGTTGCATGCACTGTTTTTCATCGTAGATCGCTTTACCTTGCGTTTGCCGGATATGGTTGTGAAGTACCCAACTTCCAACCGTCACTTGGATGACTTTTAGGAAAGTCTCAGGTTCCAAAGTTTTTTTCACAAGGTCGCCGGACTCCCATGTTGCAAGCACAATCTCTTCATCCTCCGGGATATCAAGTTCCTGGAGTGTAAGAAACTGGCCTTTTGGGCAGTGATCACAGTCTCCTTGAAGGCACAGTTCTGTTGCTGGGTCGCACAGAAATGCCGAGTTCATTTTACCAGTGTTGAATGTTGAGCCTGTAACGTTCTCTAGAGCGGCAATACAAAGATAATAATTGGCGCAGCGCACACAAACGCACACTTCCTGGTGTGGAATACATTGGACCCATCTAGGGCGCAACGAATAAAATTTCGTTAGCCCAACGCCGGAATCGGGATGCTTGTCTTTGTATATACGGAAGGCCTCTCGTATTGAGCGTGTCATGAAGCGCTTTGGCACGAACGTTTTCTCTCCGTTGAGCATGACAGAGATGACGTCCTTCTGGTTGGGACTTTGGCGCGAACATTGCAGCTCGTCTTTCGTGAAGTACTCTAGGGCAGCAGACAGGTTCTCAGGGCTCACCGTGCACCTCGTGTAAAGATCCGGCTCATACCACACGCCATGCTTTTCCTTGAGTTTTCGGGATTTACTGATGAGGTACATTGAGGCCTGTGGAATCATCTTTTGAACCTCATTCTTCGTCAGTCTTGACGGCAGGAGTGTAAGCAGTTGACAACGTTCCCGGAGAGAGGTGGCGGTTTCAAAGGCCTGCCGAAAGTTGTCCACCCACTCAGTGCATGTGGAGCATGTTGGTTCGGACGACCCCGATGGTGCGTCCCTGTCGTACGCAATACGTAGCCCTGAGCGTATATTCTTGACAGCAACCTGCTCCAGTTCTGTCTGCTTTCTCTTGACATAGGCAGGCGTGTCCCGACTTCTTACGACGCTTGGTTGTCTCAGCGGCGACACATCTGTAGGTAGTATGCTGCGATTTAGATCTTCAATTGCTTCTTCAGCTGGCACAAATATGTCAGGGCACTGCTCTGAGCTTCGCATCGAGATCTCCTTAGTGATGTGCATGAAGCAATGGTAGCACAGGTAGTCCGTCGCACTCACTTTGGTGGAACAGTCAGGCGGAAGAATTTGCTTCAACGAGTTTAGGTCCAACTCGCCAACACTTCGAAAATTCCGCTGCTTTGGTATAGTTTTTTTGTGTTTGCAAAAGTAATCTGCACAAAACACTCGTTCGGAGCTCCAGGACGTCTTCATAATGTATACATAAATAATAGAAATTAAACCCCAACTGATGGCATATAATTGCCAAGTGAAAGCACTACTGGGTGCACAAGTTACAATTCCGAGGCTGAGGAGCTCACTCACTGCAAACGTACATTTGAAAAGAGAGGTCACAACTGAGGCTGTCGGCAAAGCTTGATCCACGTCAAAGGAAGAAAAAGGGAAAGTCTCCAGACAAAAAAATTGTGGTCAGCGGCCTTCGAAAAAGACTTTCCGGAATCGCACTGTCGTCCCTCCACGCGCTGATATGAAAGCACCCGAGCTTCTACCACGTGGTTCATGACACAGCCTGAGCCATGTCGGCGACCGGTTCGCGAGGGGTTGGCGGTGGGGTTACGTTGATGGTCACTCGGATTAGCCCTTGCTGTACTGAGCTACCGCCTGCAGTGCCTTATCGCCGGCTGGTGTCAACAACGAGAACACACACACCCTGTCTACACCAAAACTACAAGCGTTCACCGCACACGCGTCGCCGCCGCTTTTAAGCTTTTATGAAATTGCTTTCTTTTGCCGCGGAGAACCGCCTTATCTTAGCTACGCGCCTGAAATCCTTCCAGGCGGGCGTACACAATATCAAGCGTTTCGAGAAATGCCCGTGGAGTAGAACTATGGGAAAATTCGGAGCCCGCGATGTCGATATCGTCGCCGTTGTGTTAGTACGCCGTCGCGTACTGCAGTCCCCCGTTGAGGGAGGGGGGGGGGGGGGGGGCGGTCTTACTACGATAACATGGCGACAGCGTTTACACTCTATGTATTTACGCGAGGCTCGAGTATTTGGGGATAATGCTGCCGGTTGGTGTGCCCCTTTGTGCCTGATATTATCGCCCGTGACGCCAGCGAGTGAGATGGCGACAGGCATGACTGCTCAGTAAACAGGCGTCGGCGGCCATGTTTTGCTGGTTGAAGCGAACCCCCTTGTCCTTGACAGCGAGCGGGGAAATGCGAAAAAAAGATTGTATCGGCCGTTTTGCCAGAACTAGCGACGAGTGTCGTCTGCGGTTTCCGGCAACTATTTTGCCATAATCGTGAGCTTCGCGAGGAAATGATTTTTGCTAGCCACAGAACACTACCACGCAGAAAGGGAATGCTTGAACATGTTTTTTTTCTGGATATATATCAGGGATATATATGAGAGAGAGAGAGACAGAGATGAAGGTAGAGCGGAAGAGGGAATAGCATATAGTGTCGCAGGAGAATAAAGTAAACAAAGTTCCTAGTGGCCGATGGCTGCATGATCTTTTCTCAGATCACTAGTCCGTAATATGATACCTCTTTGTACACAGTAGTTTCTCCTTAATTTAAGTGTGTGAACGATTTCTTTAGTTATCATTGGCCTCATCTGAATAAAAATATATAAAAGATGTGTGTTGGTTTCATGAAACTGGAACTCAGAGTCAGTTCTTGCATAAAACACTGCTAAGTGTAGGCTTTGAAGAAGGACCCTACTTTGGGGAGTTGTATCTTCTTTCTCAATAAAATGATGCAACATGTTTTTAATGGAAATGAATGCCGAAATAGAGTATAACAGGTTACCTAAATTTAAAAAAAATCGAGGGTGGTGTTTTTTTTTTATTCGCATCGGAATTTTTCTTTGTTTGATTTTTTTTCCATGTTTGACTAAATATATCCTAACTATTGTATCACACAGATACCTTAGTTATTTTTTAAATATTAGCTATATATTAGTAGAATAATATCTGCAAATTATATCATAATGATTAAATTATTTCATGAGATACAGACCTCCAAAATTTGCCATTTGTCGTTCGAGCAGGCATGTTTGTCAATTTTTAGAAAAATAAATAAATTTTAAATAAATAGGATTACTTTATATTACAAGCAAGCTATACCCATGGTTTGCGCCTAAAACGTATTAGAGTTCTCCTAATGTTATCGCTTTAGTTATTCACTCTCAAACGGGCCCCCTCCATCAGTGCGCGTTAATGCAACTGTCCACCACCTCATGCCTTACGATTTTTCCTGTCCCCAAGTATTTTTTCTAGTCAAAACTAAGTTTGGATTCGTTCATACCAGACACTATACAATAACATATAAAAACATCAGTTGATTTGAAAATGTCGACTAGCCATCCTTTGGTCGATCTTATCTGAAATCACCCTACAGCAAGAAATAAGGAAAGAAAAATTCGAAGATGTAAAATGGAGAACGAAGCGATGGAACACAAGGAGGTTAGAAGTATTAGGGGGCACGTTGCAATATTGGTGAAGCCTAGTCATAAAAAGTTTAAACGATATAGTGCCCAGCGTGACCGCAGATCTCTCCGGCGATTGGTGCGCGTGACATGTCACGTGCGAGATGGATGGTTGATTGTAGGATTCCTTGCAGGCTTGCGCGCGCTCCGTCCAGTAGGTCTTATCAGATCGAAGGCTAGCTACGGTCACGTGATGTGGTCATGTTGGGCTGATAAGTGAGGAGAGTACGGAGGACAATGAGAAAGAGGCGAGGCGTCAAGGGAGCATGCCTTGTGGAGGCTACGCGGCTGACGTCATGCCCTCTCCTACCCTAGGAGGGGGCACGTTGCAATATTGGTGAAGCCTAGTCATAAAAAGTTTAAACGATTTTGTGCCCAGCGTGACCGCAGATCTGTCTGGCGATTGGTGCGCGCACTGATCTCAATGACAATTGCTCGATCGCGCTTCCCGCTCCCGCAAGTGAAGCCACCGGACGCAACCCCGCTGGGGTACGATTTCCCGTTTTGCTAGCCTTTTGCTGCGGTTTTCCAGCGTGCTGTAGACACGTTTTCTACTCGTTCGTCGTCATTCGCCGAGGAAGTTTTTTGAGACTCTGTGTATTATTGAGACTTGCCGTTTTGAACACGTGGAAAATTTTACGAAAGTGCAGTGTCGTAGGAAAAAGGCACAACGCGTCGAAAGGAAGGGCTGGCGGCGTGTTCAATGCTTCCTTGGCACGCCGAAGTGCCGTGTCCCTGTGCCTTCGCGCGCTTGGATACCGACCAAGAACCGACGCCGTGTGAATGTGTTTAGCGAGTGCAATGTGCGTGAAGCCGTATCAAAAGGTACAACTCGTCGAAAACGTGTCGCCGGTGTCGCGGCGTGATCAAAGCTTCCTTGGCACGCCGAGTGATGCATCTTTGTGCCTTCGCACGCTTGGATACCGGTCAAGAATTGACGCCGCGCCAAAGTTCTGAACGTGTGTCGCGCGTAGATGCCTTTAGATCATTTATATATATCGGAGTTCTGGATCGTCCAGCTGTTCCGGTGAGTTGCTATCAATAAAAGGGGGAGATCTGTACGTGCTCTTATGTACTATATTAACCATGGCTATGTCCCAAATCTACTCTAATAGATTCCGTGGGAGCACGAATAGGGCAACGTTGTGGAGCCAGGGGGGTTTTCGAAAGCAAAAGTACAAGACGGCGAGAATGAAAATCTTTGAAGCGCGGCCGATATGGTCGTGTGCAATCTGTTGACCAATTACAGTTAGGCGAGCCGCGCTCAAACGTCAAGTGCAATTAAGTAGGTTGATAATAAGCCAGCACTGATCAGTGATGAGGAGCTGTTGTGCACGGTATTGTGTAAATCGTCTAAGGACGAAAAAAAGACGTACCTTCCCCCCATCTTCTGTCGCTAGTGGACGCTGGATTAAGCTCGTTCCTAAACCGCGAGGGGAAAAGACGCTGATCCAGAGGCACGAACAGCTTCACGCACATTGCACTCGCTAAACACATACACCCGGCGTCGGCTCTTGGTCAGTATCCAAGCGTGCGAAGGCACAGAGACACGGCACTTCGGCGTGCCAAGGAAGCTTTGAACACGCCGCCAGCCCTTCCTTTCGACGCGTTGTGCCTTTTTCCTGCGACACTGCACTTTCGTAAAATTTTCCACGTGTTCACAACGGCAAGTCTCAACAATACACAGAGTCTTCAAAAAAAACTCCTTCGGCGAATGACGACGAACGAGTAGAAAACGTGTCTACAGCACGCTGGAAAACAGCAGCAAAGGCTAGCAAAAACGGCAAATCGTATCCCAGGCGAGTGAAGTCCGGTGGCTTCACTTGCGCTGCAGCGAACAAGCGGGAAAGCGCGATCCAGCAATTGAATTTGTCATAGAGATCAGTGGGTGCGCGTGACATGTCACGTGTGAGAAGGATGGTTGATTGTAGAAGGAATCCTTGCAGGCTTGCGCGCGCTCCGTCCGGTAGGTTTTATCACATCGAAGGCTAGACTGTGGTATATTCTAGTACCCCATAGCAAGACGAAGGCTAGCTACGGTCACGTGATGTGGTCACGTTGGCATGGTAAGTGAGGAGAGTAAGGAGGAAAATGAGAAAGAGGCGAGGCGCCCTCTCCTACCCTTCTATTCTCCATGGAAACGATGGAACGTGCAAGGCGTGCAAGGGGCTCAGTCCTTTACAAGCAAGTGGAGATGACGAAGAGGTTTGAGAATCGGTGGAAACAGACCAGGGAAAACTGAGACAGATTAAAGCAACTAGCACAACTGGACAGGGAGGACGGAGGAAAATTTGGTACTCCCTCCCACGTGGCTCCGGCCCCAACCGTCTTTTGTCTTCCAGTGGGTCTGGTTTTGGGAATACCGCTGGAGAGGAAAATTGGCGACTCCCGAGTCTCCCGCCGGGGGATGAAGGCGGGGGTGCGTTCCGAAGGTCAACCTGGTGGTTATTTCCACCGACCCGGTGATGGTTGCAGAAATTCAAAGAGGAGGAAATTAAGAGGAAAAAGAGGGGGTAAAAAATTGTTTGGGCTAGGTGGCGCAAGCTATCGCCCGACACAAAGGACAGATCCGCTAACATTTATCCATTCATCTATCCGGAAGTTTGAACGCGTTTGAACGTGTTTGAACATGAGGCGATGAGGCCATGAGGCACGGCGAGATTTTCATTTGATCGACGTTTTGACTGGACCGTCTCACCTCTTCCTTTTTCGATGTTCTAGCTGGCTTCCGTCGACGGCCCCAAGTGGACGACACGAGCTTGGAAAGAACTTGTTCCGCCAGGAGCAGCGGCAGGAATCAGGAATTGCCGATGGCGAGATCCATGACGGTCGAAAACGGAGAGTTCTCGCATCGAATATTCGAGGCCCTTCGGCGCTCTTCGGACGACTCCGACAGCACCGCGGCAAGTTCTGATCGCACGGTCTTTTTTCTTCCTTCCCGCATTCATTACGAATTCTCACCTATCCCTGCGCAATGCGGTGATTTCTCCGTCGACTCCGCTCTGTGACGCCCGATCGAAGCGTGTATGACCGAAGGCTGGTGCACCTAGGGTGCCTACTCTTTAGAGTGAGCAACCTAGCGAAAGGCGGGCTTTCAGCGTCTTTGTCATGCACGCGTGCTTGTGCAGTGCAAGCATTGTTAAAACAATATACCCGGGCTTGTCGCTTCAGCTTCGCTTGCAGCAACCGCCCAGCGCCAGTTAGTTGAAAGGTAATAGTGATGCTTTAGAAGTCGTGAGTTTGGACCCTCTGCTGTCGTTTGTTTACTGATAGCATCTTCGATCAACTCGCACCGGAATCGCCCTGAAACCAGCACAGTGCACAGCGCTCCTCGGTCGTGCAGCGCGATGTCGGTGCAACATCGAGGACTAACTGGACTAACTGCGCCGCGCCAGTGCACCGCGGCGAGCTCCACCTTGCGTCACTTCGCGTTTTGTTCGTTTTTTTCTTGCGTAGGTCAGCGCACGGTGCCCGTCTGCTGTCAATTTCTTCTATTTTTTTACTCGCGGATTTGACGGTCCCACAGAAATAAACATCATGGACGTGATTGTCGATGGGGTCACGAAGCGGGTGACAATTCCACATGTATATGTTGGCCATCATTATTGGTTCAAGAAAACGAAACACCAGATAATAGCCGTACCTCGCTGTCATCGAAACGCCTCGCGCCGCTTTCCACGAAGTTCGTTATTTTTGGGTGCTCCTTGCCACCGCAGCAATCGCCAGTAATCGCGGCGATGGTGAGAAGCTCGTCGTCTCGCCGTCAGAAGACCCGAGGAAATCATCTAGTGCAGCTGCGAGGCGTGCTCGTTTTTGCAAGATCGCCATCTCGACAGTCTGCGCGTCTGCTACTCCCGCCATCTTCTCGATTCCCGCTCCTGGCCGCAATGCCTGATGGGACTGCCCCCCGGCGCACCGCCGATTTTCTTGGTGCGCGTTGGGGCAACGAAAAGCCGCACCGGGAGGGTGCGCTTCGTTGATCGAGGACGTACGGTGCGCACCGGTGCACGTGATCGAAGATGAAGGGGCGCACCTCAGTGCCCCGGTGCGCACCGGTGCGGATGATCGAGGATGCTATGAGAAAAGTGTAGCAGACAGCTGCGATCATCATCATGCGCACCATCGGTCTGCGTATTGACTAGGGATGTCGCGAACCGGTCGAGGTTTGAGTTCGACTAGGTTCGACTTTTTCGAACTTCTTGTGAAACGTTTGACAAAGGTTCGACTCAGGTTAAACTGCTATGCGCATGCGCGACAGGCTGGCCAGTTGGCTTCAGATTGGATGGTGATGGCTAAGGGATGAATTAAGGGCAGCACTGATTGGTTATTTCAGGTAATACCGCTGATCTCTATGACAATGGACTTTTTCCGAGAAGCGTTCTGCGCACGCGCGAGCGCCCGATGCCAAGCGGCGGAAGTCGGAACGAAAAATCGAGGAAATTCGGAAGGAGGTATCAGCGAGTAGAACACGTAACTGCAGCATATATATAATTGTGTTACACAAAAAAAAAAAAATGTTGACGGAAAGGAAAACAGGACGTTTGGGTGGACGCCACGGATGCCCCTCGTTAAAGTCGCGTTGGGCCAACACCACCTAGACAGAAGGCCTCCGCATGGTTTTTTCGTCCTCTATAAAACGTCATCACAGTGGGATCGCGCTCGGTCGGCTATTGGACCCGAGTCCGACCTTCGACGCGCTGATTGGCCACGAGCCGCAGCCGAACACTGACACAGCACTCGTGCCCAATCTCTCGCCTCGATCGATCTGACTATGATGACGCGTGTGGAGGCCTTCTGTCTAGGTGGTGTTGGTTGGGCAGGCGCCGCTGCTCAGAGAGCGAAGAAACTGGTAGCGTAGCTCCCATTATCGATTGGTAGTGCAGGTAGGTCACTTCCTCGATTTTTAGTTCGCGCAGCCACCGCCTGGTGCCGTCGGTATGTGGAAAAGGTCCATTGCTGGATCGCACATCCCCGCTTCAGAGCCGTATATGTAGAGACTTTGGTCAATGGGAGGCGCAGGCAGAGCCAGGGCGTGCGGCAGACTCGGAAAGAGGGCTTGACATTAGTGATGCAAAACTATAGATAAATCGACTATCGATGCTATCGATAGTTTTGGAAAAACTATCGATAGTGTCGCAGAACTATCGATAGTACTATCAATAGTTTTTCGATAGTCGACTATCGATAGTTTTCAATAGTACTATCAATAGTTTTTCGATAGTCTACTATCGATAGTACTATCAATAGTTTTCCGATAGTCGACTATCGATAGTTTTTCAATAGTACTATCGATAGTTTTTCGATAGTCAACTATCGATAGTACTATCAATAGTTTTTCGATAGTCGACTATCGATAGTTTTTCAATAGTACTATCAATAGTTTTTCGATAGTCAACTATCGATAGTACTATTAATAGTTTTCCGATAGTATACTATCAATAGTACTATCAATAGTTTTTCGATAGTCAACTATCGATAGTACTATTAATAGTTTTCCGATAGTATACTATCAATAGTACTATCCATAGTTTTTCGATACTCGACTATCGATAGTTTTTTTACTACCGAGAGTCAGATTTTTGGCGGCTATGGAGACTATCAATAGTACTATTGATAGTTTTGCACCACTACTACAGCCACTAGAGCAAACACAGTATACGGCTCTGAGTTGCCACACCGCCACTCGCCTCCCTTCCTCCTCTTTTCACCCAAACTCCCGTCTTCGGCTACTTGGTGTCCGATTTGAAAAAAATAAAGCGAGAAAAGGGAGCGACGTAGACTACTAGTGTCGGAAAACTATCGATAGCAAACTGTCGACAGTACTATCGATAGGTTTACGATTGTCGACTATCGATAGTTTTCCGATAGTCGATTAACAATATTTTTGTGAGAGTCGACTATCGATAGTACTATTGATAGTTTTTCGATAGTCGACTATCGATAGTACTATCAATAGTTTTTCAATAGTCGATTATCGATAGTACTATCGATAGTTTGTTTTTACTATTGATAGTCAGATTTCTGGCGACTATCGATGCTATCAATAGTACTATTGATATTTTTACACTACTACTTGGCATGCTCTCTTGACCAACCGGAAGCCGAAAAGAATCCCCTTGCGGTGGTTTCCTTGCAGAAACAGTTCTGATCAAAGGTCTATGTTCGTAAATGGTTTTAATAAGTGCGTAAGAGTGAAGTGTAGTAACCCTTCGTGGTTAAAAATTGGGTGCACATGTTGTTTTGATCATGATCATGCAGAAAGATTTAAGAAAAGAATGCGCCGCTCAACTCTGTTTTGCGCGGATAGAGTGTGACCGCTCGGACAGCAGATTCCTGGCCCTCGGCGTTTGGCATACGGATTATGTCGGTCGTTCCGGTAGTCGCACTCTTCCACCATCATTTTGGATGAGCGTGATTGAAACACCACGTGTACCATATTTTCAGCCATCGAGAGTTACTCCAATGCAGTTATCAGTTTTGTTTCTCGTGACCACCGCCAGGGTATTATTTCCGGCTTCTGGTTGGTCACATTCGAATTTCTGAAGACGCCCTGGAACACGCCCAGCCCGCTTTCGGCCAATGGCGCCTTTTGATTTGTCTCCTATACTTCCCAACGAATGGCCAAACTCTCCACATATACGGCTCTGCCCCGCTTGTTCGCTGCAGCTCAAGTGTGGCCACAAAATTTTTTTTTTTTTTTTTTTTTTTTTTTTGTTATCCTTGTGTTGCAAAAGCCGGTGGCAGCGTGCTCAAGACAAATGTTCTACTCGTTCGTCGTCATTCGCCGAAGACTTTCTTTAAAGGGGCCCTGCAATCATATTTAAGCTTCTAAATTTTTTGCGGCTTCCACGTCTCTTGGGGTTCGGGCAAGCTAGCGGGCACGGAGAAAGTAACTAAATATAAGTGCGTCATATTTTAACCGGACGATGCGGAAACCTCCTCCACCTACGGGGGCGACGCGCGGTGTCGAAGGCACGCGTAATGTGAGGTCTTTGGTCCTGGGCTTACTACTGGTCAGAGCCGCTAACAGCTTCTTTTTAGTCGAAATACAAAACATAAATGGCGCGAACCATTTCAATTATTTGTAAAAGTTGTTTTTGGTCGCTATTTTAGATTAGAAAAGAAACAAATGCAGTTTAGAAAGTACGGAAACAAGAAATGACCTGTCAACATACCCGCCACCAAGTGGTGCAAAAGGCGGCGCATACTTGAAAGTTGTAGTGGGGTCATGCACCAACGAGCGGCGAGTGTAGAAAGGTCTTGGATGTACGCGGCAGCGCTGCGGTCGTATGGACTGGAGGATCCGACCGGTTCCGAGCGTTCCCAAGGCCTTCGGCGAGCAGCTTTGGCTTGCAGTTTGGCCTTTTGGCGGTATGGCAGCACGAAGTGGCTCCCGTTCTGAACTGATCTTTACCCCGTGTTTGCTGTCGTTTGTGGCCAATGAAGTGTCATGCCGAATTAAGACCAGACCGGTTTTTAAGCCTCTTGCGACGTCTTAGGACCAGCTCTGCTGCAGCGCATCCGGTCCTAAGAGGTCGCAAGAGGCTTGAACACCGGTCTGGTCTTTCTCGGTCATACTTGATCGCATATGTGTGAACGGCACTTTAGTGTTTAATCGCGCAGCAAATGCAATGCGAGCCGCCATGGCCACCCGCTTCATACAGCCTATCCAACACATGCTTTAGTGGCGCCCTCTCGAGCCGTCGACACGATGTGCGGCAGCCATGAGCGCTCGATGAGCTCACTACTCCTCCTCTAGTTCACGGCCACTCAAGCAACCAAGGACGTCATGAAGGAGGTTATTTTTTGCTTTTTTTCGTAATTTTAATTTGCCTATACCTTTAAAATAAAGCGAAATTCGAGAAAACAAAAGTTTCATCAAATTACTACGTTCAGTGCGCTCAGGTTCAGTGCAAATTAAAGACGGGTAAAAAACGTCCTTGCAGGGCTCCTTTAAGATCCTGTGTGAGCCGTGATACTTGCCGTTGAGAACACGTGGAAATTTTTTCGAAAGTGCAGTGCCGCAGGAAAAAGGCACAACTCGTCGAAAGCAAGTTTCGCCAATCTCGCGGCGTGTTCAAAGTTTCCTTGGCACGCCGAAGTGTTGTGTCTCTGTGCCTTTGCACGCTTGGATACCGATCAAGAATCGACGACGTGTGGATGTGCTTTGCGAGTGCAATGTGCGTGAAGCCGTATGTGCCTCTGGATCAGCGTCTTACTTTACTCTGACGACTGTATTGGGGAGGAGGACAGACCGTGACGCCCCAAGCGGTTAACTTTACAACTACACGGATGGGGACAACAAATACAATGACTCAGCACTCGGCCGACAACCAAACACGGCGTCAGCATTCGGCTGGAGTTCGTGGTCTCCGGTGAGGGGGAGGAGGGGCTCTTTTGTTTCCACTATGGCCTGCATGAACAATGCAGCATGCACGGTCCCAGCTCAGCACAAAAGCCGAAGTGGGTCAAGCTCCCATTCTCTGAGGATAGATCCGGCACTTAACGTCGCTTCGTCGATTGTTAGTATTTTTTACATTAAACTGTTCCCCGCGCTCTATTGTAGAAGATGACATGGACATGCCCAAAAGGCCTGTCGGCATGTGCACAGGCCTTGTGTTGAGTAAACACAGAGCTCGGGGAAAACAAACGGGTCAGAGCGCCCCCTATAGTTCGATCTCCTGCCCAATACTTGCAGCACTCGCGGTCTAGAAACGACCTTGATGCACCGTCCAGTAGCGACGGAAGAGGAGGTGAAGGTGCGTCATTTCCTCGTCATTAGACAATTTACAGAATACCATGCACAACAGCTCCTCGTCACTGATCAGTGCTGGCTCATTATCAACCTACTTAATTGCACCTGACGTTTGAGCGTGGCTCGCCTAATTGCGATTGGTCAACAGATTGCACACGAGCATATGGGCCGCGCTTCAAAGATTTTCATTCTCGCCGTCTTGTACTTTTGCCTTCGAAAACCCTCCTTGCTCCGCAACGTTACTCTATTCGTGCTCCCATGTGATCCATGAGAGTAGATTTGGAACATAGCCATGGTTAATAGTACATAAGAGCACATACAGGTCATCCCCCCCCCGCTACTCTTCTACAACAAACTGACACATACAAGTTTATTGGTGTTCTAACTGAAAAACCTCTCTTGGGACAGTCATATTAATTCAGTGGTGTCTGCTGCTAACCGAAGCCTAGGTTACCGCCGTCGCAACTTCAGACCTGTCCCAAGTAACCGAAAGCAACTCCTTTACATTTCCTTAGTACGATCGAAATTAAAGTATGCATCCTCCATTTGGCACCCTCACCTTTCTTCACTAATAGACAGTATTGAGGCTGTCCAAAACCGTGCTGCCCGGTTCATTCAATCTGACTACTCATGTTTTTCTAGTGTTACTCGAATAAAACCTGATCTTTCTCTTCCCTTACTTACTACCCGACGGAAAATTGGTCGCCTGTTCCTATTGCATAAAGTCTATTATTCGCCCCTACTACATCAGACTTTTCTCACTCCGCCAACCTATTCGTCTTCTAGACTAGATCATCCTAGAACAATAGCCCGGCCGCAATGTTTTTCCACAGCACATCAAAACGCCCTTCGCCCCGACGCAATTGTGGACTGGAATAACCTTCCTGGTGACATCGCAGCCATCGAGGACTCCGCCACATTTCGCAAAGTGATTCAACAATATTGTAATACCCACTCCCCTCTCTAATGCCTCACGGCCTTGAGGGTATTGTAAATAAATAAATAAATAGATAGCAACTTGCCGGAACAGCCAGACGATCCAGAACTCCGTGGCTGATATATATATATAATCTAAAGACATCAACGTGCGGCACACCTTCAAAACTTTGGTGCTGCATCGATTCTTGGTCGGTATCCAAGCGTGCGGAGGCACAAAGATGCAGCACTCTGTGTGCCAAGAAGCTTAGATCACACCGCGAGACCGACAACCCTTGCTTTCGACGAGTTGTACCTTTACATGCGGCTTCACATACATTACACTCGCAAAATCACATCTACACGACATTGATTCTTGATTGGTATCCAAGCGTGCGAAGGCGCAGAGACACAGCACTTCGGTGTGCCAAGGAAGCTTTGAACACGCGGCGAAACTTGCTTTCGACGAGTTGTGTTTTTTATGCGGCACTGCGCTTTCGTAAAAATTTCGACGTGTTCTCAACGGCAACTATCACGGCTCACACAGGATCTTAAAGAATGTCTTCTGCGAATGACGACGAAAAAGTAGAAAATATGTCTTTGGCACGCTGCCGCCAGCCTCTGCAACGCTAGCAAAGGGGAAAAAAACTGCATGCAAGATGGCCGTCCAGTGGCCGCACTCGCGGAGCAGGGATGCGCGATCCTTAATGGTCATAGAGATCATTGATTAATACAGTAAAAAAAAAAAAAATAAGTTATTAACTTCTTCAGTGATTAGAATTAGTTTCTTTTAATTGCGACTGTTCATATAATTAAAACAACCCTTTGCATAAAAAACAAATTCTCCAAACCTAGACATGCTTGTATCAAGGTCTGGCCACACTGGCCACAAAGTCAAACCAATTGAATCTTGTTAAAAGTTTGAAGGTTCGTCAAGCCGGTTCGAACCAGTCGAACCCCGAAAGTTCGACCTAAAATTCCGGTTCGACAAAAGTTTGCAACACCCCTAGTATTGACTCTCGAGGCTAAAGCGTTGGCTCACCGCAGGTCGGTATTGATGTCGCTGACAGCTGGACATTAAATGTGTTGCACGTTGCAGCATAACCTAAAAAAAACACCAGTCTTTCGTTGAAAGGCACAGGAAAACTAAATTTAAAGCTAATTAAAGAATCTTTCAATGTGCAGCTGGTGGATGCCTGTGAAGCCTGGTTGGGAGGTTATCTAGCAACATTGGGGATCTTGCTACGTAGGTCATGACGTAGCCAGAACCGTTACGTAGGCGCACTAAACATCAGAGCAACGCCGCCCTTTGAAAGTACGCTCAACTGCTTAAAGCGGTCATGAAACGATTTTTCAACTTTTTCCTTCTAAGCTTTCCTCCTCAACTCACAAATCATGCACTGTACCAAACAGTTCAAGAAGACTGAAAGGAGGGACTCCCCTCTTGCTCGGACCTTCATTTGTGTACCCGGGCACAGCCATTCTCTCCCTAGGAGATTAGCCCGTCGCTCAATACTCGGTCAAAAGTTGCTTTCCCCACACCGTTCACTCCTAAGCTGACAGAGCTGTGGAAGCTACGTGGTCCTTGGGCCAGCCACACGCTCGTCACCCCATGGGTACTCCAAACGGCTTGGTTGTAACGCATTGATGCTGTTGACACCACCACAACGCTGACAACGCCACCAACAGCAAAGCTCAAAACCACGCCAGCCTTGTTACGTCACGAATGCGGGGCATCTTTTTTTTCTGTTTTCGTTTGCACCGGATATCCCATGATGCATCACACTCTCCGTTCGTTTCTCTTCGAGCGCCTGCTCGAGTGCACCGTTTGGAGCGAAAAATATAGCGAATCGTTCAAAATACAACCGTGCTATTATCATTTACAGTTATTATCCGTTATGCTTGACTCATTTCCGAACGAAATTTATATATTTTAATTTTCGTACCCGTTTAAATAAATAGTTTGTCCCTCTAACGAGGTTACAACATTGTCAACGAGGGCCTAGGACCCCTGAGGTACATCAGCAGCAGCTCCGACGACTGAAGCATGAGTGAATCCTGGGACGTTTGACTCCAAGAGGGAAGAGTGGAAGCTCTACCAGATAAGAGTCCAAGCTCGTTTGGACGTCGCAAAGTTAACCGCAGCCTGCCGGTTGCTTCTGGATATGGCGAGTCGACAGAAGGCACAGGTCTGAAATTTTGCCTCCCGAGGAAAGAGCCAAGAGCATAGCTTGCAGGTGAGCACCTTGCCCCCAAGAGTGCAGGAGGGTTGTCACTGTTTCCAGTTTCCAAATGGTAAAGTATTGCGGCTTTGGGGTGTTAGAGTTGTACACACTCTTTAGGGGATCGTTCCTGGAACACCTAAAAACCAGGAATGAGAGCCTGAAGGTGCTCTGGGAGACCTGGCAACCCACTCCCCCGGCTGGGGAACCTCCAGCAAAGAGGGCTACCACGGCAGCCCTTGGCTCGGCTTTCAAGAGGGGGACAAGGTCTCCACCACGTTTCAGCTGCTTTGACCCTCATTCAGCCTCAAAATTACTTTTATCTAGCGCATCAAGAGGTTGTTAACGGCTGCAGGATAATTTTGCTCCGAGGAAATTCGAAGTGTTTGAGAGAGCAAAGCTATTTTCGGCACGTCAAAAGGAATCGGAAGATGTGAAAGACTTCCTGGCAAGACTGCAGTCTATTGTTGCAACTTGCAAATATGAGACTGAAACCAACGCCAGGAGCTGTTCACTTTTGATGGCATTCGTTGTTGGCCTTCATAATTTGTGCATCTGGACACATTTAGTTATGGAGAAGGACTTAACGCTAGACACTGCATTGCTGTTACCCGAATCCTATCCTGTATCAAGGCTTAAACGGAGTCCTGCTAGTTGAATCATGCGGACTGAAATGCGATGCACGTCGACTAGGTACAGCATCCTGCTCCTGCCCAGGTTTAAGTGTTTCCGATGTGGCAACAGTAACCTCATAGAGTCAACTTGCCGTGGCAACAGTAACCACCTAGAGTCAACTTGCCGATATTTGCGTCTCCAGCCCGTTGCTCGCCCTCTCGTGGTGAAAACAAACAGGAGACGCATTCTAGTGAAGGTCCCACTGTTCTCCTGCTCAGCGTGCACGGCGGAACTGCTTGCGATCATGGCTCGCGAAATGTCATTTCTGAATGCAAACAACTTTTCACTTTCCCAATGTAGTGCTGCAGCTGGTAGGGGATTGTACCTTATCAGAGAGTTTTAGTATTGCGCATAGAAGCAAGTGCTGTGTGTTTACAGTAGATATTTGCATGCTTTCTTTCTTTGCAGTCATATCTGAATTTGTTTCAGCCAGAGGCACACTTGGCCAAATGCTTTCTTCTGCTGAAAACCATTCCAGGCCATTCTACCACATTTAATTTGTTCGCAAGACCTCTGCTGTTATCCCTGCATCAGTAAATCCGTCGGATTATCCAAGCCAGGGCAGTGGTTTTTGCTTGAAGGTGAACTTCCCAATTTAATCTGTCACCCGGCTTGCCACAAGAGGCTGCTAGTTGTTTGCAGTCCCCTTAAACGAATGGAGTAGAATGGTGCTGTCTGTCCAGTAGCATGTGTCCTCAAGGCTCAGGATGTCTTCAAGGTAATCACCCATTTGTTTTCTGACAACTGCTGCCATCAGTTCCAGTCGAGGAAGTGTGAGCCGTTTTGTCGGTGCTACACGCGACTTCGAGAATACCAGTTTTACATTTACTCCTTCAGCAGTGTCCTCGACTCAAATAAGCGCAGGTTCTGTAAGCCTGTGGGCTTGCATCACAAAAGATGTGTAGCTGTAGTGAGTGAACCAGCTCGTTTGGGACATTCGTGATACACAAATCTGTCACGATGTCCTCTATCTCTGGTAGCTGAGTGAACCATGCTTGACAGTCCAGTCTGAGGTTGTCTGGAAGATGGTCATCCCATTCAAGTCTTTTTTCCCAGATGTGTTAGAACAAGGTTTTCACTTTGATTACAAAAGGCACGACCATTCCCAGTGGGGGCAAACATTTTGGCTGCTGCTTGCAGTACATGTCGCTTGGCATTCACGGTAGAAGCAATAAAGTTTAGGACATTGTTGATGGAAATCGTCAGCCTACCAACGTCACGTTTCCACAAAGGTCCAAGAACCCCCCCTAGGTTCGGCAAAAGATGTATCTGAACTCTCGTCAAACAAGTTCTGTAGCTCCCTTGACGGGGTAGCCCATTTTCAGAGTGTCATTCCAGCATCCCTCAGAATACTCATTGCTTGGTCATGTAACTCAGCGGCACTTTTGGCCGTCTTGTTTCCGACCAGCAAGTCATCAACACAGAATTACTTTTGAAGCAATTCAGCAGTACCCTTCTACTCTTCGTTCACAATTTGCAAGTGATGGACCAGTGTCGCAGTCAGGAGGAATGGGCTGGCAGATCTTCCAAAAGGTACTCGTGTCATTCTTCATTCTTCGATGGTTGGATTTGGTGACACTGATGTGAGTCCATCCTCAAACCAAAGAGAGCTCAGTGCATCCCCGTCTTCTAGTCAAACACCAACCTGCGAAAACGCCTTTTCAATGTCGGCTGTTATAGCAATAGGGTGCAGGCAAAAGCGAATCAATATCTTGACATGATCAGCATTCAGTTTGATCCTTGTGTTCGTTAATAGAAGCTGCGCCTGGAAAATTTGAGGACTCGTCGAAGACAGTGCAAAGTTTCACAGTCTCTGGCTGGCTTCAAATCACTGCTTGGTGAGGCAAATAGTACAGCCGTGTGAGTGGAGTTTCAGCGTTCAGTGAACTGGGGGGAATCTTCTTTGCGTGTCCGGCTGTGATGTAGTGGTGGATGGATGGCCTGATCATATTCTTCAACCAGGGGCTCGTTTCGTAAAAGTCTTAGTTTTAGCCCCTCAAGTTGTTTGATTGCCAGTGCTCAGTTGTTCTTCAGTTCCCCTGCGTTGGGCCTCCGCAATAGAGACACTTCATAGCTAGCATTCGTCCGATTTTGTGATCATCCGGCAGAACTTGTTTTACACAGAATTGTGCTCTTCATTTTTGGCGTCCCGTTGGTCCGTGATTCCTACACTCTCCAGGTCCCAAAAACTGTGTCGCGTTGATTCCACTTGTTTGGTTTAAAACACTCCGACTGTCAGTATGCAGATCGTCATGGTTGTTCTGCAGGTCAAGGAACTCTGAAGTTGTATAGGACCTTGAAAAGTATGACCGAAGCCAGTGTTGATCGGCACCAGCTTTCCGTCATTCAAAGATTGTTGCACTTGGCCTGTCATAATCTTCCACCACTGGTCACACCCGATCAGCATGCTCGTACCAGGTAGCGAGGGCATGCCTGGGAAAAGTAGCTCATCCACGACATGTCCTACCTTTTCTTCGATGCTGCGAACAAATTCGTTATTGGATGATGCCTTTGCGATATCCTTGCAGATGAGAGCAATTTGCTATACCTGGACCAGGCACTCTGATTGATCAACCTGACTGCAAAGTCGTACCTCTATGATTCGCAGTGGTTGGGGTATGGTGTCACTGTTACTGAAGGTGTTCAATCGCAGAATTGGCTGCCCCAGAACCTTGAGGTCCAGTCTGCATGGCATATACTTGCAATAAATGTCCACTGGCTCCCTCTGTCGATGATGGCACGGAAGTAACAGCTCTGGTTTTCCGAAATCACCCATGCTCTAAAGCAGTGGTCTCAAACTCATTCGAGTGTGGGGGCCGATAGCCCACCTCCGAAAGGATGAGGGCCAAGGATGGGGGGGGGGGGGGGGGGGGGGGGAGTATTCTTTGCTATTTGGGGACAAATGTATAAATGAACAAACAGCAGTGGTGTTTCACGTTGCAAAGCAGCTGACTGTCCGAGCGACACCCCGAATATTTTATAGACAGGGAACCTTGTGCTGCCTGTTGTTTGTAAGCTCACAGTTTTGCCGTCTTTAGCTTTCATTTGTATGTACGACTACTACGGGCCCCCAAATGATGTTATAAGAAGATTTAAAACCCCGGCACACCACAGCACTGGTATTTTTTTAATAGAACGAGAGCAAGCACACCGTCGTTGCCTTGTCAAACAATTCACTAGGCTCAACAGGTATATACAAATTCCTCTTCATACAGCGGTTTCTACTTTCCTAGCGATTTTTGTAACAACATTAAAATCTTTTCTTTTTTTTTAAGCTTTTGTATGGCAGCTAGAAGCCCAAGCTCACAGCTTTCTTTTTGGCAGTTTCTTCTGATAAAGAGTTTGTGCAGCCGGGATGCCTGCTTGGGCAAAGAGCTCGCGCTTGCAGCCTAGTGGTGGTATTGCCATTCCGGTTGATTTAGAGAAGAAAAGAATGAGAAGCCAATATTTAGACAAAAAAATCATCCGTCCAAAAGATAAGCAGAATAGTGAAAAGTTACAGAAGCAGAGTTTTTTTTTTTAGCGGAACTAAATTGACGATATAAAACTATTATTCATGGCGCATGTGGCACTCGAGGCATATGAACGGGAGCTCGCAGGCGCGGGATGCTTGCGGGCTGTTTCTCAAAATATCGCGGGCCGCGTGTGTGAGACCCGTGCTCTAAAGGTTTAGAGAAGGATTTCTTTGTCAAAGGAAGTTTCCACATTCCTAGAGCTGCTATTCTACACGCTTGTGATGACTGTTTCGTGTCCGTTGTCTTTTGAGCTCAGCTTTCAATTGGGGTCACACGTGGACGTTGCGTGTCTTCCCGCACAACAGGAACACGACACCTTTGCATGACAGTCTCTGACCCGGTGTCCCTTTTTAGTGCATCGGAAGTGCCACATATCTCTGGATAGCTTCTTTTTCTTTTGGTCAAGTGACAGGTTACCACCACAAGTCTGAGTTGAGTGCTTTGTCGATCTGCAGAAGCAACTGGGTTTTGTGTTTCTTTAAAGAACTGCAGCTGCTGGTATCCCCAATCGTCGCGTCCGATCGGTATCCTTTTCTTGTCGTGGCTCCCTACGTGTCTCGGTAATCCCAGCTCTTTCCCTAGTTTCCAATTCCATTCGAAGAAAGCTTAAGATGTTGGAGACCTCACCCTGAACCGGTAGGACTGTGGATGCAGCACTGATGGAGTGGCCGAGCGGTTGTTTGTATCTCCTGATGGTTCCAGCTCTTAGGGCTTCGCTTCTCGTAATTGAAGATGAGGAGCTCACAAGTCAGTAATAATCCAGGACAAGGTTTTTTTTGGTAAGGCCTTTAGTAAGATGTCCGACATCATTGCATAGTATGCTTCTAATCCAAATCCAAGAGCCTTGAGTTCACGGACATTGACTGGGATGTGGTCGTACATCTGGTGTAGACCCTCGGTGTCGTTAGAGGAGATTACCATGGACAGCTTTTGCAGGTTCGCCAGCTGGTTTTGTTTAGTCCGTCGTCAGTCACCGAATGGCCTCGAGAGAATATCAATTGCGCTATCATGGCAGGCATCAGTGGCTTGTAGGCCTGCAATCGCTGCAGCCGCTGGTCTGGTGGTGAGACTCTGCAGATAGTTGAACTTTTGGCAATGCAGTACATTCTCATTCTTGTGCACAGAGCTGCAAAACTGCTCCTAGAAGCTTTGCCACCCTCCAATGTCACCGTTGAAGCTCTGGAGCTGCAATTTTGGAAGCTTGACTCCAGCGCTTCGATATCTGGAAGCTCGTTCTGCAATCGTCGTTGTTGTTGATTGCATTGTCACCGGCGACGTTGGTGGCTGCAGTCAGTGACTGATTTAGGAGGGGTGTCCAGATGTCCTGATCACCCCCCCTCCCTCCCTTGAATTCCGCATGTCTAAAATGTAGGGTGGCAAAAAGTGGAGGGGTGAGGGGGGGGGGGGGGGGGGGGCGGGTGTTTTCTCAAACATTCGATATGCTGACCTCCCCCCCCTCCCTTCCCCCTGTGGAAACACCTGCATCCGCCACTGGCTGCAGTTCCCTTTGCCATAGGGAAGACGTTTTGCTACTCAGCAACAGAGGTCGGCATTTTAGGTCTCCCTCACTCACCCTCACCCTCACAGCCACACTCACCTAAGCCCCTCACTTACCCTCACCCTCACAGCTACACTCACCTTCAGCCCCTCACTCACCCTCATCCTCACAGTCACACTCACCTTCAGCTCTTCACTCACCCTCACTGAACCTCACGGCCCTCACGCCCCTCACACACTCACGGCCCTCATGCATTCATGGCCCTCACGCACTCACCGCCCTCACGGCCCTCACGCAGTCATAACCCTCACGCCACTCATCGCCCTCACGCACTCACACCCCTCACACACTCATGGCCCTCACGCCACTTACCGCCCTCACACCCCTCACGCACTCACCGCCTCCACACCCCTCACACACTCACCGCCCTCAACGCCCTCACGGCCCTCATGGCACTCACGCCACTCAGGCCCGCTTCAGATGGGGCAATTTCGACCAGAAACTTGACATTGCAACACCAGCAACACGGGCCGCCGTGTTCACACGCAACAACCAATTGCTGCAATTTGCCATCATCATCATGAAATTTTATTTTTCTTGCACTATTTAGACACACAATTACGTGCTATAAACGTGTTCTTAAGCATTTAAATCTCGTTGAGAATACTAATGCATTTTTCTGAAACAGTTTATTTCCAAAAACGATCAGTTTCAAACCCGAACCAAGTATTTTGTTCATCATCGGCACGACGTATCACGTGAAAATATTGCGTCCCTGATTGGATGAACCCGCTTCTAAAGCGTCTTCGAATTGCTCCGAGTTGCTCGCTTGTTTCGAGCCGGATTGGATCTCAGCAATTCATGTCGATCTAGGGAAAGCTAGGGAACAACCCGCCATCAACATCGAAATTGCTGAGAAAGTTGCTCCGTCTGAAGGGGGCCTCACGCACTCACCGCCCTCACGCCCTTCACGGCCCTCATGCACTCACCACCCTCACGGCCCTCACACCCCTCACGCCCTCATGCCACTCACACACTCACCGCCCTCACACCCCTCATGCACTCATGGCCCTCACGCCACTCACCGTCCTCACGCCCCTCACGCACTCATGGCCCTCACATCCCTCACGCACTCACCGCCCTCACTGCCTTCATAGCCCTCACGGCCCTCACTCACCCTCACACTCATGAATATTCCTGGTTCAGAAACTCACCCTCACCTCACCTGTGAAGATGAGGGTGAGTGAGGGCCCCTCATGAGTGAGGTTAGCTGAGGTATGCTCAGCAATGACATCACTCGAGTGGCCTCGTTGTCATGTTAGACCACAGTTGTTTATTCCGCGACGCAGTTGCCACCTCTGATGTGATCTTCGATTTCGTTGTTGATCTGGCGCAGCTCGTTGTTGCTCGTCGTCAATCGTTCTAGGGGAGATGTTAAGGAGGCAGAATCTGCTGTTGCAATAACAGCAGTGGCTTTATTCATAACAGGAGTATTTTCCGCTCGCCGTATGGCCTGTCTCTCCTTTAGTCGATCCATGCTTTTAGTAAACGATCCCACAGTAGTGATGATGATCAATGGCATTCATAACTTTGCTTACCTTGCTCGTTCGTCAGTCCTGGGCTTCGGCACCATTTTGTAGCTGTTGGGCAGTTATCTTTCTCTCTTCCATCGTTTTTGAACACTGTTATTTAATACTACTAGTAGGATATTTACATATTTTCAGCAATAGGTACAGGGAAGCATCAAGCAACGTTTGCTGGTGTCCGTTCGCATTCATGGTCAACTGTCACCTGACCCAACTGTCCTCTTCGCTCGTGCCATACAAATTGAAAAATCCCAAGAATTCAGAACACAGGTCACAACAGGCCTGGATGGCGTGGCTTCTTATCTAGACGACACCCTCATAACTGGAAAGGACATTTCTGGCCATCTTCAAAATCTCGAAAAAGTCCTCGAGCAGCTCCAAGGGTATGGTTTCACCCTGAAGTAATAAAAGTGCAGTTTTCTTCAAGAACAGGTGGAATATCTTGGGCAAATGGTTCATGCTGATGGTTTCAGTCCGTCCTCAAAGATCTCTGCCATCCTAAACATGCCTGAGCCCTAAAACATCAGTCAACTGAGATCTCTTCTGGGGATGGTTCAACACTGCAGCAAATTCCTACAAAGTTTAGCCGAGATGACCGCAAAGCTAAACACCCTGCTACGAAAGGGCACTGCCTGGAACTGGACCTCGGATTGCATGGATGCTTATGACGAGATCAAACAGCAGCTAACGGCAACCGAAGCTCTTGTTCATTGCAACCCTGACAAGACAAGCTACCTTGTGGTAGATGCTCCATGAGGGAGTAAAGGCAGTGATCTACCGTAAAATCAAGACAAGAGAATGCCCCATTGCTCACACCTCAAAGACACTCACAAAGGCCAAGTGCAAGTATGCCCAAATCGAGAAAAAGGCACTGGCAGTCATGTTTGGCGCAAAAAAAGGTTTACCAGTTTTTGGGGGACACAATCATAAGGATATATAGCACAAAACAAGGAAGGAAGGACAAGGGAAACCGGACGAGCGCTCATCCTGTCTCCCTCGTCCTTCCTTTCTTGTTGGTTTGGGCTACAGTAATCTCTCATTAACTCAAACTCGACTATTGAGAAATATCGGTTAAGTTGAAAGATTTCCTTGTCACGGAATGAACTCCCATAGGGACAGTGCATTTTACTCGTCACTTATCTCGAAAAGTTTTCAAGACCCACCTCAGATATCTCAAAATCTCGACAACAAATATTTTAAAGAAACAGGCAGGGCACAGCAAACAATGAACTGGTGGCATAAACATTAGTTGGGGAAGAAACAACAATAAAAAGAAACACACACAAAAAATTTAAAAAAAGTGATGCATTGATGCGCACACGGACATACAAAAAAAAAAATAAAAAATCTTGTGTCATGAGTGCGGCAACAGAAGGAGTTGCTGCTCACCCTGATCAGCATGCTCCTCAAGGACGTTTGTTGTCTTACTTATTTTTTCTCCCCCTGATATGGCTTGGCAGTCGGTGCCGCGCTTTCTATCTCCCTCGCCGTCAACGTTATCTTCCACTCTTAACCTTTCAGTCTTTTTCTTCTTAGGGCTCTTAATTTTTTTTTTTTTTGCATTCTTACTTCCTGGTCTTGCTGTCAAGCCAATTGGTGCAATTGCTGGAAAGTTTCCATTCCCACAACACACAATCAGTGCAATGAAAATTCGGTACCTTGCCAAATTTTTTTTAGATTCTGTGACTTCGAGTTAATGAGGGTTTACTGTATACCCTCATTATGGACAACCAACTAGCCCACCAGATCATCTTAACGAATTGGGGACACAAGTATGTCCTCCATGTAGTGTTCGGGACTTAGCCGCCTGAGCCTAGGACCGTGGGAGCGGAGACAGCTGAGCCGAGGTGGCCAAGCCGAGGGGCTCAAGCAGAGACAACACACCATGTGGGAGGTGATGCAAAACACCTTTTTGCTTTCTAGCCCATGCCTTTTATAGGCATCTACAAGCCAAACCAGAGGGCACTAGTATTCAGCTAGCATGCCCTCTACATCTCCCCATTTAGGACAAAAGTAACACGCCAAAGACTTTTCAGTGCCCTGATGCAGAGTAAACAAGTCTTTTTAAAATACCAGGTCAGAAGTTCAGGCGCACTGGTGGCTCGACTGCACGCCCAGACCTTGTGCAAACAACCGCTGTTGGCTGTCTAGAAGGAGAAGTCGAGGCAGCTTGAGGTGCCTCTGCTGTCGCAGGACAAGGAGCAGGTGCTCTTGACGTTGGGGTGTCCAACCCTGATTCCAGGCAAGCCGGAGAAGCAACTGGTCTTTGAGACTGCCGGCTGCCAGACCCACGACGATCCGAAGACAGCACTTGTTGAGGCACCAGATGTCTTCGGTTGCGAACCAGCGTGCATGACAGGGTCTGGACCACGTAAGAGCATGGCCGTTGTGCTGGGATGAGGACAATGCCTGTGCAGCCTGCGTCGTGAACCCGGACCTTCTTTCCCTCCTCCAGGGAACGTAAATCATGTGCGGCATGACGATGGTTGATGTCCTGATGCTGACATCGCCGTTGAGCCATGTCATGTCTCTGGAAGTTTGCAACAAGGATCCAGTCTGGAACCGGCTTGGCAGTGGAGACAGGCAGGTGCGTTCTCAGGCTGCGTCCCATGAGAAGCTGTGCAGGGCTGAGTCCAGTCACACCCGGAGCGTTACGGTAAGACAGGTGGGCACAAGGGCCAGTCCTCGGACTTCTTAAACAGTTTTTTGACCGTCCGCACTATCCGTTTTACTTCACCATCAGACTGGGCATAGCTTGGGCTGCTGGTGACGGGAGTGGAGCCGTGGTCGTGGGAGAATGCATCTAACTCAGTGGACGACAACTGTGGTTTGTTGTTGCTGACGAGGGTCTCTGGGACCCTATGCCTGGCAAAGACACTTTTGACGATTGTGATTATCGCCGTGGATGTGGTCGAGCGGAGGGACAACACCTCCAGGTATCTGGAGTAGTAGTCAACGAGTAGAAGGTAGTCTATCCCTTTGTGATGGAAGATGTCCTTTTTAACCCTCTCTCAAGGGTGGCCAGAAGTTTCTGTAGGCAGAAGTGGCTCCGTGCTTTGGACCCTTGTGGTTGCACAGTTGGAGCAGTTCTCCACCACTGTCTTGACCCGACTTTCCATGGTCAGCCACAAAACAGCTTCACAGTCAATGATGCGGCACCTGTTCACGCCGAGGTGCCCATTGTGGATGAGGCTCAAAACTTGCTTCTGCAGAAAAGCAGGTACCATCAGGCATTCCCCACAGAGGAGGAGGCCGTCGCCAACAATCAGTTCACCCTGATGACTCCAATACTGAGTCAAGCTGGTGGGGAGATGTTCCTTTCGAGGCCACTCGCGTTCGCAGTAGGACTTGAGTGTTGCACATTCCCAGTCAGCAGCTTGATGGGAGCGGAAGTTGCTAAGGACGACTGCAAACTTGAAAGGAATGGCACTGGGCACCTCTTGAACATAGAGCTCCACCTTGTCTATGGGAGGGGCGGTGGCCAGCAAGTCGACCGGCTCACAGGAGAATGCATCCACTGTAGCCTACTGTTACTTGACGTCAAGTTTGTACTGGAGCAGGCGGGGAAGGAAACGCTGGATTCGTGGTGGCATGACGTCTAGATCGGCGGTGCCGAGGAGCCTGACCTGAGGCTGATGGTCGGAGTAAAGATGGTTCTTTCCATAATATTGTTTCGTGCCCCCCATTTGGGACGCTGGGATCGCGCATTCTGTGGTCGACGGGGCTTAGAATGATTATCTGGGGGCCAGGGCTGACTTGCGGTAATAGTAGTGGTGAAGCAGGACTTCCATATGTTGACTCTAATAGAAACGAGTGCTAATTTAAGGAATTTGCAAACTATGTACATGAGGTATTGGTACAAAGTAGGGAATATTTGATGCCTATGACACGCAATGGATCGCTCAAGTTCACACCAAAAATTGCTCTTCCTCCGCCGTCTCTGGCTTTTCTAGAGGCCCACATCTTCTCCCTCTGTCCGACGCTAGCCAATCGGTCTCAGCCACGTCGGCGTCATGTTGGTGAGCCCATGCCCAATGAACACCTGGGTGCTAACCCAAACATCCACTGAGCACATGACTCTCACGTCGGAATGCCTTGTTTAGTCCTTTGTGCTAGGCTGGCCGCCACCTCAGCGCCAAGCCGCGATCTTTGGAGCAGTGGGCAGGCATACGCAAACCCCAGCAACCGAGGCGGTAGGAGGATTGCGTTACCCTCACGCGGCAGCCGTCATGCCGTCGGAACAGCTGAGCGATGTCTATACTACCAGAACTGCTTGAACTGGTCAGTCGTTTCATTAAAAGGATGGTCGGGAGTAAGCTAACTCTCAAATATGTTGAGCATATTTTCAAAAAACACTTTCCTGGGGTGAAAGCCATGTGACTTGACAAAATCCAAATGTAATGCAGTGAATACAGTGCCCCTAAATAAATAAAAAAACCATATCGAACTAACCGACACAATGCGACTAGGAACAAGCCGCTCCTAATAACACTTAATTACGGTATGCAAAAAAATAAAAAAGCAGTGTAAAAGGTAAAGAATAAAGCATACCTAGGCTCCTCAAAAAAAAAGTCTCTGCTAGACATAGCAGTGTGTTCAAGCACACAATTATTGTATATAAAATCAACAACCACTACATGTACAAAACAAAGGTGCACAATGCTCAAGAGTATTGACCCTCTGCAGGTGCCACGGCAGCTATCGTCTCCCTACCCAATCACGCATGTGTAGTCAATCACGCCACTCGTAGCTTCCATCCTTTAAATCTTTTACCGTACAAACCCCACCGTAACTGTTTCAAATATTATTTGTTTCCCCGAACAGTAGAAAACTGGAACGGCATAAGTGGATCAGTTATCTCGATTTTGATAGATTTGTATTAAAAATACAGTGGGTTCCTTGGTATGGTGCCTGTGAGTCTACTAGTGAAGTGTATGTGATTGTTTTTGTACTATTTTTCAACTATATTGCATTTTTCACAGCTTTCTAAGTTGTGTTCCATTGGGCGTATACATCTTTAATTGTTTGCCTCTTTGAGTGTATATGTATGTTTTCTTTCCGCTCCTGCAATGACCTCATTGAGGCCACAGTATTTTGAAATAAATGAATAAATAAATCCCCCTCGCGCCGGTCGACATCACCCTCCATGCCTTTGCCTGCCAAGCAATCGCTTCTTGTCCCAACAGCCGTCCGGGAGTCGGGAGAGCGCATCGGCGTTGAGGTGCTCGTGGCCTCTTTAGTGGATGACCATCACATAGTGCCGGAGCGCTAGCGCTCACTGGATCAGCTTAGCGCTGTTTGGAGCACTGACAGGCAAGGGGGTTATGGTCGGACACTACCTTAACTTGCACTCCAAACAACCAGTTGTCAAATTTTCTCAATGCCCAGATAACTGCAAAGGCCTCCTGCTCACAAGCCAAAGGGGAGGTGGCAGTAGCAGTACTTGCCAAACAGAGTAATGAATGTGGTATACTCTTGGGAACTGCGGGCCAAGCAAACCTGGTGGAAGCCGGAAGTGGCATCCAACTTTGACCTTTGACCACCATTTCTGCACCAGCCAAGGGCATTCCTGTCACTTCAGCTAACAGACTTTAGCGTTGGGCACTAATTCTGATGAATTATGCTTACACCATCGAGTATGTTCCAACCGAGAAATTTGGGAATGCTGATGGCTTGTCCCGGTTCGCTGAAGACCCTGATCAAGATTTTAATCAAATGCAACAAGGCATGTTTTTGATCGACCTACAATCTGGAAATCTGTTTGCACTTTTGCAATGCAAGCCTGGCAAAACTACCTATCAAAGCTGCCAACATCACCAAGGGGACAGCAAAAGACAGGACGCTGTCCAGGGTTCGCCAACACCTTACAGAAGGCTGGCCAACTGGGGTTGTCAAATTAAGTCTGCAATCATTTTACAAGCAAAGATCAAAAGAATGCATATTGTGCAATGCTTGGACAGTCATTGCGAGCAAGCTCCGGTCATCTATCATGGACTTGCTTCATGAAGGTCATACGAAGATAAAGATGCTTGCACGATCCTATCTTTGGTGGCCAGGGATTGACCAAGAAATCGAAAAAGAAACTCAGCGGTGCATGTGCTATGCATCCGCCTCTAACAATTGACTGCAAGTCCCTCTGCATCACTGGGAAGACCCAGGAATGCCGTGGTATCACCTTCATGCAGACTTTGAAGAACTAGATCAAAACTGCCACCTTGTATCAGTGATGCTGATAGCAAATGGCCAGTAGTTGTACCAATGACATCTACAAAAGCAGCGGAAAACGAAGGTGAAAGCACAGACCGAAAGTTGGTGGGATAAGGAAGTGAATGTGGCCGTACTGTGACGCCAAGAGGCATCTAGGGAACATAGACTGGCGAAGAAACGGGGGACCACATGGGCTGTAGTAACATCCAAAATGGGAAGGCTTCCAGGAAAGAACAGAGGCAGCTTCCCTGATCCAGCCCAAGATTAGGAGTGCTGCAGATGATGGAGATAAATCAGAAAGGTATTGGTGCAGCACAATGGTTTTGGGAATGCATTAGTGCATTGGGAAGAAAGAGAGAAGGGCTGATGTAGTATGAAATCTGTCGATCGCCTGCAATATACAATCAAACCCGTTTATAACGAACAGCAGGAAACGCTACGATCAGTTCGATATCACGAGTAATTTGATATAGCAAAAAACATTTACAATGAACTTCCACGAAGTGTTCGTTGTAAATCGAGAGCTTTTCTTTCTTTCTCATCTCTTCACTTCCCTTAAAACAACGTGCTGGAAAGGTTGTTTTTTTTTTTTGTTTTTTTTTTGCATGCGTGCTGTCTTTTTTTTTTTTAGCTTATCTCTTTTAATTGCTTCTTTTCATGGGCAACCGTTTTGGGATGAAAAGTTTCTTTTTCTGTGCTTGCGTGCTTTGTGCATTTTTTTAGCTTTTTCCCCTTCTGAATCGCTCCTCTTTGCTCAATTAAGTTTGCTACTTGAGCTTTTAGAATTTTCTTTCTTTCCTCCTTTTTTGGGAGAAGGGACAGCCTAGAAGACAATTGTTTGCATGTTTTTGGAAAACCTCACGGGGGAAAAAGTTCGTTATAACTACTATGTTGTTCGTTATAAAAATTACTTTTTACATGCATTTTTATTTAAATTTTCCGCGAGTTTGATATTGACAATATTTCGCTGTACGTGGGTTTGTTCAAAACGGGTTTCACTGTATATAATATATTAGGCTGGCAATCGAAGATACATTTTCAGAGTTTTAGCTCTACGAAACAGTTGAGAGCACCGACAGCAGCACGACACCAGAGGAGGATTGATCAAATATTTATGGGAGGAGACTTACTCAACAGTTGGAAGCTGAACAGGATGTGACTACTATTATGGTGTCTGGAACGCGTTTCCGACTGGTGTGTGTACCACCTCCAAATAAGTGGTCCCTCGATTTCCGCCTAATGACATCATAGAAGTGTCATGCTGTTGCCGGTCCCGATCCAACAGCGGTGGTGTATGTGGCAGACGCCTGTTCTGCTACAGGTCGCTCCGCAGTATGGCAGCCAGAAGTTGGGATGCCACGAAGACAGCGACACTCACATTTGCTCATGTTTTTCGCCAGCACTTCTACGATGAACCACTAAAATCGCGTCATCTGACAGCATGACACTCCGGCTTTTATGACGTCATTTGTTGCCACTTCTGGACCGCTTTTGGTGTATGGGCGGGATAAGATGCTAAACACACTAGTCGGAGACGTGCTCCAGGTACTACACTACTGTCAAAGACAGTCTTAATTATACTTCACGATAATGTTAACTTCAGTGTCATACAGACAAAAATAAGTGTGGAGGGACGTACTGAAAGAAAGGGGACTAGGCGAGCTTCGAAACAATTTAGAACAGAGCATAACCTGGGTATGCCATGGTTCATCAAAATAGAAAATACATAGCACCAGGGCCTTCCAGCATGGCACACAAAGCTATGATCTCTGCAATGCTGAACCCTTCCAGGTTGAATAAACATATTTATTTATTTATCATTATACTATGAGGGGCACAATTGGTGCAAGTTTGTCGCAATCATTGTTTGCATGGTTTTATTCTGTCGCTCTTCAACCGTAATATGACTATGTTGCAATAGGTTTGGGGTTATTTGGCAATCATGGTGAATGTGTTGTCAGGTGGCACAGATTTTGAAGCATTACAGCCCCAAAAGTTTAGATGATAAGTTCCTTGTACCCGTGTCAAGACGAGCTACTTTAGTGCTCTTCAACCAAGTGCACTTCAGCTCACTGAATGTCACTTCAAGTGTTTCAGCGCCACACGGGATAAATTAGTATCACTCGGAAATCATGACAATAGCAATGGGTAAACTACTATTAGACACCTAAAATGTTAAAGTAAAGGCATAAATGTATCAGAAATAATATTTTTAATAAAGACATTTAAAGACAGCATTAAGTTAATTGATAATACTTATGCCAATTGGATGATTCTGATCAATCATCACAAGCCAAGATAAAGAAAAATAAGATGAAGAAGTAGCAAACTCACTTGAAGTCAAGTGTGTCCTTCAGAAGGAAGCCGTGTGGGACTCTACACAAATGACACTAAAGAGGAAGTGCACTAAATTGGCCTGTCTGACTGGGGTATTAAAGCGCTTGTTGTATGCTGGAATCTGATATGTGTTTTTGGCTACAAAAAGCATGCCATTGTCACTGAAGGTGACTTTGGCATGCTTTTTGTTTATCATGTTTGTAACGTCATGTTTGCCAAACATGGCAAACATGACATTACATCTTTGCCAAATATGTAATGCAGATGCAATGCATCGATGATGACATCAGCTGTTAATAAGCCGATGTGAACTGCCAACCATTTGGAATATGTCAACAATGAACTGCAGCATTTTTCCTGCAAAAGGTCTGGCAAAGTCCATGTGAAGCACACTCCATGCCTTCTGAGGACGTTCCAAATTTGGACTTGTTGCAACAACAAGAGCACTTACTTGCTGTCAACATTGTGAGCAGAGTTTGATGCACATCTCGATTTCCTTGTCAAACTCAAGCTACCAAAGGCGACCTCGTGCACAGCGTTTCGTGGCTGCTGGCTTTGGAATAACTACATGTAATCCCCATAAGATACATCTCGTGGGTTGATATTTTGGTAAATCGACTCGCTTAGGTCGCAAACGTTTCACCAACCATGTGTTTGGAGGCTCCGTGAATGGCTTGGTAGACTCGACAATAGAAGGCCTCTTTGTCGTAAGACATGGCATATCCTTTGCTCAGAAGAATGGCCTTTCTGGACCATATGGTTTGTCCATGTTGCTAGGTGGTGGAAGATGGCTAAACGCGTCTGTATTTTGATAGAGCACATCGGGCCAGTAGACCAGAATTGTAGCCATCACTCTGAAGATGGAGGCACCAATGGCATCTCCCTGTCCTAGTTGAAAATGTTTAGCATGGGCTTGGGGTCTGTATATATTATTATCACAAACCTTCCAGCAGTATGCTGATTTTTAACTATTTGAAGTAGGTTTGGCCATACACTATAGCCAAGACTTCTCTGTCAATCTGGGCATAGTTTGTTTTGCTCTTCCCTAGAGTTCTATACCCATAAGCTATGGGCACACTGCAGATCTAACTCAGTGCCGACACACACGCCTCTCGCGGCGGCTTCGCGTGTACTCATCGAGAAGCGACCTCGGCAGTTGCAGCTCAACTGCAGTGGTACTCCGATGGGTGTTGCAAGGTCGACATGCCTGCTTTGGCTACAGCAGGGGATACATGAGCGGTGAAACTGGGCGGCGCGCAGGACTCCGTATGATGCACTACCTGGCGATATGCGGTGATATTTGTGTACCAAAACACATGAATGCAAAAGCCCGTCACGCGACGCACATAGTTGCTGGGGCACGGATAGTAGAACGACTGGCAGTACTTCGCTTTAAAAAGCACTATTTATGTCGAAAACAAGAAATTAAGCACTCAGATTAAAAATAAAACTGGCGCAAACATTCTTGTGCTACCATAAAATTACTATTACAGTAATAATGTTAAAGAAAACATTACCACAAAACATACGTTCACAACACCAGCAACGCCGTGTTTGCTTTTCTTTTCTACCTAATCAAGCTGAAATAAAAAAAAAATGAAAATCGTTCCAGTGAATAATAGTGAAGTCATTTAGAAATTCAAATGCAACGTGTGCAACTTCGCTGAAACAATTTTAGGCGCACGGCTTATCGGACCTGAAAAAAACATACCGCGAAACATATACAAACCCCTGAGCACCGCGTTCAGGGGTTCGAAGAGGTCCAGATTGAACAGAAAAGGCTAGCTTAAATCGCTCGTATGAGATGCAAGCAGCTTTCATAAAAGCTTGGCACTTTTGTGCGAACAAAACATGGAGATGTTTTATTGACTTTATGCCAAGGAAGTTGCACTGAATGCAGTAACTATCAGGCGTTATGACTGTGACATTCAAACGAGCAGTGGCAAAACGTTATGTGCGAGCATTATAAAAAAAAATTGCGGTGGCTTAGCTCCCAGGATATCAGAGCGTGAGCTTATGCGCACAAAACAAGAGGCGCCATCAAGTGGCTCCGGTACGTCAGACTTGGCTACTGCGCAACGGAGGCGCACAGCTGGGCACGCAGCAGCACCGGTGTGTCTGCCGCGGCTATGACGTCACTCCTCTGGAATGCGCAGACCGGCGAGGCGGGCGCAGCGGCGGCGGAGCGCGTGGCAGCGGCGGCTCTGGCGCGCCAGCTGTGCGCCGTGTGACATCACTGCTCCTCGCGCATGCGCAGCACGGCGCAAAACTGGCTGAGGTTGAGCAAAACTGCTCAACCCCGGCCAGTGTAGCTTGCACTACAAAAGCATTATACATGGGAGTAAATGCCGACCAATGCAGTCCAAAATACTAACCCAGCAGAGAAATTCCAAAACACACAACATGTTTCTTCGTCTCCCGGTGGCATAGAATGGCTGGCTTGACAAACCTGGCGACGCCAAAGGTCTCCCTGGTACAAAGCGCACCATCTCGGCATCCTTTTTTCATCCCTCGTGTTAACTCCTCCATCGGCTGTGGCAGTAACATTCCGGCAAACAGATTCCCCACGTTGAACTCATACCACCGCTTGTCAGCACCGTTGTCGTTGTTCGTGAAGAGCCGCCGGTTGCTAGTTGTGATGGTGATTTTGCAACACCTTCCCTGTCACCCCTGGGAGCTCGGATAACTTCGCAGACGACTGGAACGTTCTCATGAGAGCATTTGAGACACACACAGCACCGAACCCAAACCAAACCGATGCAAACAGGTGCCACGGGACTGTTCTCTGTTCACGTGTCCCCTGCTTGACATATTGGCAGAAACGTGGGAGCTACACTCAAAAGTGGCCACGCGCGGCACTGTTCGCTGAGGGATCGGTAGCAGCTCCTAGCGGACGCAGGGTGCCTATTGGAGCTTCATGGCTCTCCTTGTTTAGTAGAACATGTATGGCTCCTGCACTGTAGGGAGAGATCGATGTTACTAGATTAACTCGGTTGTAGAACTTTTGTGGAGGGGTAGCCACCCACTGCCCCCCAAGGTTCATTACCCATTGTTTGAACTGCCATCTGAGGCTGAGTTTCAAGACTGTATTCTATAGAGTATGGTGAAGTGCCATCTAGATGCTGCACTTCAAAACCTGTCAATTTCATAGAGTACACTGAAGTTACCAAAGCAGCTATCCGAAAAACAGTGGCACATTGAAGGACGAGAAGCAGACCTTGGAAAGAGAGGGGTACTGCAAGCTCATCAGAACCACAACATTACCGTTTAGGCGGGCCGCTCTTCGCTCCAAGACCGTTCACTCAGTGATGGGGAAGCAGTAATATACGGTTCTAGCATTCTTTCCTGACTATGTAACTCTTGATTTAACCGATTTTACTGCTAAAAAATTGTAAGTCTGGTGTTGCACTACTTCGTCTACCAGTATCATGGTGAACGGAAACGACTGCAATGAGCCATCTTCAGAGCAAAGAAACAAAGGAGTGTGCGCCAAAATTAAAAGGGGGTAGCACCATTTAGAAATGCTGCAAGGAAGGATGATGGCATCAGTGGCACAAGGCACGACATGTGACTGAATGCGACACCAACAGGTACCACAGCACCCCTTGTCAACCATATGGAAAAGAAGAAAAAGTTAACATTACCTTAAAGGGATACTGAACCGAAATTTCTAGCTCAGTAAACAAGGCCGGGCGGATAGGCGGAAAGCTGCAAAACCAAAAAATATCACTCGTACGGCGATATATCTAACGGATCGCCGTATTTTTCGCAAAAAGAAGTGCGCGATTGAGCCCGGCCGACGAAACAAGGCACGTCACGATTCCCATTTTCTCTCCTCTTCACTACGTCCCGCCAAGCTGGTGAACCGAAGCGAGGAGGAGAGAAGCGAGGCCGCTTCTCCTCATTTTCAAATTCTCCCGGAGGACAGTTACGTCAAAGAACTCGCTTGATTGCGCCCTTCTTTTCCAAAAGTACGGCCATCCGTTTGAGATATCGATGTACGAGTGATGTTTTAGAGTTTGTAGCGTCCCGTTCAACACTTCTGCAGCCTTACTTTGCGAAATCCAAATTGCGGTTCAGTATCCCTTTAACTAGGATTTCTTAGGTGATGCCACAGGGAACTAGTCAGTCATGTCATCTTTTTCACTTGCATGCAGAGGTGCTCACTCCAGGACTCATCTCCCATCAGATTCACTCATGCACCAATGTCTACAAAAATCTCTAGTGGGGTCTTGTCGATCTCTATTTGGTGAAGTCAACTTGTGTGTGTGCATGCTTTTTGCATTCAGCACATTTTCTTCTGTGTAGTTTTATTTTAATATGTTTACTTTCCTGTGTTATGTCCAGAAATGTGTTGTGTACCACACAAAAGGCCATGAGCTGTTTGTGGACACAAAATAAAGATTATTATTATTATTATAACTGGAAACTCGCTTGCAGGGCTTCATATATGGTAGAAAGATTCATCCGAGTTTGTATCTTGCAAAGTTTTCCCAAGAGTACTTGATGTGACAAGAGGGAATACAGCTTTGGTTGCTGCAGTATTTCTCCACAACTTGGAAAATAAATTCTCATTCTCGTTGCCGAATTATGTTATACTCTGCCACACCTGGAGAATCTTGCTTCGATTGATGAAGGCTGCATTGAAACCGATTAACTCTTATCAAAAAATCAGTGCCGTGTCACGCATGAAAATCGCAAATGAAGATACCAGAAAGATTGAGAGAAGACTGTAGTGTTGCATGGATATTCGAATTTCCGAACAGTAGTGTCGAATAATACACTATTCGATATTTGCTTCGAAATGAACCCTGATATTCACTTTTTTTTAAGTGTTGACTGCAGCGGGTTAGCCCCGTTGAGTGCGCTTCTTAGCGAGCACCGGTGCACTGCGGAGAAGCAACGCCTGCGGAGCTTGTGTTTGCGGGTGTTTCTTCTCCGCATTGCACCGGTGCTCAGTAAGAAGCGCACTCAACGTTAAGAGGCCCACCTTCAAAGTGGGATGGTGCAAGTGGTGAATGTTAAAAAGAACGGAAACTTTGTGAACGCTGATATCTACACTACAGTAAAATTTTCAAAATTAAACTGTGGCTATTATGCAAGAGTATGTTAGGCACAGATGCCCTGACAATCCTCGTTCATCATTCATGATTGTCTTCAATCATGAATCTAGAATCATAAATCTGTTTTCTCAGATTCTAGATTTGATAAAGAATATTTGCATATAGCAAGATGCTTGATAATTCCCCTCAATTAAGTGTAGCTGGGCGTCTGTATAGGTTTAATTTTATGTTAAATGCATTGTTTACTCACCATTTCCATGTAAGCAATGTATTTTCTGAGGCCACAGTTCATAAATATAGCTAGATTCAAATTAGCTTAGATGTGGACAAGTGGAACTTTTGGAGCAACCCTTAGCTCAGATGGGATTTCCTTTAGGAATGGCACACTGGAGAAAAGCATAGAGAAACTATTTGGTATTTGATTCAGAAATATTTGGCCAAAACCACTATTCGCCTCAAATTCGAAATTAACTATCTGCACATGCCTAGAAAACTGCATCAAAACATTGGTTCACTCGGCATATTATTCATTGTATAATTGTCATCACCAGAATTACTATTTGTAGTTCCTGCTTTGTGTCTGCTTAACTATGAAAAATTTCCTTCGCATTCTCGTGTATATTGTGCATAGTGATCCAATCTGATATCATTTTCATTCTGTGCTGTGCAAATTCGTGAAAGTTTCTATGTGCTTTGATTTATGTCTGGTGAGTTCTAGAGATCAAAGCTTTTTTTCTTATATCATAAATAGTAAAATATTGCACCCTCGAGCCAAAACATTTGGAGACCCCTGGTCTAAAAAAAAAGCTAGGGTTAACTGTGCATTTCCCTAAAAAACTGCTCTTGCGTGCCTTTGGGGCATAACATGCGAGATGTTTCTGTCTATAAATTGGTGACTAGTAATTGCTATAGTACTGTCGCTCAGCACAAGAAAAGTAGAAGTCTGGCACTGGTTCATTCAAGTGCTTCGTTTGTGTTGCATGCTCAAGTTGCTAATTTACATTGTTTTTCTCCCTTCGATCATTCAATTTGTCATTCTTGCCTAGCCTTGCATTCCTACGATTTCTAAGAAACTGTAAACACTAAATTGTATTCTACGTAGTGTACCCTTCTTTGTCAAGTCACACTATTAAAAATGATTCGATTTGTGTTCATTTGGGTGCCACACCTATTCACTTTATTTTCAATTTGGTTGCAGACGTCACTGTTCGCACACCCCTAGTTACTGCTTAAAAGTTGTACTACATTAATGTACAACTTTTTGCTGCAGATATCGGCCACTTAACAGGTCGATAGATATGTCCACTTTCTCGTTGCATGTACCACCAATGTGGCAGCCTTCCCATGCCTTGCTGAAACCACTTTTTGGAAGTGCATCGTACCCACACCAGACGGCTGCTTCCAGCTTGTCGGCGGCCGCAATGAGGAATCCTTGCAGGGGTTTTTTCATGGCCCCGAAGAGGTGAAAAAACCACTGGGAGTCAGATCAGGCCATACACACGCAATGCTAAGCACGCGGCAAATTGTGCGACTCATCAGAAAGATGACCAAACCCAATTAGGTGCTGGTCGATCATGGCGTCATGTGCATTCATGTTAGGTTGTGACTGGACGATACCCGTTTGGGTTTGGCCACCTTTCTGGCACGACTAGAAATACAACCTATCGGACATTTAGTTGCGGACAGCGTGATCAGGTCCCCAGCGATTATCACCTGTTTGAGGCTATGAAAAGACTCCGTGAAGAACACTATTTCATGGTCGCTGATGAGCTGGAAGCAGCTGTTTGGGGATGGGTGTAATGCACTTCGAAAAAAGTAGTTCTGGTACGGCATGAAGAGGCTACCACACCGGTGGTGCAAGAGTATTCGACTATCTGGGGAATGTAACAAGGCAGAGATACCTACTGACCTGCAAGGTGCCGGTATTCGCAGCAGAAAAATATTTTGCAAATCAATATGGTACACTCCTCATAGTTAAAATTGCAGAAAACAGTATGGGGCGTCTGAAATGCCAGGGATCGATCTAAAATGGACCATAAAAATTGGCGCCTGCACGTAGCAATCTAAATCTTTCGTCAAAGCTATTTCACAGGTGAGTTTCACCTTGGAAAATTACAAGGCGTAGCTCCCTTTCTGTATAATATAAGGCCAAAAAACTTGCCAGGGGCAGCAGCGGACGGCGACGCAGACCGAGCCTAAAGGCGGGGCGTGTTTGGCACAGATATTGCTAGATGGCGCTACCAGTAGTTCCGGCTAGCTCTTAAAAAAATATGGAGACCGCCTGCGACGACTGTGATTTATTAAAAGGAATCTTTTTGTAATGGACCTTTGGTTTAAAAATAAATGCAGACAATGGTAGCAAAACCTTGAAGTAACAAAAGTAAAAGTCTCGGGAGCAGCGTCGGAAGGTGTAACTGACCGGCGAAAGGAAGACATACCATAGCCTCCTCTATACTGACAAAGCCTGGCAGATTACAAAATGATTATGTTCATTTTAATTAATGGGCCAAACGTTTGTTGAATCGAAAATTCGGTGCCGAATCTTTGGATTCAGCAAAGCCGAATTTTTGCCGAAGGTTCGCCAGGGATTCGGCAAAAATGCCTTGTTGCCATACCTAAAAAATATATTGTTTTCCGTGCAAAAAAAACTTTTTTTTATTGGGTATTGACAGTGATTACTACCAAGGTGATATTTGAAAAGATAATTGTATCGGTGTCATTTTTGTGTGTTTACTGGCAATTTTAAAGCTACTTTTTGCAGAAGTGGTGCGACAACGGGGTTGGGTAGTAGCGAGCGCAGTCACGATATGCGAGTTTTGGTTTTGAGGCCTTATCAGTGCAAGCCTGCAATTCTGTATTGTTAAAAAGGCGGAAACACTGTGTTCTTTACTTCCTCCACGTGTCACCGTTTCGTGCGCGCAAATTAATGCAATGGCTGTTGAGCTTTCACCAGAAGAGAGGACAATATTATTGTAAATATGCATATTTTGCGATTTGAGTCACTTCAGCATTGCATAGAAGTGTGTCCCATATTCGCAACATCTCGTTTTGAACTTTTAAAATGACGGTTTCTGATGTTAATACACACTGGACGTTTAGGAAGATTGGAAGAGTTAGGAATGTTGGATGTGCAACGTCGAGAAGGATAGTTTTGTGTTTAGTTTTATGCGGACAGATGAAAACCGCGAAATAACGCCGATTGAAAAGCAGTATTACTTTGTTTTGGCACAAACTACTTGTGAGCCGAAAACAGGATCGCTATAGGGAGTTTTCGGCCATATCTGTGTGCGCAAATTCTGAGCGCGTGCTGATGGCGAGCTTCCACAGTTCTTTTGCAATGTGCATTCCGCACCATCGAGAGCGCCGGTCTTAGCAGCCTATTGATGTGAGCTCGTTCTGAGCATGCGCTCTAAACAGCACCCACAAATATGGCGTCCAGTGAATACTTCCTATAGTGGCGAGGAGTGCTTTAAAGTACTTGTCCGTCAATGTTGCAATTACCACGTTGCTTCACTGAAAAAATCAAATGAAAATCATGTTACCTGAATGTACCGCATCATTTGTCACTTGCGCTGTGGACCGCATCATTTTTGCATCCATTTCTGGTCGATCTTCTCTTCTTGAGGCAGAAAGTATTGAAGAGAACCACACTCACAAAGGCTGACAAACACACATTTACCATGTCGCTTACTCCGTATCTCGCCGTAACTGCTGGTAGCACTACACTTTGATGGTAACCACACGACCGCACGGTGTTCATTTGCAATTCCTATGGCCCCATCGCGTTCTTGCGCATGCGCATACGTTTGCCAAATTTTTGCCAAAATTTCCTTCAAAAGTTTGGCATGTGCCCAACTTTGTCGAATCTCAAGTTCGGCAGATTTGGTCCATCACTAATTTTAATAGACCACAATTGTCACGGGCAGACTCAATACCTTTTAAAGCATACCGGAACAAGCGGGTTAGTGCGATCTATCAATACAAAAGCCGAACGCGCCCTGCCACTTGACTCAATCGTCTGCGTCGCCGTCCGCTTTTAACCCTGACAAGTCTTTCGGCCCTATTGTTTTACCGAAAATAAGCTATGCCTTGTAATTTTACAAGGTAAAACCCACCTGTAAAATACACCTTTGACAAAAGGGTTAGATCGCTATGTGCAGGCGCCGATTCTTACGGCCCATTTTAGATCAAGCCTCGGCATTTCAAACACTCTATACTTCCCAAGCTACAATGACATTTTAGTAGCTGCAAACGCTTGCGATGCCACAGTGAAACTTCAGTAAGTGTAAACAACCTACTTCTGAAGTATATGTAATAGTAATTTCGTTACTTTTGGAGAAACTTCCACCTTTATGTATCAAATTGTGACACTTGTATGTGCATTTAAGATTAGTTACCTATCTTGACAAAATAGACACACCAAATGCAAAAGGCTTCTTTTAAAGTAGTAGCTTCATAAGCCCAACCACGCTCAAGGTCATGTCTCATAATGGTTCTAAACCCCGTGGCTGAAGCTGAAGGTCACATAAGCTTTCTCACAAGCGTCGATAGCCGAGGCTGACGTGACCCGACGTCGTCATGAAGGTTGTTTTTTGACATGGTCAGAAAACATAGGCTTAACCACACTCAAGGTTATGTCCTATAATGGTTGTAATTTCCGTAACTGAAGCTTATGGTCACATAAGCTTTGTTCTCGTAAGCATCGGTAGCCGAGGCTGACGTGGTCCTAGAGGTTCTAAAGGTTGTTTTTTGACGACAAAAAACAACCTGTCCTTGACGTCGTCTTACGCGGCGTTTTTGAGGTTGTCCTAAGGGTCATCCTTGAAGTAGTCCTAGTCGTCTTTCTTGGGATCGTCCTATACTTCGTCTCACCCTACGATGGACTAAAGGCAGAAGCTACGAACCGCCAGATCCAATCACGAGCCACTTGGACATTGCGTGGTATTTCGCTTCGATGCACGCATTGCTGCCCGCGTCTCGGATCACTGATGGGAACGGGCGGACAGTGGTTCGGATCGAGCAATGAGTTACTCAAAGATTTTACATTGCAAAGAAAGCCACGACGTACCGGCTCTCTGCATTGTCGAGGCTATAAAAATGACGCAGCGATTTTGAATACGGAGCATTATTCGTCCAAAGCTAGCCAATGCTATGCGTGTCATAGTTGAGCGTGGAACGTGATTGGACCTGGGCGGCCCGTGGCTTCGGCCTTTAGTCCATCGCAGGATGAGATGAAGTATAGAGGTCTTCTTCAACGTAGTCTTCGATGTGTGCATGGCATATTACAACCATTTCATCAACGTACCACTCTCTTTCCCAGTTGTTTTCCCCAACGTTCTGTAAAGCTACCGCACTTCATCGCGTTTGGTCAAATGAACGTGCCTCGTTTTTCTTCTCCGACAACCAAATCTCATGAAAACTACCGGATTGGGCCAAAGAAAAGAAGCCGTTTTTTGACCCGTATAAATAAATTATGCATTGCAGAAAGCTGAAACTCCAACAGAATACAACTCTAGCACTTGGGACAGGACTCAAAAGCTTGGGAGTATGATGTTACATAAGTAAAAAAAAAAAATAAAAGAAAAAGATAACATTTCTTTGATACATCCACCATGCCTATTCTTCTTTAAAAAACAATATTCTGGGCAGCTGTGGTACTCATTTCAGTAAAACAAAGTTGTAGCAAGAAAAACATTGTTTTCCTTCTTGCTGACAAGTTTGTTTCGTTATATAAAATGTCACTGGCACCCACAATGTTGTTGTTTGATTTGATGAATATTAGGCTTCGCCAGACGTTGACTCGTAGAAAAATTTCATCTTTTTCTTTCGATCCAGGTAACGCCATGTTCTCAAACTTGCACATACCATCCCTGCTGCTAGCATTGTATTCGATAGGGCTTCAGCTTTCTACAATTGGTAGTTTTGAAAAACCCAGTTTCACTTTCACAATCAAACCCAGTACTTTGTGCAATGAATGAACCATATGCAAAACTTGGCCGTTTCCTGTGGTGCTACTTTTAAGAATGAAACCGTATTCGTACTTAATTACGGCTGAGCTTGGCTAACTGTAACCTTGTTACTTTCTTCTAACAAATTTTACATCTTGATTAAACAGTGCAAATAAGGTAAGGAAGAGACAACAGGAAGGAAAGAGTGCTGTCTCTTCCTTCCTTACCGTATTTGCGCTGTTTAAGTCAATATGTCTAACCAACTTGCCCAGCATTTTGTACAACTTTTTATACTTCTGCCACTGCAGGATAGCATTGTGCCATGTGGACCAAGCGGACTCCCCGACAGGGATCTTGTCCAGGGACCGTGGCTCGACCTGGCCGCCGAGTACCTGAAGCCGGCTTCCAGAGGCGGCCATGAGCGCAACGTATTCCTCGTCGACCTGAGTCGCCAGCTGGACATCCTGGCACTTGCTGAGCGCATCGGCGAGCCGGGCCTCGGCGAAAGCCTGAGCCGCCTCCGCGTTCTCAGCTGCGACTCTCCCGAGGCACACCTCTGTGCGCTCCAACACATCCGCCTCATGGCGGCGCCCGGGACCCTGGTGCTCGTGCATGGGGCTTCCGTGCACCGCTGGCACGGGCCCAGGGTCAACCCCGTACCAAGCGACCTGCGCGACCTGGCTGCCGCACGAGGGCTCAGGCTCCACGTGACATCAACAACACAGCACACAGAACCTTCATTAAAAGCAGCCCCAATCTCTGGGGCACCAACAAGGTGATTCATTTGTCATAAAAGAAAGCTGTGTGACACGTTAATAGGGCACTAGTTGTCAGTAAAGGGACAGCTTTGCGGGCGAACGCAACACAGGGCCCTTCCGGTCAGGGGTGTCGTACTTGAGCCTGCACGGCAGCTTCCGTGCACCATTGTTTGGTCCCAGGTTCAAAAGCAGGCAGGTCAGCGGCCGCATGAACCCGGGCAGCTCACGCAGCGGAGTCCGGTTCAGCCGTAGCCGACCCTTAGTCCACAGGGCCACCTCGGCCGGGGTGAGCCGGGGCACGTCCACCGTGGCCCTCTTGCAGCGGTCCAGCAGTGCCAGCGTCCTCACACTCAGGCCGGTGGCCAGAGAACGTCCCCGGGCCAACCGTTGTGCACGGCTAAAGGTGTACACATGGCTCAGGTTCTTCTGGTGCCTCTGGTAGCGGTGTATGACGGGAAACGGACCGGGCATTGGGCCCGCGAGACGGCCACGGGTGGCGCAGTACTTGCTGTAGCGCTCGACGGACGCCTGGGCACCCTCCCAGGCGCCCTTGTCGCAGGTGGCGGGGAGTCGCTCAAGCACGGCCCGGGGAGCGGGCAACACGGGCTCTAGTTCTAGCTGACGCAGAAAGGAGGCCTTAGTTCGGGGCACGGGGCAGCAGGTGTCGGGGCGCCCAACATGGGGTTTGGTCGGTGTCCCTCGACTGCACGGCGAGCCCACGCTGCCGGCGCGACGTCTGTGTTGTGGGTTCGACGGCGAGACATTGTGACTCTTTGGCGCGAGCACTGCACGACCACCGTTCGCGTTTTCCTTCACACAGCACACAAGCTCGTTGGTAGAAGCCCTGTAGATTCGAGTGACGCCGTCTGGACCCTCGAGCACTCGGAACATGCTCCCGTATCAGGGCGTTGCACAGGAAACGTCTCCCGATTCAAAGGAGCGAAACCCTGAGCACCTTCAATCATAGGCGACGCTGAGAAAGGAAGAGGCGACACGCTTGCCTCGATCCGCAGGAACAGCCGATTGTCCGGTGACCGACCCGTCTCTGGTGTCCCAGGTCAACCTTGCGGGTCTCCAGCGGGCATCTTCCCACGGCGTTAGGCTGGACGGCAGTTGGGAAGACTCGGACCACCGGGGGGCTTTTACGTCACTTTCGACGGGTTTCGACCCCGGCAAGCTGACTACGCAGCACGGCGGGCACGGCGGTAGCAGCAGCGCCACTGTGCCACTGGTCGGAGACGTCAACGGCCGGACGAATAATGGCGCGCGGATGGCTCACCTAAACTATTTCACACAATCACTCGCTCGCTCGCTCACTTGGCGCGGCAGGTTAGGTTTGGCAAGGGCTCTACGAAGCACGGGGGAGGCGGGAAAGATGTGCGGATATGTTTGGTCTATTTTTACTTGCAGCGTTCCTCTCGTCGCAAACAGCTTTGTCGCAGTTCGCGTTAGGCCTAACATTCGTGATCTGCCAAAATGGTAATGTCCTTCCGCCCTTCCTCAAAAACCGTTCCCTCCACAGTTTCGCTCTCCCTTACATTTCTCGACGTCCTCGATCTCGGCGGTTTGATTCATTGGTCGGTAGCCTGCGCCCTCTAGCTGGTGTTACTGCCTCCTGACCCAAAGGCGAAGGTGTGAGCTGTACGGGGATGACCCAATCTGTCGACTTTGCAGAGAAGAAGAGACAATCGAGCACATCGTCAGTCGATGCAAACGTCTCGAGCACACCACGAAAAAATCTCCAAGCTGCGGCTTGGAACGTGCCCTGGGACCCCTGGGACTCAAGGTTCATTCACACAGCGGAAAGACGCGCGTTGCGCGCGTCGTGGGGAGAATTTTTTGAAGCAATGGTTTTGCTTATTTTTGTATCGAAAAAAGTCGCGCGCCGAGGAGGGCGACGCAGGGAGACGACGCCTCGGAATCCAATTTTTCCCTCGACGCGCGCGCTTGAGCCAATCAGCAAGCGTCCGGACGTGACGTGCGCCCTTTTCCGGTTAGGATATGTTTTCGCCGTTTTTATTTTCGACCCACAATGAAGACGAAAAGACGAAAAACAATATTGTAATAACTCTATGCGAAAAACGAAGGGGTCGAGGGATTCGTGAACTCGCCAAACGTGGCTGGAAGCATTCAGAGTGGAGAAAAGCAAGCCGACTGGAACATCTGACTGTGAGCAGTGTATGTGCGTGCAAGACGCCGTGAAACTACTCTTCATCGTTTGCGCACGAAAGCTGCCACTGAAGTTGGCGGTTTGTTCCGACCTCCGACTGTGCGGAAGCGATCACTCCCAATGTGTTGTGTAGTCTTTGTGTGCACCCACCACTACGGAATATACCCTCCGGGCGGCCACTCCGGCGCCACCGTCGCTTGCGCTCCCCAGCGCCGCCCGTGGTCGACCTAAAAACGATTGGTATGTTCCCATCTGAAAATGGCGGCTCGCACGTGCGATCCGATGGTGCTCTTTTGCGGCTTCAGAAGGATTGACGAGATCGCAGAATATTTCAAAGAAAAGTCACTGAAGTTAGGGGAGCAACTTTATGCGGGCCGTCACGTGTTTGGCGTGAAAGAAGTCCTTCATTCCACAGCTCCCAACGAAGTTGTAGGGAAATGCCTCGCGCAGATGTAGTCTGCTGTTTACAACGTCCGGCTTCAGGTGAGCGTGCCACCCGGTTCGGTTTCGCGTACACCCCCCTCCGCTCCTCATTTGTTGTTGTTCTGATTTCTCGGTTCAACCGTGCATTACACACATTTTTTTTTTTTTTTTTTACGGCAGCTTTTAGCGCACCCGAGACTCATCGTGGGCGCGAGCTGCACCTGCAAGGCTGGCGTGCGTGAATGGTGCAAGCATGGAGCAGCGCTCGCGACTTTTGTGAATAGCGAGAAGCACACTGCGTGCACGGACCGCCCTTGTGCCTGGGGGAAGCCGTCCTCGCGGCCCGTTCTCGACAAAAAGAAAAGGATTGATGAGCTCTTCCCACGTAAGAAATCTAACAGCAACCCCAAACGCGGGGAAGAAATACATATATATATATATATATATTTGACAAACCGCAATCATGCTTTCACAATCTATTTTGGTACTGCCACTCTTTCAGGCTACAAGAGTCAGCTGGGCAATCCTGTGGTGAGGCCGGCTTCACCATCACTGCTGCTGCTAGGCCGGGAAGTCGGGGAGGGCGGTAACATACCAATAGTTTTTATTTCGTCGGACAGATGGCGCCACGGGTTTTTTCGAAACACCAGCGCCCGGAGCGTATAGCAGTTCTCCGTCGGAAACACTCTCGCACAAGCTGCGTGCAGTGCTAAAGGTACGGACGCGCCGGCGTAGCACCGTGCTTTGTTTGCACAAAAACGCGGCAAAAGATCACCTTCTGAAGCTGCCCGTCCGAGTGCGTGCCCTGGAAGACAACGACGGTTGTCTCCCAGCGCATATATCGCTAAGGCAAGGCAACATCAATCGTACGAAGCAGACGAATAAAAAAGTTCCGTATTCTCTCGACAAACGCGAGGTTCCCCGAGAAGACGCCGCCGTCTATGTCTAGCCACCATAGCCCTGTGTGACTGCTTCGCCTTTTACGACGCCGGCGTCGACGTCGACCAGAACGCGCGTTTTTTGCTCAGTGTGAATGCGCCTTTACGGACGCAGATAACGCAGACAACGGCGCGCGGAAGGAAGGATGGATGGATGGATGAATACGGCTGAGCCCTTTGGATCGGGCGGTAGCTTACGCCACCTAGCCATTTTGTTTTACCATTTAAGCTTAGATTATTTAAATGTGAAATCTATATTCACTCCGCAGTGCAAAGAAAGTGAGGCTATGAAACCCCCTTGCCATCAGTGAATAAGAAAATACCTAGTTTTCTCTCGATTTCTGCCACCATTCACTTAATCTTTGCTTGGTAATCTCTACAGTCTTGAAATCCACTCTCCCTTCGCTGTCTCTAAAACCCAATGACTTTATTAAATCTATGTTGTCTTCGGTAGGCATAGGGTGAAGCCCTTTACAGTAGAGTATCAAGTGCTCAGCCGTCTCGTCCTCCTCTCCACAAGCAGTGCACACTGTATCAATTTCCTGGTACTTCACTCTGTATGTTCTGGTTCGCAGAACACCCGTTCTTGCCTCAAACAGCAATGAGCTTCCCCTAGAATTGTCATAAATGCTTTCTTTGGCAATAACTCTTTTGTTTAATCTATAGCTTTCCAGAGCCGTCTTTGTCTGCATTCCCTCTAGCCACCGATCTCTTTCTGTGGCCTTAACTTTCTTCTTAACTGAGACTTGCTCTTCCGTATCTTCGCTATAGCCCAAAAACTTTCCTCTTAATTTCCTAGTGCGCTGTCTCCACTTGGTGTCTACACTCCTCATGTATAAATAGCTGAAAACCTTTCGTGCCCATTGCTCCCCGTCCATTAGCCTCAACCTATCCTCAAATTCTACCTTGCTCACCGCTTCCCTGCTCTCAAATGATGCCCATCCCATGTCTCCTTGTACTCCCTGGTTTGGCGTTTTGCAATGTGCCCCCAAAGCCAGTCTACCTACTCCGCGCTGTTTTATTTCTAGTTTCGCATGCACTTCGGATTTCATGCATAGCACTGCGTTTCCAAAAGTCAAGCCAGGCACCATGACCCCTTTCCAAATCTCTCTCACCACCTCATACCTGTTGTAATTCCAAAGTGCTCTATTTTTCATTACAGCTGCATTTCTGTTGCCCTTACCTATTATACGGAAGACACAGAGCGGAAACGGAAGACACAGAGCGCCGTCTGGTGATGTGAGAGAGACTTTGCTGCATTACGGAACCTCTTGAGGGCCGTGAACTTCAGAAGTGAACCTTTCTTTTATTTTATGAGTAAAAGCTATACGCACTCCGGAGTGTACTTCGGACGGAAATGGCTATATGCACTCCGCGGAGATCTGTTCCTATGGGAGAAGGCGAGTCCGGTTGCCCTCCATTTGTAGTAGGCGGAGAAACCGTCATGGGGCACTCCTTACTGGAAAAAGGTCCATTACAAAACTTAATCAGTACACGCCGCTTCAGAGCTCTGCGCCGCTTCGCGGCGTCCAGCCGGCAACCTAAGCACCGCTCAACGTTATTAGAACTAGGGGTGTCGCGAACTTTTGTCGAACCAGATTTTTAGGTCGAACTTTCGGGGTTCGACTGGGTCGAACCGGTTCGACGAACCTTCGAACTTTTCAACAGATTCGACCGGTTCGACTTTGTGTACAGTGTGGCCAGACCTTGATACAAGCATGTCTAGGTTTGGAGAATGTTTTTTTTAAGAAAAGGGTTATTTTATCTTATAAACAGTTGCAATTAAAAGAAACTAATTCTAATCACTGAAGAGGTTAATAACTTAATTTTTTTGTACTGTATTAAGTGAAATAACCAATCGGCGCTGCCCTTAATTTATCCCTTAGCCATTACCATCCAATCCAAAGCCAACTGGCCAGCCTGTCGCGCATGCGCACATGAGTCGAACCTCAATACAAGGTCGTCGAACTTTTTTGTGGAAATTTCGACGACCTTGTATTGAGGTTCGACTCATGTGCGCATGCGCGACAGGCTGGCCAGTTGACTTCGGATTGGATGGCGATGGCTAAGGGTTAAATTAAGGGCACCGCTGATTGGTTATTTCAGTTAATACAGTACAAAAAACATTAATTTATTAACTTCTTCAGTGAATATAATTGATTTCTTTTAATTGCAACTGTTCATAAAATAAAATAACCCTTTGCATAAAAATAAATTCTCCAAACCTAGACAAGCTTGTATCAAGGTCTGGCCGCACTGTCCACAAAGTCGAACCGGTCGAATCTGGTAAAAAGTTCGAAGGTTCGTCGAACCGGTTCGACCCAGTCGAACCCCGGAAGTTCGACCTAAAAATCCGGTTCGACAAAAGTTCGCGACACCCCTAATTAGAACCAACTCAGTTCTTGAACTTCGCTCCGGGGGGGGGGGGGGAGTCCCTTTGTGTGGCGACTGTTAGAGGGCGCGCGCTCCGCATTAATACTCGTATCATCATCCTTGACGGCGCGCTTGTGGCAGTGAGATCGTACATGGCCGTTCCATCTGGCCCATCTGGCCTACTGAGCTTACGGATGTTCGCGGCGCTTTTTCTGACAGTAGCAGACGACTTTCAAATTGTTTCTGCCGCAGTTGGTAGTCATCGGCACATCTACTATTACAGTAGATGCCCTGATTGTAGCCACCGGATTGTGGCGCCGACGAATTTGGGTTGTTCGAAACGCGTCGCGCTGTCAGCACAGCTAAGGCAGCAGCATTTTACAATAGTGCAAAGCGTATTCCAAAACAGTCGTAGCGCTTTTCATGCTCAAATTGTAATTTTTACTGGCGAAAGGGCAAAATTTAACCAAAAACCATGCTGAACCTCGAGAGGAGTCGGGACTCGCAAGCAGCCGCGGAGCAGTAGCAGACGAAAACGCGTGGAATAATGCGCCAGCAGCGCCACATAGGTGCAAAAAAATCGGGCACGGTATCGGACCCCCTCCAATGTACAGCGTCTATGGGAAGATGGGAAGTTCCATAACTGAGTTGATCTAGTAACGGTGGCCCCGCTGTCCCCGATCGCACCTCCGGAAAGGGAGTCCCATACCATTTAGTTCTGCGAGGTTTCGTCGACAATATTCGGTTGTCTTTTTATGTTCATCGCAAACAAGAAATGTCGTAAATATCGCCAAATGCCTCGACAAAACAAAATGTTCGAGAAAAAAAGAAGAAAAAAAAAAAAGTAGGCTCACCGCGGATCGAACTTAAGCGAAATAAAGCGGACACCCTAACCCCCATGCAACGCCATCTTTTTTTTTTTTTTTTTTTTTTTGCCGACATTGACATAGTGCAACTAGGGGTGTCGCGAACTTTTGTCGAACCGGATTTTTTGGTCGAACTTTCGGGGTTCGACTGGGCCGGACCGGTTCGACGAACCTTCGACCTTTTCGCCAGATTCGACCGGTTCGACTTTGTGGACAGTGTGGCCAGCCCTTGATACAAGCATGTCTAGGTTTGGAGAATTTTTTTTATGCAAAGGGTTATTTTATTTTGTGAACAGCTGCAATTAAAAGAAACTAAATCTAATCACTGAAGAAGTTAAGAACTTAATTTTTAGTACTGTATTAACTGAAATAGCCAATCAGCGCTGCACTTAATTCATCTCTTAGCCATTACCATCCAATCCGAAGCCAACGAGCCAGCCTGACGCGCATGCGCACACGAGTCGAACCTCGATACAAGGTTCGTCGAACTTTTCACTAAAAGTTCGAAAAAGTCGAACCTGGTCGAACTCGAACCGCGGCCGGTTCGCGACACCCATTTCCATACTGTGACGATACAGGCAAAACATTACACAATCGCACTTGACAAGCTGTGCTTAAAAACGGGTCTTTGACTTTACGTAAGAAAAAGAAACGATTTACCAGCTGCTTCAAAAACAAATGAGATAGCGCCAGGCCTCCATCACTCACATTGCGAAAGAGACTAGTCCGGCTCGTGCGCTCATAAGAAGAGCCCCAAATGAAGACCGCAAACACCCGATGCATGTTTTTGGATATGCACCCTGGAACAGTGTAAAACCTGAAGCACATATACCACAATTTACTTATTAGGAACACATTGCAAACAGTGGATCAGGCAAATACCGACAGATCCTTTCCTCTCCACTTCTCAGCTTTTCCTTGCAGTTCGACTACCTGGGTCCTCCAATAAGGGTCGCTGTCCCGATTGCTTACTAGGGGGACCCCTAAATACTTTACCGGAGACGAGACCCATTTGACGTTTTCAAACACACTGGGCTTCACGTCCCACTCCCTATGCCAAAAACTTATGCACTCTTCCCAGTTTACGGCACTACCACTTCTATTGCAAAAACGTCTTGCTAATGCTACCGCCTCTCGTACGCTTTCTCTGTTTGCACAAAAACGCGATATCGTCTGCGTAGGCCAGCACTCGCACCTCGGAAGCATGTAGCTTAAAGCCACGAATGACGCTTTTAACTACGCTCAAGCAGAAAGACTCTATGTATATGCAAAACAACAGTGGGGACAGACGGCAACTCTGTCGCACGGACCGGAGGACGCCAATGCGTTTACCAACTGACTTGTTCACAATCAGGCTTGTCGTGCATCCCTCGTACGCCACACGAACATCTTCTATAATTACGGAGCCTACGTTTACATGTTCCATTATCACCACTAACCTCATGTGACACACGATCGAATGCTTTTCCCAAGTCAATCTGGAGCATTGCAATTTTATAATTCGTTGCGTCACAGCATTCTAGAACACTTCGAGCGGTGTGAATATTTGTTGTGATCTAGCTTCCTTTTATTCCACACGTTTGGTGTGAACCAACTATTTCTCTTATTACTCCTTGAAGCCGTTGTGCCAAAATCTTCATTAGTACTTTGTAGTCTACGTTTGTTAAGCTGATTGGCCTATAGGTTGTAACCGAACGCAATTTGACAATATCTTCGGTCTTGGGTATTAACACAGTGTGAGACCTCACAAAGGAGGGTGGTATTTTCTTTCCTTCATAGGCCTCGTTAAAGACATTGTGTATCACTGGTGCAACTTCATCTCTAAAGGTCTTAGAGAAAGCTGCATTAATTCCGTCGGGTCCAGGTGTTTTTTCAGGGCTCAATTCGTCTATCGCTTTCACTATTTCTGTCACGGTGATCGGCATCTCAAGAAATGCCTTAGTTTCCTCATTTAGCTTCAGCAAAAGCGCTAAGAACTCCTCCATAAATTCTGTCAGTTTTACTGGGCTGTGCGAGCACAATTTTGAATAATACTCAAAAAACGCTTTTTCAATGTCTGTTTGGTTCTTCATAACCTTTCCATCCTTTTCGATTTTGCTGATTGTGTTCTTTCGTGCATAACATTTTTCCATGCCCAACGCCTTTTTTGTCGGAAATTCCCCTACAGCGAACTTTTCTGCTCCTGCTCTGATAAGAGCTCCGTGGTAGCGCTCTTGATCAAGGACTTCCATTTTTTGCTTCAATTCACGTATATCGTTTTTGAATTCGCCCGGTGACTTACTTTCTTCTCTGATGAGCGTTTGAAAGCTTCTATGCATGATCGCCTCCTCCTGTCTCTGAAGTGCCTTTACAGCACAGGCTTTTTCTATGGCTATCATTTTAAACTCTTGTTTAAAACCCTCCTATTCAGCTGCGGAGTTGCTTGAAACTCCTTCTAACTTGTTTAAGAGGCCTCGTACCAATTTTATAAACCCCTCGTCGTCTAAGAGACGACAGTTCAACTTCTATAGTTCCCAGGAAAACTTTGGTCGCCTATGCGTCCTTCCCAAAACAAAAGAAACTAAACAGTGGTCACTGAACGATACCGGAACTACTTGATATTCATTGCAAACTGGCACTTGTTCTAATGATATATAAACTCTGTCTAACCGAGCGTGGATGATTCCTTGGAAATGAGTGTACTGAACAGTTCCCACTTGACCGATGCATTCCGCCACGTCATAAAGACCTGCCTCGCCGACGATGTCGTTCAATACCAACGTGCCAGCATCTCTGTACGGGGTCACTCCGGTCTTATCTTTTGCAGTGAGGGAAGTGCTGCGACCAATAGACCCCTTTTAAAAGTCAGTCTACCCACCTTGGGCAGAGCCAGACCCGACGCTCTAATGGCGGAACTACACTGTTTCTCCACACCAGAAAAATCGAACGTCTTCGAAAGCATAGAGCAGAAAAAGGAAAAGATGTTGGTCGTTTCACGTCACCTTCGATGCACGAAATCGAGGGTGCTTGATTTAGCCGCGCTTAATCTCCTATCACCGCCATTAGAGCGGCAATATTGGAGCTTTTTGGACTGCCACAAGAGGACTCTGACTTTTGAAAAGGGTCTATTGCGCCAAATTGCGCCAAGGACGCAATCCTGCTACATGTAGCGCCAAATTGTCATTTTACCGAAGAATTGCGCCATGCCTGCGCCGAGATGAGATGTAGCAATAAAAAATAAAAATTGAAGTCTTATCAGAGCGCGTGGCCGTACCGCGGTATTTTCCGCGCCGTAACTGTTACGCAAACTGGAACTTCGAGGGCGCATTATTATCATCATCATTGAAAGGAACAACGTTAGCAACATCTGAGACCAAAGCCGCAGAGGCTAAGCGAAGAACCATCCCACTGAGCAGCCTATTTAAAAAAAAAAAAAGAAAGGGCCGAGCTTGTGAATGTTTTCAATGTTGGCCCGCCCTGTTCCCGTGCGCTAGCTTCCAGCGAAGTCAAAGCTAGCGCGAGCCCAATGCTCTCTCGCGCGTGGGCTCGTGCAGTGTGGGCACCGTTACGGGCTCCATGCGCGCACTTGTAGCTTCGGCTGCGCTCGCACCGAAGCTGAAACGAAGAATAGTTGTGTTGCACCAAACTGTGGATGTAGTGCTGGTAAAGCCTCACCGTCCTTTTCGGAGCACAAAGCACTGCGCGACTCGCGCGACTGCGGTGTCTGCTCTGCGGGTGTCGCTTCTCTGCAGCGCGTCGGTGCATGCCGAGGAGCGCACTCAACGGGTTAACTCACCGTGATCCGATCGTGACTTCGCCAGCACATCGAAAATGAGTCGGAATTTTTGAAGCGAATATCAGATGCCGCAATATTTTAAGCTTCTGCCCGAAAGACAATTCTAATCTGAACTAAAACATTCCACAGCAGTGAGGGTCGTTAGATGCTGCTGCAGATACCTTAAAGAGGTGCAGGCTGATAAAACTAATAGCGAGTTCGTTTCACGGCACTCGTGCCCACGCGTGCCCACTCGCAGCGTGGAACGGGTTCGTTTCGGCCGGCGCTCCACGAGTGGTTGCACTCTCCGAGTTCGTTTCAGCGCTGACACCCCACGCGTGCATGCACTCGCTGCACCGAGAAAATCGGGAGTGCGCCAAAATGCAATCCCGTCATGCCTCGCTTCGGCGGGGCCGGCGAGGAGCGGGAGCAGACGACGAGGGTTCGTCTGCTACAATGTGTCGCAAACCGAACGAAAAAAAAAAAAAAAAAATTCTGATAGAAATTGTGTTTCGCGGGCAACGAAATCAAACGCGAGCTTGAATTGTGAGCGTCTGCTATTTCAAGAAGGAAGCTATTGACAACCCGTGATTTATTCGCAGGTTTTAATTCGCTCTGTTGCCGTACAAACGCTGAAGAATACCAGTGTGTCAAGAAATGCTCAGAACAAACGCAACAGCGGCCCCCGAGATGTCTATCACCATCCGTGTGCGGGTGAAAAATTTAACATTTGTCGATAAAACTCCCCCAGCAGAAACCTCTGACTGCCCAATAAGCATCAGAGAAAGCTAAATATGGTGGCTTTACCCGAGGATTGGGCAACATCATCATGTTTAACATTTACCTACGCAGCTAACTTGCCCCGTCGTATTTTGTTCGAGAAAGCTCTCGTTCTCGACGCCCTCACCAAGGCTAATATCTAATCCACCTATAATGACGATCCAAATCGAAAGTCCCAGTTTTGCTGGATATTCCTACAGGCTAGTTTTGAGCCGTACCCTTTCAGTGGTTCCCGCATAATACCATGCTCAAACGGATCAGGCTTCTGCTCGGACAGCATCATCAGTTTTCTTCAGTGTAAACGGTAATAAGGATTGAAAGATCGCAACCAGCTGCTTTTTAGACAGCTGGTTGCGGAAATTTACTCTGTCTGTAACTATCTCTACGGCAGCGGAGCTGCTTGGAGACATCGCAACTATAAACTACAGGTTGCAGTTGCCAACGTTTGTAGATAAACGCTGGTAGCGACTGCATTCTCGCATTCCCACGCATCACTCGGAACAGAAAGGCGCTAGTTTCGGTTTGAAGTCGGTACCCTTTCTACAAGATAGATGGCGGCAGCATCAGTCTTCTGCACTCGGTGCATTTAGCGAGTTCGTTTGAGTCCAGTTTTCCGTGCAACACTCTGTGAGTGCGATGCATTCTGGGAGAGAACTCGAACGGTGCCAGTGCGTGTGAAACGAACTCGCTATTAGTATCCTGTACCATCACAACACAGTGTGACATATTTAATTGTATTTTTTTTATCTGACGAGCAGATAAACTTTATTTGAAAAAAAATGTGTGTGTTTACTTTGTTGAATTTTATATATCCTATCTTAAAAAGGCGACAGGCGCTGTGTGACAGAGATGGGCTTTTAACAGCAATGCAGAATTATTTCATTTTCAAGTAATATGCCAACATATGCCGGACCCTGCACCAAAAGGGCCACTACTTGCTCCAAAACAACATTTTGCCTGCTACAAGGCCTGCTCGAAAAGGTCAAATGGCACTTCCATCACTGCTTTTGCTGAACAGACACAATTGAAATCTCCTAGCAAAATAACATTACGTTCGCACATACAGTAACCATGGACAAATTCAAAGAAGATTTTGCGGTCCACTGCAGAATTCGGCGCGTACAGACAAATGACACGCCAGTGTGTCGCTTAGCATGTAAAATCACAAATCGCAAGCTTACCCGTTAGACATGTGACAACAGACCCTACAGTTATACCGATCGAATCCTTTCAGAACAAACAGCAACCTCCGGAAGTTTTTACTGCATGACTTACACAAACGTTGTACCGCGATGTAAAGGGTCGTAACATGCTCTGAGTGCGCTCGTCGCTCTCCAGCTTTGTCTCTTGTATTGCAACTATATATGCTAGCTCTTGGTCAATAAACAGGCGATTCAGCTGATACTGCTTACGCCTATCACTTAGACCTCGAACATTCAACGTGCCTACACGCAATGGCTTTTCAAGGACTGGTGTGGTCATTTGCGTGTACGCACAAAGAGCATATCATGCCTCAATGACAAACTGCTACTGGGGCGGCGGGTTGCCTTGAGACAAGGACGATGACCGCCTTGGAGACCCTTCGCGACTTTTCTTGTTCTTGACATCGTCCCCCTCTTGTTTCGAGCTCTGCCGAGGCTGCTCACCTGGTCCAGCCACAGCCGCAGCTGTCCCTTCGTGTCTTCGCTTAATCATCGCCGGATTGAAGTCCATGTCGTTGCCGTGTTTCTTGCCCTCAGAGGTTTGAGTTGTATCAGATCCAGGCACAGTCCTGTCTTCGCTACTTTGCGTCGTCGAAGAAGACTGCTCAGCCTCTGACTTTCCTTGCCGTTCTTCATCCTTGGTATTTGGTGCCTCAGTAGGTGCTTGAGTGTTGCTACCGCGTGCACCTTCACTGTTCGCACCCCCGGCCACGCTTGCAGCTTCCTCGGCCTCGACCTCGTCCATCAGTTCCTCGTTGACGCCGCCACCATCGTTGTGCACTGCCACAGCCCGGACATACGTGCGGGTGCAGTCCGTGCTTTCGTGCTCGAAACCACGACACTCGGAGCACCAAGGCGCCCTACACTCGCGCCGTACGTGCCCAATGCGTCGGCAATGTAGGCAAACGGGCGCACGCCCCGGAACCACTACCGTGCCCCCGTAGAATCGGAGCTGGTGCGGCAGGCTGTCCAGTGTTAGGTCGTGGAGGAGAGTTGGGTCGACTGACAGCGTTGTAGACTCAACGCACACGAGTCCGTCCACCCTCCACATCTCCCGAACGACGCTCTTTACCTCGCCGTACGGTTCGAAAGCGCGGCGGACAGTGTCGACGGGCACGTCAAAGGTCACCCAATGCAGCTTCACCCTGACCTCTCTCCGGTATGGGTCAATCGCTAGGCAGCGACGCCCCTTCACCTGGGTTTCACCGGCTTGCAGCAGTTTCTCCTTGGCCTCTGGTGTTTTCAACTTGAGGAGCCACACGTGACCCATCTGATACGCTCCGAGACCCGCCAACTCCGACAATAATCCAGCCTGTTGTAGCGGTCGTACGAAATCTTCGGCCCGGTATGGGCATCCGCTGGTGTCGCAGTGCAACACCACGCTGTTCTTCACCATTTCTCCTGTTGGCAAATGTGGCAGGATGGTCCGGTATTCTTCAGTCATAGTTCCCTTAGTACCGGCCGAAGCCTCAACAGTTCTCCGGCACATGTGGAGTTTTCCTATGAGAACATTGAAAAGCGTCCGTTTGGAACGGCGTCTTCTTCTTTCCATTTATGCTATGCCATAGCTCAGAAAACTCGTTGTGACCATTTTTTTTATACGAGTTTAGCAAAGTGCGTATAGCCATTTCCGTCCGAAGTGCACTCCGGAGTGCGTATAGCTTTACTCTTATTTATTACGGAACCAGAAGTACTCTTTCAGTGTACCCGCCCTGATCTAAAAGGGCTTTAATTTACCTGACTACTTACTAGCGTGAGCTGTATCATCCGCAATCATTTGAGGCGTTGTCAGGAGGTGAGCGGCCAATAAAACTTGATTTTAGGCAAGTAGCAGGCAAACAGGAGTTACAATTTAGCTACCGGAGATTCCCGAGTGCTGTAACTTCAAACCCGGTACGTGCTGCGTGCTGCTGGTGTACGTGCTGAAAATCAATTTGTCCAATGGGCAGTGACTATTTCGACCCAACCTCCTTGATTTCGACCATTTCGACATCCACTGGCTGTCAAAATATCTTTAAGAATTTAAACATCTAAACGGAGAAGAGAGAAGATACAGGAAAGAGCGCTGCTCACAACTATATTTACTGATAAAACGGAGGTTCGGGCGAGTTGGTTGTTCATGACTGACAAGGAAACAGTGTAAGTGGCTCTTCCTTGTTTGTGTGCATGAAAGCTTAGAGTGCTTGTTTTGAGGGTGCGCTGTTTCCTTGTCAGTTGTATTTACTGAGATGAAGAGAAGGATCCTTCTCTTCATCTCAGTAAATGTAGTTGTGAGTAACGCTCTTTCCTGTATCTTCTCTCTTCCCTCTATGTGTGCGCTAATACCGTTCAGATATCTTCAAGAAATTATTTCGACAAGCGAGGTATTTCGACGTTTGCAACGTCACTTCCGTAAAACGTCAAAATACCCGAGTAGCACCCAATGTTGTGCGAACGTTCCCTGGATGTTCTGAATGTCGAAGATTCGGAACGTTCTGGGAACAATCGTATGCGAACATTCCCTACAAGGTAAGTTGCTCAACAGGAACGTTCGTTGGTGAACATCCGTATGCACAATCTTCTCAGAATGTTCCCTTTCGAACATTCGTATGCGTCACATTCCCTACAAGGTAAGTTGCTCAACATCCTCGGAACGTTCGTTGGCGAACATCTGTATGCACAATCTTAGAATGTTCCCTTTCGAATATACGTATGCAAACATTCCCTACAAGGTAAGTTGCTCGACATCCTCGGAACGTTCGTTGGCGAACATCCGTATGCACAGTCTTCTCAGAATGTTCCCTTTCGAACTTTCGTATGCGAACATTCCCTACAAAGTAAGTTGCTCAACATCCTCGGAACGTTCGTTGGCGAACATCCGTATGCACAATCTTCTCAGAATGTTCCCTTTCGAACATTCGCATGCGAACATTCCCTACAAGGTAAGTTGCTCAACATCCTCGGAACGTTCCTTGGCGAACATCCGTATGCACAATCTTCTCAGAATGTTCCCTTTCGAACATTCGTAGGCGAACATTCCCTACAAGGTAAGTTGCTCAACATCCTAGGAACGTTCGTTGGCGAACATCCGTATGCACAAATTACTCAGAATGTTCCCTTTCGAACATTCGTATGCGAACATTGCCTACAAGGTAAGTTACTCAACATCCTAGGAACGTTCGTTGGCGCACATCCGTATGCACAATCTTCTCAGAATGTTCTCTTTCGAACATTCGTATGCGAACATTCCCTACAAGGTAAGTTGCTCAACATCCTCGAAACGTTCGTTGGCGAACATCCGTATGCACATCTTCTCAGAATGTTCCCTTTCGAACATTCGTATGCGAACATTCCCTACAAGGTAAGTTGCTCAACATCCTCGGAACGTTCGTTGGCGAACATCCGTATGCACAATCTTCTCAGAATGCTCCCTTTCGAACATTCGTATGCGAACATTCCCTACAAGGTAAGTTGCTCAACATCCTCGGAACGTTCGTTGGCGAACATCCGTATGCACAATCTTCTCAGAATGTTCCCTTTCGAACATTCGTATGCGAACATTCCCTACAAGATAAGTTGCTCAACATCCTCGGAACGTTCGTTGGCGAACATCCGTATGCACAATCTTCTCAGAATGTTCCCTTTCGAACATTCGTATGCGAACATTCCCTACAAGGTAAGTTGCTCAACATCCTCGGAACGTTCGTTGGCGAACATCCGTATGCACAATCTTCTCAGAATGTTCCCTTTCGAACATTCGTATGCGAACATTCCCTACAAGGTAAGTTGCTCAACATCCTCGGAACGTTCGTTGGCGAACATCCGTATGCACAATCTTCTCAGAATGTTCCCTTTCGAACGTTCGTATGCGAACATTCCCTACAAGGTAAGTTGCTCAACATCCTCGGAACGTTCGTTGGCGAACATCCGTATGCACAATCTTCTCAGAATGTTCCCTTTCGAACATTCGTATACGAACATTCCCTACAAGGTAAGTTGCTCAACATCCTCGGAACGTTCGTTGGCGAACATCCGTATGCACAACCTTTTCAGAATGTTCCCTTTCGAACATTCGTATGCGAACATTCCCTACAAGGTAAGTTGCTCAACATCCTTGGAACGTTCGTTGGCGAACATCCGTATGCACAATCTTCTCAGAATGTTCCCTTTCGAACATTCGTATGCGAACATTCCCTACAAGGTAAGTTGCTCAACATCCTCGGAACGTTCGTTGGCGAACATCCGTATGCACAATCTTCTCAGAATGTTCCCTTTCGAACATTCGTATGCGAACATTCCCTACAAGGTAAGTTGCTCAACATCCTCGGAACGTTCGTTGGCGAACATCCGTATGCACAATCTTCTCAGAATGTTCCCTTTCGAAAATTCGTATGCGAACATTCCCTACAAGGTAAGTTGCTCAACATCCTAGGAACGTTCGTTGGCGAACATCCGTATGCACAATCTTCTCAGAATGTTCCCTTTCCAACATTCGTATGCGAACATTCCTACAAGATAAGTTGCTCAACATCCTAGGAACGTTCGTTGACGAACATCCGTATGCACAATCTTCTCAGAATGTTCCCTTTCGAACATTCGTATCCGTAACATTCTTGGAATGTTCGCTTGCGTACATTCCTAGAATGTCCGCAGGTGAAGCCAACTTTACGGACCTTTCACGCAACCTGTGGTTCGAAACCCATGCCACTTTGTGCCAGAAATAGTTTCTGGAAGCTTAGCATAAGGGATCCGTTTTATCTAGCGTTCCGCGTTTTCGGTTTCTATTTTTTCAAAATTCGGCGTACTTTTTTCTGTGTTTATTTTAAAATTAAATTTTCGGTTTTTTTCGGCGTATATTTATGCGCACAAAATTTCATCGGCTTCTTTCGGTAAATATAAAACAAACAATAACGGACACCGGATCAGATGATCCTTGTAGCTCTGATATTTGATCACTGAAAGAATAACGGCACAGATACATTGAAAAAGAAATGGACACTCTATTTGGCAAATGTGTGCAACTGTAAAAGAAAAAAAAAACACAGAAGTACAGACACGTCAGATATGAAGCTTAGGCCCAAAAAACATGGAACTTCATCTTCTGTACATCAGGATTACGTGACCTTATTATAGTACACACACATGTACTTTTTCAGGTTCTCCTCGTTGATCCGTACTCTTTCTTTCCTGTTAATATGACCCTGAGCTTCGAGAATGCCCTACACTGGCAGGCTGAAGAGATTAAGCGCTGCCTGAGCCAAAATCGGCCAATCAACCAATTGTGACCGCCGAAAGAGACACGGTGCGACGTTTTGAAGCACAACACAACATGCAGAGCTTGCATCATGTCAATCTTCCTTACAACGAGTTTGAAAACACGCTCGTACATGGCGAAGTCATGGGGTATTTCGGACTTCACGTTCCGATCGATGATGCCCACATTAAACCAAAACGTCGTGATGGCATCCTTGTATCCCAGTTATTCGGACAAGTTTCGATAGACACTGTCGTTCCACTTTTTCGCCACGGCTCTGCGGTACGACTGGAAGGTCAAAGTGACCTTTTCCAATGAAAAATGAATTTTAGAATATGGATTCGATGTACTTTTATCGGTTTTTATCGGTTCAAATCGAAAATGCCGAAGCTAAAAACTGACCTTTTTCGATTAAAACCGAATTTCCGAAAACTACCCACGTTCGTGCTACGTGGGTAGTTTTCAAAACCCATTCCTCGGCAGAGTCATATAAGATAAAACTAGGGTTCGGAGTTTTCGGTTTAAACCGATAAAAACCGATAAAAGTACTTTATCGGTTTTTATCGGTTTAAACCGAAAAATCCGAACCCTAGTTTTATCTTATATGACTCTGCCGAGGAATGGGTTTTGAAAACTTGAATGAACTTGGCACTCACTGTGCATGTAGAGGCGCAGTTTTGAATGGAACAGATTTTTAGTTACTGCAGTTTAAAACTTTGAAAAAGGTATTTCCCAGGGGAATGTGAGATGCCATGTGTATTTTACTGAAAGAAGTTGAGAAGTGACAGATAAGAGTAAACTGTCATTAGTACGTACGTGCTCAGGCTGGTGCGCTGGGAAAGCGTCGCAGGAAAGGTACAAGCGCGAGCTTTTCACGTCTCGGCAGCATGAGCTCTATAAGCTCGCGCTTCTAGCCTTTGCTGCGGTACAACATAAGGTGAAGCGGAGTGTAGCTTGTGCTTGCGTCGTCTAAAAATCTGTTTCGATTAAAAAATATCGCCCTGTGAGGAGCTTTATTGGCTTTATCACGTGCATATATGTAGTGCGGCTCATTGGGACTGTAGCCTAGGCAAGGCGTAATTGTGGAATCTTTGTAAATAGTCCTCAGAGAATGTTCCGTGAATGGAGCGATGTACCCACGCCACGTTCCAAGGAGATTGAAAGGACGCCCCTGCATAACTTTGCAACATTTTAACAATGTTGCAGAAGTTATTTGGACGTTCTGAGAATGTTCTTAGAACCTTGTTAGGATATTTGAATGTTGATTGAATGTCCTGGTAATGTTCTATGGCGTTCTCAAAACGTTCTAAGAATGTCACAAAAAGAAAACATTTCCCAAATGTAGCGATAAGTGCCTGCGCCACATTCTGACAACGTTGATAGAGTGAATTCTTACGTAAATTTGCAACATTCCAAGAATGTTGCTTTTATGTTCTTTTGAACATTCCCGAAATGTTCTCAGAACGTTCGTGCTACGTGGGTAGTGGCTTTCTTACGTCGCTTCGTGGTTTCGTCTTTTTAGTTTCTAATGGTGTGTCGGTGTTGAGTTGGGGTGACAGTAGGTCGAACGACGTTTTAGCGAACACCGACTTGACACTAGGGAGTTCTCGCAGATCGCTTTCGCCGTCCCGCAACGTCCCGCAACGCACTCCGCAACCCGCTAGGATAGCCAAGGCCATTGGCGCGCAGGCGCAGTAGCAGCTGCCTCTTTGTTGCGGAGGGGGAAACGCGGTCTACGAAAACATCCTAATTTAGCAAATGGTCGGCCGCCGCGAAGCGGCGTTCATGGGTGGGCCAGGTGGGTTAATACTTTTGTAATGGGCCGCCACACACTCTTACCGCGAAGCGGCGTGAACGCGTGTATGTGTGCGTCTGGGGGGAGGGGGGGGATGCAGGTTGAGAAAAGTAATGCTGAAGAAGAGAGGAGAAACGGAATGGGGGCTGGAGAGGAGAGAAGGAAACCTCCTCCTCAGCCTTTCCCTCGAGAACTAACTGACTATTCGCTAAAACGTCATTCGCTCATGCAGGGCCGTACCCAGGGGGAGGGTTTCGGGGTTCGACCCCCGCCCCCCCCTCCCCCTTTGACTGTCGGCTGGGGAAGGGAGAAGCGATGGGGCGCATTTCGAAAGAGGCCCGGGGTGGCCTCGATTTCGCTAAAGTCGCTGGATCGGGAGACCCAGGGGGACCCGCTGAAGTTCCAGCGATGCTGTTAGGGGTGCACGTGTGCCGTGAATTCCAGCGCGTCTTCGCCGCACCCCGAAAACCGCAATGCACCCGGCCCACGACCGGTCTTTTCGGAACCATGAAGCGAAAAATAGGGACTCTAACCAAAAATTTAATAAACATTTTCCCGACGTTTCGGGACTAGTTCGGTCCCTTGTTCACGGGTGAGCCCTCCTGTTTTCCCCTCTCATCCAAGTGCCTGGGAGCCACCCCCTCGACAGAAGATCACTGGGCGCCTGGCTTCCCCATCCTCATGCCACGCTCCGTTCCACCGCACAGTGGACCATAGCGGATGCTAGAGATCGTCTTCGCCAATCGAGGGCTGAGAGAGAATCACATGATCTTGAGCTTCGCATAGTACACCACAGAGGGTAAGGTGACACTCGGAGCTGGGTTGGCTGGGCTGGGATGGCTCGTAGCGCCCTCTGCAGTCCATTATAAGTAGGGTGTGTATTTTCCGGTTTTAACCGAAAAACACCGATAAACATCCGTCGGTGTCAAAAATACAAAATCGGTTAAAACCGAAAAACACCGGTGGTTGGATATTTTCGCCCCGGTTAAAACCGAAAAACACCGGTCGTTGCACGTTTCCGACCTAGCGAAACCCTTTCCCCGTAGAGGTTCGTCAAACGCGTTATCTCGTGGATCCTGCATTCTTCCAGTGTCTATACATGGCTTGCACGTGGCGTCAGTCCGCCCCCCTTTATGGGGGTGAAAAGCGTCTAGTTAACGCAGTGAAAGCTAAGCTCATACACGCCTTTCCCCCATTGTGTCGCCCATGGCCCCCTTTTGTGGAAAAATTAACGCAGCGGAGGGTACGCTCTCACTTGCCTTTTCCCCATTGTGTCTGGCCAAGTAATGTCGGTGCAAGCCATGTATTCAGAGGTTGCTGTGGTTCCTGGAAGACACTACCAACATCCGTGTCGTACAGGGCTACTGACCTTTCAGAACTGAGATGCGTTCCTTGTTATCTGTTTAGTTTCCATGGGCTTTTAGGGAAACGGGAAAAGGGTTTTGTTGGCGGGGAAGTTTTTTTGATGTATATAAAAGAACCGTTCTGTAAAAAAAATATTGTAGACGTGTTTGAGAAGGCGCGTCCGTCCCGCGTCTGCGGGTTTTCTCAACGTGAGACTTGCTTCCCTTCGTCGTCACGCGGAGTAGGAGGCCACCAGGATGGGAAGTAAGCGGAAAGCTCAGGATGACTACGCTGCAGATTTCATGGATGAATCGTCGTTCTGGTTCCGCGTGCCAATTGTTAATCCGTGCATAAACGTGGAGCTGCCAGAGGGATTTGTGCCTTATGAAAGTATCTATCGGCTGGTCCTCCGAGACGAGAGCTAGCTGAGTGACCTAGAATCAGAGTTTCTTTGTTACCGCCAGTATGTTGTGACTAGCACCGTTGATCCAGTGTTATTTTGGAAACTTAATTTACCTGACTGGCCACTACTGTCCCAAGCCTCGCTGGACATTTTGGGATTCCCTGTGTCCAGCGAAAATGTGGAGCGTGTGTTTTCAAAATTGCAAGTTGTGAACCGCAAGGAACGTGCTGCCATGACGGATGCAAGCCTCTCGAAGTATGCTTGGATCCACTATAATAACCAAGTGTGAGAAATATATGCCTCCTCGAGAAGTGTATGAAATATGTGAATAAAATTAGAACTCTCTGTCTGTGATCAATCGAATTTTTTCCACCGATAATCACCGATTTTAGCCTCGTCGTGAGACGTTCCACCGAAATACACCGGTGTTTCGAAAATAAATAAACACCGAAAAACATCCGCCGATTTTTCTCACAAATAAACACCGGAAAGTACACACCCTAATTATAAGGTGACACGGAGGAAATGTTCGCTCGAGCAATAAGCACGTATACGTTTGAGGGAAGCTCGTATCGGTCCTCTGTTCGTTAGTCCAACTTCCCAGAACACTGCGAGCGTGCGACGCCTCAGGGGCTTTGGGGGGCCTGCCGGTGGTATGGGGTGTTTCGCGCGGTGAAAAGAGGATGGAAAAAGAATGACGAAAATTCGTTCCGAGCTGGGTCTGTAGTCGCAGGGGTTCCGAGTGTCACCGGACCCTGCGGAGGGTGCGCGGGGCTGCGGTTAGGGAGCTGGGTCAAATACGGCTGTATATATTTTTCTTGTTCTCTTACCCCCGGTTCCCTCTCACCCAAGTCATGCTTACTGGGGCGGAGTTTGGGCCAATAAATAAATTTTGTCGTGGGCTGGAAGTAAGCTTTGAAACAATTCACTCCCGCTGTGATGGTGCATGTGAAACATTTCGTTGCTTGCTATTGTTAATTATAGGTCGATTACATGCTTCTGTTTTAAAAAAAAGTAAATACAAAAAACAGCCATTCAAGCTGGCCATCGTCACGGAATCCGCGATATCTCAAGGACTCGATGGCGACTTCAGGACAACAATTAACCCTACAATGAAAACAGGACGAAAAAATAACAAGCAACCTAGCTTTTTCTTTTTTTTTCTTTTTTTTTTTCGTCTCTTACTTTTTTACAAGTCAAGAAGGTAGGAGAAGCTCCTCCCACAAGTGTGATGCGCCCGTTTCAAATCTCTCCGCAGTCGAAAGAAGAGTTCACTGGAAACGCTCCTTGTTCCGCTTCAATGAATTCCCACTTGTCTCCGATCCCACATTTTAAGAAAGCGACCTTTGTATTCATCGGAGGGGGAACCGAGCCCCTGAAAGCAGCCTTTGTATCCATCGGGGGGGAAGCTAATCCCCGAAAATCGTATTTGTTTCCGTCGGTGGGGGAGAACTCTAATCTCCCTCTCGTGGCTTCCACAATGCTAAGTCAAAGTCGAAAGATAAAGCAAATATGTACAGAAGGGCAAGACCCTCCTCGCGCGTTGTCCGCGACGTCACGGAAACGGTGGGACGCTATTGGATGCAAAGGTGGCGGAGGGATATCTGATTCCCTTTGAGGGGCATTTGCCGCTACCTTCTTAACCTGTAACTGACTATAGCTGCACTCCTTCATTTTCAGTAATTCACCAACCAAAAAGTAAAAAAAGACAAACCATTTTTTTTATTAAAAAAACAGCGAGAGAGAAAAGTGGCAGCATGGAAGCAAATTTGGAATGCTCATTGTCAGTTGGTTTCAAAGCGTACCTGGTTGACTTCTTTAGTCGCTGCAGTGTGTGATGTTTATAATCTTCCGTTCAGCCCTTGAGCCGTGAAAGGAAACAGGAAAATAGTAACTAAAATTGTGTTTGTGCAATTTCTTTTCCTTTCTCTCGTGTTTTTTTTTTTTTTTTTTCATTTTGAACGGTTTGAACAAATAAAAACACCCCCTTAAAAACCATACACCCTCAGCCATAAAAAGAGGGCTCAGGCAGGGCTGTCCACTGCCACCTCTGCTCTTCATGACATATCTCAGTAAAATGGAAAAGAAATTAGAGCAGAGCAACTTAGGTTTCGATGTGAGCTATATGTAGGATTCCGTGTTTTCAGAGTTTAATGCTCGTGAAATTCGGAGGGTGTTTTTCGGAGTTTACTTTTCGCTGGGGATTCGAGGTTTATCGGAATTTATTTTTGTTAGATCCCTAATTCTTTAAAGTTCGGAGTTCATTTTACTGCGCAAAAAAAAAAAAAAAAAAAAAAGGGGTCCGGGCACTATTACCCGTTGTCCCGGAGGAACCTCGACGTGCTAAAAGGCAAACCCCTTTTGTCAGTAGCTCTAGATTTCAAAGGAAACTGAAGTAAAATCTCCTCAGGACGACTCGTCCTGAGGAGATTTGTTTAGTTGTAAAACTTCGTATTGTATTGCTGTTTATTTTGTCGCTGTGACCTCGAAATTCGGAGTTTTTCGGATAAATCGGAATTGACGGGAAAGTTTACCGACAAGTTCGGATTTTTTCGGATTTATCCGAAAACACGGAACCGTAGTCATATGGAAGGAGGAGAAATGTAATACAGGTAATGCCAGGACTGATGCATGCGAACGACATATTACTCATGACAGATAACCACATAACAGGAACTAGCTGGAATATGTGGAGAGAAAGGGGACACTTTGGGCATGAGTCTTAGTAGTGACAAGCCTGGAGTAAAGAGAGAACCCCTGAGGATGGCAAGACCATGTAGGAAAATAGGCCATGTAGGAAAATACAAATATCTGGGAGTCTGCTCAATGAGGGAAGGGAAAATTAAGAGGAATACGAGGAGAATATAATTAGAAAAGGGAAAAGAAATTCATCTATTATGAAGCTTAAGGCACTATAGAAATATGTATGAAGGGGTCAGGGGTATATGAAAAGGAGTGGTGGTACCAGGACTGTCTTTTGGCAATGGGGTACTGAGTATGGAATCGGAGGTTCAATCAATGTTAGAAATTCGACAAAGAAGCGTAGGTAGATTGGCACTGGGAGCACATGGAAATATACCAAACGAGGGAGTACATGGGGACATATGGGCTGGTCGTCTTTTGAGAGCAGGGAGGCAATTAATAAGTTGGAATTTGAGCAAAGGTTGACCGAAATGGATGATACGCGGTGCGCACGGAAGGTATTCAAGAAAAGTTTAAACACAAAAGGGACAAACAGAGCCCGAAAGCTTACATTTAGAATCCTACACTCCACCCTCCGTGTCACTAGTTGCGTGCAGTACAGGCGGAGGTGATGCCAGGCGAGGGGAGAAAGGGCAAGCACTAGGAAGGCTGGAAAGGAGAGAAACCTCCTCTCCTCGGTAACGTTCCTAGTGCTCTCCCCTTCTCCCATCGCCCTCCATTGCCCTCCATTGCCCTCCTCTCCCGTCCCGCATTCCTAGTGCTCGCCTTTTCTCTCTTCGCCTGGCGTTGCTTTCGCCTGCACTGCACACAGCTAGTAACACGGAGTATAGTGATGGGGCTGAGCAGACTACTTCAGTGGAAAAGGGAGTGAAAGAGACAGAAAGGAAAATGTGGGAGGGAAGAATGCAGGAAAAATCAGCTCTAACAATATACAGGCAACAAAAACAGGACATAAGAAAGGGAAATGTGTTTGACAATTCACTAGTTATTTAGCGTTTGAGGCGAAAACGGGAGTTTTGAGGGCACCAACCTATAGGACTAAATTTCAGGAGGCAGACATATTATGTGCCGCCTGCCATACTGAGAGCGAGACACTAGAGCACTTAGTTTTAGAGTGTGCACGGAGCTTCGCCCTGCCCTCCCTGAAGGGGTAACGGATTTGGCCGGGGCCCTCGGTTCTACTGGCGACGATGGAAGGGCGGAAGAGAAAAGGGTTACGCTCACAAAGGCGATTAGAAGATTGGTGGAAATTACCTAGGGAAAATTGAATTATGCACAACTAACTAGCACAGCTGGGGACAGGCGGGACGGAGGAAAATTGGGACTCCCTTCCTCGTGGCTCTGGCCCAAAGTCTCAACCTGTCTCCCAGTGGGTCCGGTGCTGAAATAACGCTGACAAGGAAAATTGGCGACTCCGTCTCCGGGGGGAAGAAGCGGGGGGTGGGGGAATGTTTTTAGTTTATTTGCCCGATTCCCAAAGGTCATCCTTGTGATATCCAACACTGCCTGGCGATGGTTAGGGAAAGAAAATTGGTCTTAGAAGGGCGGGAGGAATCATATGTTTGTTAGGACATATAGGTGGCGCAAGCTACCGCCCGTTACAAAGGGCATAGTCATTAACGTCCATCCATGAATATATGGCGGCACGCCATTTTTTTCGGAAATGCGAGGTAAGAGTGTTGCCTAAAAGAGAGAACTTCAGCACATCACGTCGCCTAAACCAGTTATTTATTTATTTATTACTGCGCTAGCATTCTTTAGCGACTTCACTCAGTTTTCGCGGTCGTTTTCTAGATCTAGGACTTCGTTTTCAACGTCGCCCCTGAAAAAAAAAAAAAAAAGTTTTGTTTGAAACAGTTTAATTGGGACACATGTCTTGTTAAATAAATTTCATGAGAAAAAATATATAGAGCAATATTGACGGAGCGAGACGCGATTTAGTCGGCAGTCACCTCCTTTCCACTTGTTTTCTCTCGGCATTTCGGGCGTGTGGAGGAGGGGTGGGCTTGGCCATCACCAGGGCTGGGCAGTATATGTATCGCGATACTATTTCAGAGATACTTTTGAGTATATCTGTATCTCTGTATCGAAATACATTTAAAAAATGTATTTGTATCTCAGTAGTGGAATACGTGCACTTGCTGTGTATCGGTTGTAACGCGATACTCGGCCAGGCAAAGGTATCTCGCTGCATTAAAGGGGGGAGGGGGGGGGGGGGGGGGGGGTGGAAGCGTTTTGAAGACGTCACCAAAAGATCGAGGAGATGAAAAGGGCCCAAACAGAAAACCTTATTTTTAGGAAAATGTCAACCTCGCCTTCGCTGTCCGCTTTATTTACAGCGGACAGCGGTTTTTTGTCAATGTCCTGACGGCAATCGTCAGGTTTCCTTCATAGAGAGGATGCTGTGAGACGTCTAGGGTTCACTCCTTTTATGAAACAATCGTCTTCCTTTATCCTCTATGGGGTTCACTGGGGAACTTAATGGTTTCTTATCCGTATCAGGAAAATCAACTATGGAGGAAGAGGAGTTCGAGACGAAGAGAAAGGGGAGGTATTACCTCATCATTTTCAAAATGAAAAATAATGAGGCGATACCCGCCACCTGTTCGCAATCGCACCCCTTCTTCAAACTGCGATGGCCATCTAGTGAAGTGGCAAACACTTTCAACTTTGAGAACTTGCTCGTACGCGCCGCCGAGACTCACGGACCAGACCCAAAGGACCCAAGCGACCAGGTGTCTTCCTCAACGATGAATCACGGGTTCTACGACTTTGATGATGGCAACTCTTCGGTTTCGGCACGGTCTGAACAGATTCGCGTGAGAGGCGAGGTCTTCCACTATCTTAATTATTCGAGAAAAGATGTCTCCATGCTCCAGGAATTCCCAGCCATGAAGGCGGTATTTAGTCGTTTTAATACGAACTTATGCTCCTCTGCAGCGGTGGAGAGACTTTTCTCGTTCGCGAGTCTTGTACTAAAACCGAATCGTCGCTGTCTTGACGACGAACTGTTTGAGAAGCTCCTCCTACTCAAGTGCAATTATTTTCATTTTTCCCTGTTTGCGAGAACCTTTCATAAGTAAAGAGAGATGTTTTTCGTTTTTTTTTTTTTTTCTTGAAAATTCAGGTTTGTTCGTTTCTTGCGCCACATTTGGAACTCGCGTTTTATGGGTCATTGCGTAGCTTATAGTGCATTTTTAAATATTTTCGCGGAACATGACGTCATTCGAGGAATAAGAGTATTTCAGTATCTGTACTTCATTATATGTATTCTCTGATACATTTTTCCTCTTTTTTTAGACTATCTCCGAAATATCCCCATACAGCAAAAAGAAATATATCTCAGTATTTCTATTCCAGAATACTTTGTTAATATATCTCAGATTTCCTACCCCGGAATACTTTTCTAAGTATCTCTGCCCAGCCCTGGCCATCACGTAGAGATGGTGAGTGTTTATGACCATCTTGTTGAGGTGGGAAGAGTGTAGGACCATTCCATGGCGTCACGGACTTTGCGTGCAGAATTTAAAATAAATATTGCGCCTTTAATATTTCTCTAAAAAAAAAAAAATTCGCATAAAATTAGTTTGACACGCGTGTCCCAACCGCAGACTGTTCAAAAAGTTTCTTTTCAGTGGCCCTTTAAGGTCGTTATAGAGATCGCCCTCGAGGAGATCCTAGACGTCACCTTCAAAATCGTTCTTGAGGTCCAAAGAGGTCCCTGTAGACGTCGTCGTTGACGTCATTTTCTAGGACGTAGTCCTAGCAAGCAGATAAACTCTCGCCGCGCATACTCGCAGCGGCAGTACGCAGACATTCACATTTGCGCCCAAGCAACGAAACAATCGCTCACGAATGCGGCGCATTTTATCAGATAAACACAAACAGGGCTGGCTCTAGGGTTGTGCGGTCGCACAGGGCGCCATCAAGAGGGGGGTCGCCGAGAAGGGGGAGGGGGCAGCCACGGCCGGAATTCGCCAAGGACGCTTGATGGTGTAGGCCCGCGGCCCTGCGCACACATTCATAGTTGCAAGCTACGAAGCAACTATCGGTTTGAGTTGAGCTAGTTGCTACATGGTCAATGATGGTAGTAAAACAGCTTCAACAGTAAACGATTACACAGAGACAGAACAGGACACGCACACGAAGCTGCAATGCTAAGGGAGAAACAGCTTGAACATTAGACGATTACACAGAAACAGATTAAACGATTACACAGAGATAGCGTCGTCGTATCCAGTGTGCTGTGTTGTTAGTCTCATGACAAATGCTATCGCAATTCATAGACAACCAACAGTATAGTGGTTTATGCAGCCAATTTTTCAATGCCCCAAGGGGATTACAGAGGTGTGTGGGTAAAATTATGGTTGTGGGGATATTTAGACAGCGTCTCGCTGGTCGGCCATTTCAAAGATGCGACGAGTCACTCGCTGTAAATGGGCAATTTAGCCAGTGCGGTACAACCAGTGGCGTCACGAGGGTCAGCGGCACCCGGGGCAGCAGCAGCCCCCCCCCCCGCTCTCGGTGGTCCATACGATGGTCCTTATGAGCCCTTGACGGTGTCGCGTGACGCCATATCCCCAGTGACGTCGGTCACGTGAGCTCCTGATGTCACATGATGTTACACACAGCATGTGCCCAGCCATAGCCTCCTCTAGGGTGCCTTCATGTGCGCTTTGCTTAGGGTGGAGACATCTGGCCATTTTGTCTCACACTTTTTTATTTTTTGTTCAGAAGCGCGTGAAAGAACGTTTCCCTGCACGCGCTCGTGGCGCTGACTGTGCTACGGCGACATTTTGTTTTCGTCGATTTCTTTGTATTTTACCCGTGAGCGCGTGCTGTCGGCATCGGGTACTACAAAGGGTGGCATCACTCTTAACAGAAAGACATTGGCTGTGTTCCAAAATTTACTCGATCCGACTCCGGAGTAAGAGTTTCGTACCGTGGCGTTCCAAAACTTACTCGAGCTTACTCGATGACGTCAGAACTCGCGTTCCAGAAGCGGGTTGTTTACTCCGGAGTAATTACTCGCGCTACCCTCCTCGATCGGGGGGTAAAGTCGGATCAAATCGAGTAAATACGTCACGTGATCTGTTCGTCGTCTGCTTTCTGCGCCGACAGCCGTCAAAGCTCGCTTGCACCGTTGGTTTTGATGGCGGACGTTCGAAATTACAAAAAATTAGGTGCAGCATGTCTGGTTATTGCGATTTGCTGTTGTCAACGCAGGAATTGACTGCATTACATCCAGACCGTCCACCTTCCCCGGGAACGTGTACTTGTTATTATCTGAGTGCGAGCGTAAACAGGAGCTTCTCCGCATCCTCGTCCTCGGCGTTGGGGGAATGCCGTAATCTCACGTTCAAGGCCGAAAATGTTTGAACTCGGTATATGATAATGTAATATTTTTGTTTCCTCCAGAGTGTGTGTGATGAGAGGATAACGTTTGTAGAGCAGTGAAGGCTTCGGAAATTTCACTGTAATCACATTCGCGTCAAAGCGAACGTGAGTTTTATATCATTCTGGAGAAAACACCCTCGCGCTGTACCGCTACACCGTGTGGAATATATTTCTGCAAAACATAATCGGTGCAAATTACAATGCGTGGAATATATGCGTTTAGGGCACCGTGACTAGAATTGCAGCGATCGCGCTGATTAATAAAAACACATTTTTTTATGTCTAGCTGTAAGGAGTAAGTAATTTTGATCTCAATATACAGCTCAAAACGAAGGTGAGTAAAAGGAGCTGGTGGATCCACCTCAAAATACACCGCGTCGTCATTAACATTACCGTTCTTCGGGTGCTTTCTCCATGATCAAAAGGATCGTCTGCTATTTTCTGCCATCGCTGCTGTGTTTTCTTTTTGCCGTCGCGCAAGACGAAGCCAATCCGCGTAGTATCCAGGTGATTATCCTGGCCGTTCCAAAATCGAGTCGCGGATCGTTTACTCGTGATGTCACGTGGTATTACCCGCTGACGTAGGAGGCAGGTTACTCGGGTAAGATTTGGAACATAGCCATTGAGGCACCCTAGCCTCCTCTATACTCACAAAGCCTGGCAGTTCGATAACGGAGTCATAGTGCCCGGTCGCAGATTTAGAGCGCGAGGATCTAGTAGCACAGAGCATTTCTCGGGGAACCTAAAGCACCTTTATCAAGGGGCTTTAGGGGAACCTAAAGCCCCTTGATAAAAGCGTTTTTGCGCTTTTATCAAGGGACAAGCGCGAACACATCGAGGGGCTTTAGGGGAACCTGGTCGTCAGCGCACAGTTTTTGCAGCGGTGAGGACCCGAAACATGGTTTTCAAACCCGACGAGAAAAGAAGCGGTAGCCCCAGGAACGCGAGAAGCACGAGCAGACATTCCATCGCTCGGGACAAGTGTGTTTCGGCGTCGAGCCGCAGCGGGGCGCCCGTTACATGCCTCTTGTAGTGCCACTAAATAAGCTACGCTTCAGAGTAACGACACTTGGCCATATTGTGTCTTAAAATCATGGTTGCCAGTTATCTGAAGCTTTATCTGAAATCACAGAAAATGTTTTTCCGCCCTCCACAAATGTTTCAACCGTTCGCGACAGAGCAAAGCAATATTACATGAGCTTTCTAACACTGAATCTAATGCTGAGGAAGTCGCACTTTTGAATCATGACGATCGGCAGTTGCGTCTGCTCTGCATACGAGCCAAAATGGCGGCGCCCACAACAATGTCAGGGAACGGAGTGCCGATACTCTAAGCGCAGCTTATTTAGTGGCTCTAGCCTCTTGAACCTCTTGTCTGCCGCTCTAGCTTTCCACCTTCGGCGGCCGCGTCTCGTGGCGATCTTCCAGGCTTTGTCTGGATAGGAGGCTATGGCCCAGCTCATTTACAATACATTTTTCCATAGTTCATCAAATGTAATCAAGACATGCTTGTCTTTTTATAAGTTTTTTGAAGATTCTAACGTCCCCTCTAAGCGTTGGGGAACGTAGTAAATAAAAAAATAAAAAAATAAAAAAAAAAATTTTAAAAGTGAGTTTGCCTATATAAACGAAACAAAGCGTAATAATGTCTACGTGAAAGCAATATGCAGCAATCGTCTAAACTCGCGGAAAACTTTTGTGGCATATCAGAATAAGTGAAGAATGAGCGCGCGTGCACAGCTTTGGTCGGTGCTCAATTTGCGCGAGCGCCTTCGTGCCCATAGCCACACAAAGTTGTCCCCGAGTATATAGTATACTGCTCGAAATACTGAATATGCTTCTCTAAGCATGTCTCACTATACGAACGAGGGCCCGTCGTCACATTTGGATTGGTCGCTACGGTCGGCCGCGTTGCCTGCACTATACGGCTCCCGGCTGAATGTATAAAATATATCTACGTCCCTGACCGCCGATCCGCCTTGTAATGTCTCGCCGCTGGAGTTCGCACATAACACCGACCCCGTTAAAGACTGCTCATCTGTGCGGAGTAAGCACCAGATGACTTCCACGTCTTGAGACTATTGGTCTTGCGTAAAAATATGTACATGCGAAGGGCAGAAAATGCAACGAATTGATCCGTTTAAAGGGCAACTCCACTCAATATTGGCTACTGAGAAAACAATGTAATTCTATTCAGTATAATCTAGAAAGGCTACAAGTCAAATATTGGAATTGAATTCCGTCTAAAAAAGTTGTACAAGCGCGAAAGTAACAATATCGGCTAACTATAGCGGGAACGTGCGGCGCAGCCAACACTGCACTTCCGCCGATCTGCTTCCGCCGCTTCCACCGTCAGTGACGTCTATAGCATGCGCAGGTGTTTTCTTCATTTTTTCGTTTCGAGGTACAGATCCCACAGGCGGCGCCACGTTCGCCGCCTCCGGCGGTCACTCTGCCCTCTGACTCTACCAACTATTGTGACTCCACCTACTCTACCTCGGAGGCGGTGTCCACGTGATCTGCGAGCGAACGCGGAGGCTCCGGTTGCGTCTTTGCCGTTGTGCTGGATGTGCCGTGCTCATCTTTCGTTGTTTCGTGTTTTATTTAGTCAAGAGGCGCGTAGATTTGTTCCTGGTGTGCCTTTGCAATGGCTGATAGAAAGCGCCAAGGGAGAGGCTCACGTTGTTGTGTCGCTGGCTGCCCGAACTACCAGCTAAACAGCCCAAGAGTCCTCGCTTCCACAGGTTTCCTGGCGACATTGAACGGCGGAAACTTTGGACGGACGCCCTGTACCTATGGGACCCCGAGAAGTCCTTGTCGCCAACTGCCAGGATATTGATCTGTTCCGATCACTTCTTGCCCGAATGCTACGAGCGAAATATGCGCGTGTTAGCTGACTGTGGCTTCTCGACGAAGTACGCGAAACTGAAGCCGGACGCCGTGCCGCCGATCTTCGCACGCGGCACAGCTTCCCCGACAGCAGACGGCTTAACGGTGGCTCCATCATGTTCAGATCTCGACAGCCAGGAAATTGAGTGGCTAACGCGATTTTACGTCGGCAACATATGCAATCAAATATTACTCCAGCACATCGCTTTGGCATAAACAAGTGTTGAGCGATTGCTCAAGCAACCAGAACACGTTTTCAGTACGCGATCGCGGGCTTTCGAGATGTATCTTTCTCGCGGGGCAATCTTTCTCGCGGGGCGCACCACACAAGTTATTAGAACAACGAACAGAAGCCACACATGCTGACTACGTTGCAACAGTCCTTCCTCAGACCCGTTCGGGTTAGAAATACAGCTCTCCCAGCGTGCAAGCGCGTGCAGCGTGCACGAGAACGTAGCGTTGACAAGCTTGTGATTGCATTGGCTTCCCCGCATAAAATAAGATATGACGGCGGCTACAGGCCCAGCTTGCATCTACTACAATTGCGTACAAAATATACCTTGGCAAGAACTTACCTCATTGTGTGTTTCGGTTCACAACGGAAATGAAGCGGGAGCCGTCCTGTGCAGCCGATGCGATGCAGACGACGTGCGCCTGTCCGTGCGGAAGGCCACGTGACCCTTTGTATCCCAGGTGGTGTGTGCATGCTCTCGACGTCGACTGTAGACGCTGACGATAGTGTTGCCCATCTTGCCGAAGTTTCGGTTTCGTTTTGCGATTTTGCTTCTTTCAAGATTACTCGGAAATTAATTTACTTTTCGGGGAAAAGAGTATGCAGGGTCGTTTATGAGTGCTTTGCAAGGTAACATCATCCACTAACTCCAAATTTTCAAAATTGAGCGGAGTTGCCCTTTAACGACAATCAATTTTTTTTTTCTTTTTATTACGAATTTGCTTAAAGGTGGACCCTGGCTAGAAGGGAAGGTGTGGCGATCGCTGGTTTCTCCCAGCAGCCGAAAGCCGCAAGTCACCATCACCACGATAACCACATGGTACGTACAATTTCTAAGCTGGCAGTAGCGCCACAACGGCAAATATACTTAGTTACTTAGATATTTGGTTCTGAGCGGAACAGATCATGCAGGCAAAAATATATGAGAAATAAAAGGTGTAATAAAATGTTCAGTCGGCTCATTTTTGTTAGCATCTCCTAACTCTGGAGTGCATGGTGGCAGGAACTACAGAAGTATATATAAGAAAGAGAGGAAGGGGGAGGGGGGAGGCTAGTAAAACATGAAAATGGATGATGATATAGAATTAAATGCAAAAGTGGATATCCTGCGTCCTTCAACAAGTATCCCGGTTCGTACAAGAAAAAAAAAAGGGGGGGGGGGGTTGTCACAAAATGTCACTTATATCCAACACATCATCCTACCAAAGACTTGTTCTCCTTTGATCAGTGTAATGGCATGTTTTTATATGACGCCAATCTCCCATTTCGTCGTTATAAATGCCAGCGTGATACGACTTGCACATGTGTACTACAAATTTGAAGGTGTCATGTGAATTCTTGGAATGGTCGCCTTCGACACGCGTCAGGTACCTCAGAACAAAACAAACATGGTGGACGAAAATACGTCGGTGAAACGCCCCACTGTTCTCCCCGGGGCGCACACTTTTCCAGAGTGTGGACAGTGGAGTGTCCACTCCAAGTACTATTCGTTGATGTCTACACTAGCCTCACGAACCTGTTTCTCGAACCTATCAACCCTCCCGCTGCTCCACCCCAACCTTTCAAAAAAAAAAAAAAAAAAGCGTAAAAAAAAAAAAAAAAAAAAAAAAAATTGGATTTTTTGCAAAGATTGATTTTCCTGCACATACTTTTCGCCTCGCTCTGTGGGCTCGAATCGCGGGGCGGCTACCGCCCGCGCGATCGCCGTAACATTCTCAGCCCCCTTCGCTGCGTTGGGTGTCGGATAAAAACGGTCCCGGACGGAATCGCCTGGATCAAAATGATCCCAAGGTGAATGCTTCCATATATGCATCACTTACAAAACCACAGTACAGCGTGCGATCTCCACAACCCAGTTTGCGCATGCTCGACGCTTCGGAAGGCGAGCAAAGTATACACACGAACGCCGAATCCTGTTTCTGGAACGGTCTACAAGACCCCTTTCCAAAGTGCGCCCTCTAGTGGAAGCTGGTAAGCTGGAAAATCCCTGTACAATGACGGACACGAGTGCGGGCTTCTTGCGCTCTCGGTTTCGCCCCTGCTGCACGAGTTCCTGAAGCAGCAGGAGCACAAGTCGAAGCTACCCGCCCGCTCTACTTGCACGTTCGGCGGTGGCGGTCGTTCCACCATTGTACAGATGGTCTTTCAAGTGGCACGTGACTTCCGAAAGGGGTATATTGAAAATGTTTTTTCTGGGCTGTTGCTATGACTCTAACGACCATTCAACGTTCCCTCCGATGGGATAGAACTTATTCATGACCTATTTTTAGCTCTCGCTGAAGCCTCGTTACGGACCTCGAGCGGCTTCATATACTTCGGGGGGAATAAGAGCTCTCATAAAAACTCGTGTTTTGAGGTCCCCTTTCTTTTCTTTTTTTAGTGAAGTGTTGAATTAGCGCAATGCCCGCTGTCCTCCGCGTACACGTTTTTGAAATAAGTCACTGTACTCGGCGTCAACAATTTAGCTCTAGGGTGTCAAGGCAAGCGTAGCTAAGCTTCCGCGGTGAATACACTAGCGATAGGTTAACAGTGCTGCGCAAGCACGTGGCTTCATCATCCGTATCCTGTACACGCACTCTCGTGTAGAGGGCATGTCAGACAAACACGCCCGCGCTCGTGCAAGTAACTTTGAGAATGTTAGAGCACTGCGGAAGTTACCTTGACAGTGTAGCACGAAATAACTATTAGCGAGAATTCTTTCTTGTGAAGGAGAGAGGAGATAAGGGCACCCGGGGACGTCTGACTGGAATGGTTAGTGGGTACAGACACAACGCTATAGCTGCCTTTGTGTCCACTCACTGCAAAGGCAGCTAGCTAGCTTTGCGTTTACAGGGGTCCCACTAATAGTTTCAGTCAGAGCTCGAGCTTCTGACACCCCCGCGTGCTCTCATCTCCTCTCCCTTAGTTTCTACCCGTATTACAATATCCATAAATCCTTTTTACACACACACACACACACACACACACACACACACACACACACACACACACACACACACACACACACACACACACACACACACACACACACACACACACACACACACACACACACACACACACACACACACACACACACACACACACACACACACACACACACACACACACACACACACACACACACACACACACACACACACACACACACACACACACACACACACAAACGACATTGAACGAGGTGTTTTACACGTCACGGGTATATCGTGTAAGCTGGTTTGAGTATGGCATTGCTTGATGCTAAAGAAAACGAAGGTGCAGGATGCTCATTAGAAGGTCGCGCTACTGTGACGTATCAAGTCAGTTTCCTTTGAACGCATTCATAGAGTAAAATACAACTGGCAAACTACCATGTTTATTTTGCAAAAAAAAAAAAGAAGACGCTGCTTAGAAATATATTTATGTATATATATATATATATATATTACTTCTAAACGTTATTAAACTGTTACGTCAAGCCGTTTTCCTTTTAACTTTTAGCACGTGTTCATCAGCTTTTGGAGTATTTTTGCACCCCTAAGGGCGTAAAAGTTTAACACCCGCAAGACACACTCTCGTTTGATTCTCGCGTCCTCGCAGTGGTTACCCAGGGTGCGAATCGAAAAGCACCCACAGGGGTGTAAAATATTTACTGTACACCCTTTCAAAGCGTTATCAATAAATGAGACACACATAAATTTGAGAATGGTCCTCACTTATCCTGTTCGCAAAAAGATTACATTGTATATACGTCTAGTTTACATTCAGTAAGAGCAACAGACAATTACTGAGGGCGTGCAAACACAGCTGCAAAGTTCAGTATTCGCGCATGGGACCGTTTCGTTCGGATCCCGTCTGCTGCGAACTGGCATAAAGGAAAATTGCGTAACGTTGAACTAGGAGTTGGTGATCCCGAACAGCGCAATGCTGCGCTCATCTGTTGCGTGATTACACTAGCGCTTCATTATACGAACATCCTCGGCGATGCAGGACGCTGCCATATTAATCCGCACCACGTGGTTTCAGCACGTTCGCGCGCACTCATTTCGCTGTCAAGCGATACGACTTCACAATGAGCCTAGCGTGCAATGTATAACTATAGTTCAGAACGCTCGTCGCGCTTAGGAAGCGAGCGAAACGCGGGCGCGCAAATGCCGAAAAAGCGACTGGCCACAGTCCCCCCGGATGTTCTCGAACATCTCGTCAATCCGCCGCCCCGTCCGTTCGATTGCTCGCAGTTTGCTCGCCCAGACAGGGACAGACGGGGCATGCGGGCGGCACTTCCCTGGGGGCTTCCGATGGCCCGGCCCCGAGCACGTGGTCTCGTATCCAAGGCAGGTAGCTGTCCACCCGGGTGTAGACCCCAAAGGTGTGCGGTCTTGCGCAGGCCCGTCCCCAGCTGACCACTCCGATCAGCACGGGTCTCTGGTCCAGTAGCGCCACGAGCGGGCCCCCGCTGTCCCCCGAACAAGCGTCCGCGCGGTACGCCTCGCCAAACCCCGCGCAGAAGGCCTTCGGCCCGACGTCTGGCAACGCGGCCTCGCAGCGGTCGCGGGTGACCAGGGGCAGGAGGGCCTCCTGCAGGCGTCGTGCCGGACCCCCGCCGGGCCCCACCTTGCCCCAGCCGAAGAGCAGGCCCTGCGAGAAGCGTTCCAGGAAGCCCGGCCCCGGCGGCAGGCACACGACCGCGAGTCGCTCTGTCGACGGCGTGTCCAGCTCCAACAAAGCGATGTCGTGGGCGCGCGTGCCGCGCCGGTAGCTCGGGTGCGGCAGCGTTCGAACCACGGCGATTCTGGGTCCGGCGGCCGGGCGAAGGGGACCTAAGGCCACGCTGAACGAGGTCCCTTCCCCAGCTAGGCAGTGGGCGGCCGTCAGGGCCCAGCGCTGCCCAACGATGCTGCAGCCGCACACGAAGCGGCCGTCTTGAAGTAGCTGTGCCACCCACGGCGCGTGGCGCGCTCGGACGCCGTCGGCAACCCGCCGCTTCCGGCTGCGGTTTGCGCCGGCTTCGCCCGACCAGCAAGCGTCTTCGGGGGGTCCGCCTTGCACGAGCAGGGCTTTCTCTAGGCGGACTCCTCGGGGTCCCTCGCGCACGCACACGTAGGTGCCCGGCTCCCAGAAGCGGTCCGTCGCCGCTGCCAGGCGTTGTCCGTCGCGGAGCCAGTAGGTCCGCTCGACCTGCTCGCGGCCTGCTTCGCAGCCGCTGGCCCGGGCGCCCGGGACGGCCCGGTCCCAGGGCAGTTCCACCGAAAAGGCCAGCACGGACGCCGAAAGAAGGAGCAGCTGCAGCAGCTCGGGAGCCATGGCCGCGCCGACCGAGGGGAGACCACGTCGGACGCCCACGCGAGGCTCCGCTGGGCGCGCCTGGCGGTCGCGCCGCCAAACCGGGCGGCGCGTTAAACGCGACGCCAGTAAACCTTCAAAACGCGCTTGTGGTTGCATTGGCTATTCTCTCCAAGGCACAGCATATGCAACAAAAGGGTCTACAGATTATTCCGCAGTTAGTCACATTTATTATCCGCACAGTGTTACACTCAGTCTTCGTCTTCGTCGTCCGACGGCGGACGACGCCCCGACGCATTGAGTCGCAGCACCGCCCCGGGACTCGGGTACGGCCGCATCTGGTACAACGGCCCGCTGGCCGTGGTGTCTGCTCCCGTCTTGGCTTCGTTGCTCTTCTCCAGCCCCGTGGACCACTTGCCCCTGGAACATCACTTGCCTTAGATTTTTCACAAGTGCAGTAGAAATTCCTGATGGTGCAGCCTTAGCGGGCGACCTACCGTGGTATGTCTGAATAAGCTGCAGGGTCCATGGGGTCCAGGTCGTTCTTGGACTGCAGCTTTTCCCCTAAAATGGAATGATGCAAGCATAGCATTTTCATTGAGCATTGTGCTCTGG